>NC_137465.1:163032442-163632442 GCF_964235325.1 Thermobia domestica
CCATTTATATCTGTGCAAGTACACGCACGTCGAAAATTATTGTCGCATGTCTATAAATATGTTGTTGTAGGAATATAATTTGATAACAAATTCGCCCGGTATTTCTTATAATGTTAGTATGAGTATAATCGGCAAAGACATGTATGTGGCGAACTACATGTCAAAAGAGCAGTAAATAAGAACAATAAAACTTTCTTGTCGATTTAGCAACATTATGTTTTACTCATTCTAATTTTCGTATTTATAATTCTTTTCCTATAAAATTTACCACAAATATGCATTTCTCGACTATACACATAGTATCAGTATTAAAAGTACCCTGCAAAATCATTATCAAATTATATTCTTACAAAAAGTCAGTTATAGATAGGCGACAATCATTTTGGACATAAGTGTACATCCACCAGCAATCGAATTCTGGAATACGCGTAGAGAAAGTACACACTTTAAATGCTTAACCATGTAGGGGTACATTGCTTTCTAAGATTTACTCAAAAACAATATGGCACTTTTATTTCTTGCAATATTCAAAAGTAGTACTGCCTAATCGAAGACAGTTAATTTCTGTTGTGAAGAGTCCCTGGTTAGATTTCAGATTATGTAAGTTTGTAGCAAACATTCATTTCTCCAGAGATTTTCCCCAGTTTTCTCCACTTTCTTCCACTCTCTTACTACCACTAGTTCTTGCGTCATCACCTTTACCGCTACCAACTATGAACCTTCCTTCCTCTTTTGCCTACAGGGTATAACTGAAGGAATATAATATTTCGTTTTTAAATAACGGACGTATAAGAAGAACTTCTTGAGTTAGGTAGTAGCTAATTTAGTTTTCGAATTTCGTTCATATTGTGTTAGACTTGGTAGACAAAGTACATACCACCAATGCAAGGATCAAACACAACAACCATCTCAATTGTTAGTTTAGGTTTACGTCTTTCTTGTGCTCTTCTTTCTCCTTTCTTCTGCATTCACCAATAGGAAAGAAGTTGTATATACGGAAAGAAAACCAACGTGCCCGTTCTTCACACGGCTAGTACAAAGTTTCTGGAATACGTTTTAAAGATAAACACTGAAACACTTATATATAGTTATTTTTAATAAAGTATTTAGGTATATAATTTTACACCTCAAACTTGGACAAATCCTTATGTTGGGTATGATATGAATATGCAATTACAATATTACAGAAATTGTCCTTCTTTTCCTGTTTACAAGCGAAAATTTCGAAAACGCTGGAAGACCACTTATTTTTCATATAGAGTTTAAATAATGAGCTTTATCTTCCTAACTTAAGGAACATTTGGGATACTTTATTTTGGTATATATTTTAAAAACCCCTTTGCTCTTCTTAAGAAATGACAACTAACTTAACCCAAGTGCTAACTATATACAACCTTTATTTCAAATCCATTTTTTCGTGAAAAGGTTATATACAACATCAATTTTACTTTTATATAGAGAGATATGTGTCTAAGTCTTAAGAAAAATTCACAGAGCATATAATGTCCACAGATATTTATCCAGTATAATGCAAGATATGGAATCGTTTAGTGTTTATAATACTAAAGCAATACCAAGTTAATAAAAAGGGATAGAGAGTGGCGGAAGTTTACATCACAATTAGTGTTCAGAAAAATTGGATGATAGCTTCAACTCTAACTGGATCAATCAGAGCCAAGTTGAAAAGTGATCCCTTAACATAATTTGTTGTTTCTCAGTAGCCTCGCATTGAAATATGGGTTTCGTTAAAATGTTTTGCAAAATAATTAAGCAAACAAAATCTAATTTGTAAACTGATGTGACAGAGATTATTAGCAAAATAAAAATCGCGTCAGGAATAGTATTTGACAGCACAATTGCATGTACACGGTGAAAAGAATCAAGACCATTTGGATGGAAAATTCGTAGGCCCCGGCTACAGGTGGTTTTCTTGCCGCTGATCCTGCCATGGCAGAAGAACTGCAATCTGCATTGAGGTACAGTGCGTAGTGTCCCTGCACAACCAGATAAAGTTTATCAAGGTACATAGCCATGATTTTCTGTATTCTGCATGTACCTACGGAGGACACACATGAGTTTCTTCTATTTGCGACCGTAGAGATTGGTTCTGGCTATGAAACAAACCTGCACGTAGACTGATACAGAAAAATCTTATGTGATACAGAAGCGTGTTAAATTTCGCCTCTATGGATTTTCTAGGCTAAAAATAAGCTTTTCTTCCCTTAGTGCACAATAACACTGGAAACTGTCATTATTTACAATAGATTTTCGAACTTGTAATTTTGAAACATAGTTCTCTTACTCCGTACCTATTGATCCTTTTAAACCCTGCGAAATACATTCCCCTTCGTGGTACTGGGCTTCATCCCCAGTTAATGAGTAATGGTTCGATCCTACTTCAAGCATTATAGCTGAACAGAGACGTCATATCCATAATTAATAAATACTCTCCTTATTGATCTAGTAGCATTTATGCCTTTGGAGAATTTCACTTTTGATTTCAGATGGAAATACTTGAAAGAAATATTTCTCATCATTTTCTTTAGCATCTACGGCACAGTCGTTCAGTAGTCTGCAACCTAGAAGGCTTGTCTTGTTTCAAATATGGGTCGTGGAAGTAATGTCTTATCAGAGAAAGTACATTGGAAATGAAGCTTCTATTGGAAGAGTTCTGTCTCGTGCGGAAGGAGTGAAAACATTAGGTTAAGAACCACTAGTTTAGAGGTGCTAAATCTCTTAGATTTGTTCATGTGAAATTTTAAGGAAGTATAATCTTTCTTTCATTCTTTTCTTTTTTTAACAAAAGAAATAATAAAACCCTATTGATCTGAACGTATGCGTATAAGAATGCTTTAGCTTGAATTCAATACATTGTGTTCATTCATAAACTACCTCGACAATACAAGCCACAAATTATTTTGAAATCTTAAATTGCCAAAGAAACTAGAACAAGATCAATTTACTGTGAAGAATCTATTCGTCCTATATGTTGTTCAGGAAAGTTAAAAAAAAAAAATATTTTAGTTCTCAGACGATTGGTGCTAGGCCAAGTTGAACTTCACATTTAAGTCCTTTTAAATGAAACCCTAAAAATGGACTAGCAATCCGAAAGAATGATGTATATTTATGAGCACACACACTTTTACCGCAATGGCTCAACAAGAAAAGCGCGTCCTCAAAAAACACCGTACCGTGCAAAGACCATAATCCACATTCTTGAACGAATGTTATCAAGTCATTTGGCTCTGAAACTAATCTGCTTGGCGAACCTTTTCCTAGTTCGAGACCGTATGTCTGAGCACGCCGCATTTCAGGTAAAATATTTGGCACAATACAATCTACCACAAGTCACAATGAGGAATGCCTGCTTCTAATGATTCATTCGTGAAGGTTGTAGCGATACCAGAGCGGTTGGGAGGGGAATTATCTGCCAGAGTAGTGATTTCAATCTAGGACAGGAACTAAGCTTTGTTACGTGCAAAGTCTTGTAATTCGCGAGACTAACGAAGCGAGTGACACAACAACAGTACTTGCTGTAATTGAACTGAAATAGGACAATTTGTGTGCAAGTGAACACATCTGGAGATGAACCAAGATTGTTTTTATCCAACCTTAAATCATGTTTATGTATGTTTGTTTGCGCAAATGGGATTTCTTTTCTTTTCTTTTTTTATTGTTTTTTTTTTTTATTTATATATTTTCATCTACTACCGTTAACTGCTGGCATACTAAGTTTCTTGACATGCTATTTCTCTAACTCCTAATCAGTGTTGGCAATATTGTAAGAAACTGACAAAGAAGGAGAAAAAATATATTCTTTGCACTTCTTAGTACATAATTTTTTACGCGTGTATTACGAGAATTTGTGTGTTTAATATGCAAGTCTTACTTATTAGACTTCGAAACTATGAAAAGTGTTATAGAACCACAATATCTGTCCGGCCACCCGTCTGTCGACAGATAGGTAGGAAATAGGACATTTCGTCAAAAGCTCAAAACGGTCACATCGTCAAGGAAACGGACACTTCGTCCAAATACAATACATTTACATTGTCTAAAGAATCGGTCAGTTCATCAAACTGTTGCTCCCGAGACTAGATATGGGGCTATCTCGCCTCAAAAAGTGTATCTTTACTATTGAAGGAGCTCTCTCTCGTCTTGCATCTTGTGTCATAACGTGGGTAACGCTACTCCAGACTATGAGAAGTGTTATAAAACGATAATGTCCGTTCGTCCATCTGTATGTCAACATGGAGGTAGGAAACAGGACATTTCGTCACTGTCATTTCGTCAAAAACTCAAAACTGCCACGTCAAGAGAAACGGACACAATGTCATTCTCAAACATAGGGAACGGACACTTCTTCAAACGGCCACTTCCTCCAAATACAATACATTCATATCATCAAAAGAATCGGTCAGTCCATCAAACGGTCACTATGTCAAGTGGTCACTTCGTCAAAAGAAATGTTCACTCCCTCAAACGGACACTTTGCCAAAAGAAACTGACACACCGTCAAAAAAAAAAAAAAGTCGATCACATCTTCAAACGGTCATATCGTCAAAACTAATGGTCACTTTGTCAAAAATTCAAGATTGTCGCTCCGTCAATACTGAACGAAGTTGGCATCATTCCTATAGGCGTAATTGAACATTGTTACTGCCATATTTGGCCCAATAAATTGAGAGTAGATTAATGTTCTCGCGGAGAAAAAATTGTGTGTGTGTGTTGAAAAATTCAAATAAAATAAATGAGAAGCCTACGATTTATCACACTACTGAAATCTGCTTTGGGCTTGATTTTAATTCTCTAAGAACACATGGAATTTTATCATGTACCACTCGATTGTTACGTGAGCGATACTATTTTGCAGCAATGCTTAAAGTAGTTTTAAAGCATTTCTATCCTCTCAATTTCTGGCCCAGACATGCAGAAACTCAGGTCCAATTAATATGATTATTTGTTTGAACCATTACTTCTGAAGGAACGATAATAGTCTTGCTTTTCTGACGAAGTGACCGTTTCTTTTGATGGTATGAGCGCTTGCAGCTATGAATGATTCTTTTGACGATGTGATGTTTTACATTTTTTATGAAGTGACCACTCCCTGCTTTTGACGATGTGTTCATTTCTCTTGAAGTTTCTTTTTGAGGGAGTGACCGTTTCTTTTGACGATGTAACCACTGACGGAGTGATCGTTTGACAAACTGATTGATTCTTTTAACGTTGTGTTGTTTTACAAGTAATCATTTGACCGACGGCGGAAATCTGTCTTCAACATTGGGAGGACGTGTAAGACCATTTCTTCCTTTCTTTCTTTCTTTTTTTTTTTTTTTTTTTAGTCATGTTCAAAATATTTATGAAGAAAAGCAATGCTGTGGAGGATCAGTGGAGCAGAGTTATCTTTAACATTGGGATCCGGGCAGATTTGTGACTTATTCTGGGGGAGGGGGAAATGAGACTCATTTTACGGTAGATGAATCTGATTTCTGAGGTGAACCTGTTGTATATTATGTGAACCCTACCATGACCGGTCCCAAGTCCGTGCTGAGAAAGGGTGAGAAACTCCCTCATTACACCGGTTACCGCATGCCTTGTTGAGAGCTGGATGCTTTGAGAGGGAGATAGGTTTGAGTGGTGCTTGAAAACAAATAACTATCACGAATGTCCGGCACCCCGGACAGTTCCCTTATGAACTGTTCCTTGCAGCAGGACAACAACCTACCGGCGGAGGTGAGGCTTCGGCTATCCTTCAAAATGGGCGACCAGCTCGTGCTATTGGATCCGAGAGAGTACGTGTGACCTCATCACGTTTTCAGTGAGGTAGGTAACTTTTGTTCTTGCCCTACCGGCGGAAGTGAGGCTTCAGCTATTGGCGACATGCTTTCTGCTCTTCACTCAGATCATGCGGAACCCATATCGCAGCGATTTTTCTCATCTTGAACTTTTCAATAACGATTCTGTAAACTGAAGTGACAGACATTCTGGCTTCATATACAATTTCCTCACATGTTTTTCGTCGATCCTCTCTCTCAAAATGTAATTCACAATAATCTCAGAGGTGTAGTCTCTTGCAGTTGAAGGTCTTCCACTTCTTGGATTGTCCGCACTGGTTACACGACCTTCATGAAAACGAGTTGACCACCATGATACAGTGCTACGATCCACTACACTATTTTCACAAACCTCTCGCAAAGCATCATAAATTTTAGTTGAAATCTTTCCACGCAGAGTTTCGATTTTGATATAGGAACATTGGTCGCCATATGTAATCCGACTTGAGTCGGGTTCACCTTCCATTTTAACACTGGATTCCTCTCAACACAGCCACGCGAACAAGCAAACACGTACACAATCGTCAAGCTTAAACTCTTACTCACAACTGACATAAAATTGAACTTGATGACACCACTCAAAGGCTCGCGCATACGCTGTGTGCAAGACTTTTGAAACGACCCTCATACATTTCAATTCAAGTTTCGTATACAGTAATGAACTGTATTAATTGGATATACTAGTAGTTGTGTAAAATGTACAAACGGTTGTCAAAACAATGGGAAAATATAACTTTTCTGCTTAATACAGCACGAGATGACCGTTAGTCTTCAGAACAACGCCAGAGGGATATAAGTCATGAAGAATTTCCAGAGGAATATTGTACCGTTCCTCATTTAGTTCAACACATTTCTGCCAACGAGGAATCGAGGATGGAAGAGAATATCTACTCCAGAAACTGAGGTAAAAAATTGACCATAGATTTTAATAAGTCAAACCTGGGGATTGGATAGGCCAGAAAAGATATCATAATTTATTACGATATTTACGTCTTAACAGCTTCTTCAATATGAAATGGTGCATTACCATCTTTGGGTATGTCGTTATTGAACAGAAATAGCATCCGGACCATAGAATGTACATGAACACTTAAAATATCCACATGATTACCAACTCAGCGTAATCACAGGGCCCATGGAATAATAGGGAATTGCGGTCTACAGCATTAAAGGGTCGTTGCCATGTTTTACGATTGAGATGAGGTAGTTTGATGCATTAGCTTATTTAGGCATCCACCATACGTAAACTCGGTACAAGGAGACTTGTCGGACCGTATAACATATTTACCACTATCGGCAGTCTGCATTGAATGTTCTTGGGATAATTTTCTCTGCGCTAAAGCGTTGGTGGCGGTGATCAGAGGTTCGGAAATGACATTACGACTACTTTTCAAGTTAATTCAACTTGCATGGGACTATGATTATCGGAATAGTGTGTTTCATCTCTAGGCGATGACCGTATTCACTCTCCTCTAAGGTTCTTTCGTTAGTGACAATCCTCTTCAATGTTCGGTGATCCCTGTCACTGAAGTCTCCCTTCCTATCACAATTACTTTTCGCCGATATTATTTTGTCATGAGTTCTGTACGCTGTCGTTAGTTTGGACACTTCCTCGCGACACATTTCAACACTGGTCACAATAGATACACTTGGGCCGAATAACTGCACACCCATAATTGAGCTTCTTTGAAACTCAGAGAGGGTTCCGATTTTGTATTACAGACAGTCTATTTCTTCAAGTCAAATTTATTCACTTTAACGAAATAGTTTTCACTCTAAAACAATTTGTACTTTTTCACCCTCACATCAAATACTGTGTCTCGCACAAGATTCAATTTGGTCCTAATTCTAATTTAAATTTTTCACTATCGCATTTTTTTTAATTTAACATTCCCGTTTGTATTTAACTTTAAAATCAATTCTTATCTAAACATTAACTTTTCCTTATTAATCTTACAGTACGTTAATAGGGAACCTATATTTCGCCTCTAATTCCCTACCAATCCTGCCTTCATTCTAACATCACTTCAAGTATCTTACCCTAGAACACACCTTGTCCTACTCTAATATTAGATTTTTTCCGTTTTTATCCTTATATCACCCTTACAAATAACTCTTTTCCTCTTAACTTTTGCGTTATACATGCCCTTCTATGAATTTATTCTTATTTGAACTCGTGTTTCATACCCTTATATCAACTTTTTCTTTCTTTTCTAAAATAAACTTTTGCTTTATACCCTTGTGTCAACTGTTCTTATCTTACAGTTAACCATTGCTTTTAATGTTTAATATAAATATGTATTTTCTTCTTATATGTATTTCATATGAATGTTTTCTTCTTATCTTCTAATTAACTCTTGCTCTTCTGTGCTTATACCCTTATATCAATGTTTTTTTCATATCTTAAAATTAAATTTCCCTTTATAGAGACTTAATATCAACATTTTTCTTTTCTCAAAATAATTTTTATGCATACTCTTATATCAACCTTATCCCCTTATTTCAAAATTGTCGCTGCTTCACATCCTTATACCACCTTGTTCTTCTTATTTTAAAATTAACTCTAGCTTTAAACCCTTATATCAACTTTTACTTCTTATCTTAAAATTTAACTCTTGTTTTATACTCTTATATTAACTTTTTCTTCTTATTTTAATACTATCCCTTGCTTCTTGCGTTTATATTACATCCTTCCTATCACTCTCGCATCCCTACTACAGTCATATTATTATAACATTTACATTCACTTTTACCTACTAGTTTAGCTCATACGCTGACGGTAAGTGAGCTGTCAGTCCTTAAGATAATTCCTTTTCCCAGAAATGATAACTATTTAAGTAAAGCATTCTGTACTTTAATAACTTGTACTTTGATAACTTGTAAGAAAAAGTTTATTTTTAGCTAATCAACATTGCAAATTTTTCTGTATGTTAATAAAACATTGTTTTTGTTTCTTTTCAAAATTTTCTTCCTAATTTTTAGTGACAAACTTCTTGGACCCTGAAACACTAATACATTGCAAACCTGCCTCACCACTTAACTTTTTATCCTAGCTACCGACAGTCTAAAAATGATAATGAATGCCATTTCCAAGGTGTTACATTATTCTTTCGAATACTTTGCCTCTTACTTTTGTATCACTGTTTATGTGTGTAAATATGATTTCATTTTATTTGTATATTTAAATTACATCAGAAAATACTATCATCTCCAAAATGTGAAGTGAAGAATTTATCACAGACATTTACCTTGGAACATAATCATGATACTGACTGGGATTTTTCCTTTTCTAGAAATAACCATTTTCACTTATGTAATAACAGTTCTGTTGTTAATGGTCCATGTATCCGGTAGCCAAAAGAGCGGTTCTCATTCCCTGCAATGTAAGTTATCTATATAATAAATAGGGTTAATCAAAAAAAGCCAGCATACAAGCAGGAAAGAATGAAACACAATGGCTAGGAACGCTTTATGAGGAGCAACCCATACATTACGGAAACAGTTGGAAATGTTTAATTTTATGACTTTCACATATGCCTCATTTAGAGCATTTTACATCTCTCTTTCGTGAGTCTCGTAGATATGGGTAAGATATTTTCTCTCTCTCTACAAGTCATAACACTTTTGGTTGAAAAAAAAAAAACAGTTTTGGCTACCAAGGCGATTTTTTTGTTCAGCAGACAGTGTAGCCATCTATACATAAAATTGCTGAGATGGAATAGTACATGAAAAATTACATTTTATTTTAACGGTGTTGAGTAGCTGCGCCATCATGTTTTTGTCATTGATTTATTTGATGAATTGTTTTTCTGTTTGATTTGAAATGGATTAAAATTTTAATGATGTTATTTGACTGATTTCTTCTTCAAGTCTAATTAAATGTGCCTTGATTTTTAAAAGCGAATTTACAATATATACGTAGTTGTGGTATAAGTTCTGTCCTTTATTCAAATAGGCGGAACGAAACAAAATTTTGTAGTACACTAAATTCTTTATTGCCACTTGTACTTTAATACCAAACAAACCGAAAAAAAAAAAACACTAGACTGTTCAAATGGCCTCCGTTGGCCGTCACACAAATTTTCAATTGTTGAGGCCACTCGTCAGTGGCGACACGCACCACATCTTGAGGTATGGAAGCGGCGGCTTTTACTAAGTCGGCCTTAAGTGACTCTGGTGCGGTGAGATTTTTTGCAGGCCTTCTCCTCTAAGTAGTCCTAAAGGCGGTAGTCCAGCGGATTGAGATCCGGGCTTCGAGAAGACCACTCCTCAGCGGCTATGAAGAGGGGAACAATGTTGGCAAACCACTACTGGTTCATCTTCGCCTTATGTGCAGGCTCGGGGTCTTGTTGGAATGTCCATTCTGCGCCGGAAAACGGAGTGTGGTTCAATGATTTCACTACCTTCTCCAAAACATCCTTCTGGTAATTTGCTGCCTTCTCAAAAGTACAGCTGGGTGACACCGTCGTAAGACATGCCCCACCAAACCATCACGGAAGCTGGGTGGTGGCCTCTTTGAACCTTAGGAATTTATTCGACAGCTACCCGAGAACTGTAGGCATAAATACTGTCGTTTTGTCGGTTGAATTTTTCATGTACAGTGAATATTTTTTCATCGGTGAAGAGGATTCGCCCATGTTTCCCGTTCGCGTAACGCTAGATTAACCTCTTGTCTCTTGTGGCTCGTATCTCCTTTAAAGCTGCTGTCAACAGTTGTTCTGTGGTTCTTTTGTAAGCCCCAAGTTTAAGGTCCTGTTTGATGATGCGGGACATCGTTCTCTTTGGTATATCCATCTCCCGTGCAATGATTTTCTGTTTTCGAAGAGGATTTCGACGAATTCGCGCAGCTACGGCTTTTACAGCTGCTGGCGTCCTTGAAGTGCACTGGCGGCCAGTTTTTGCTCTGTCATCGATCGAGGAGGTTTCACTGAACCGTTTGATGCAAAGATGCACTTTTTTTTTTTTTTTTTTTTTTTTTTTTTTTTTTTTTTTTTAGTAATTTGCAAAGGCTTTAGAAGATTGAAAATCTCTACTGGCTAATTGTACTTACGTAACGCGATCACAGCGATATAATTCTCTTTGATGGCTTACTCCATGTCAACTGGAAGAGTGAACGACACAAACTGAAGACTGGCTTGAACTACAGGTTTGGCACAACGTTGTGTAAACAAAGCTGGTCGTGAACATCAGTCGAATTCGCCATGTAGCGCTAGTGAAGAGGCGTTTTTTTAAAGAAGTACCGTTTTGAAATTTAAAAGAAACAAGTATATTTTTCGTAACATGAAAACCTGTACCTTAATCTACTTTTCAAAATAGTTTCCACCAATATTAAGGCACTTATCGTATCGTGCAACAAGGTTTTGAATACCATCTTCATAGAAGTCTGACACCTGATTTGATAATCATTGTAACACATTCGTTTTGACTTCATCGTCGTCGTCGTGGCGCTGACCTTGAAACTTGAGGAAACTTGTCAGATAACAACGAAATCGTAAACTGTTATTCTCCCTTCAATTTTTCATGAATTTTTTTGCACCAAGTCTTCAGTGATGACAAAAGGTCGTCACTCACTTCGTCCCTCATCATCATCATGAATATTCGTGCGACCTCTATGAAAAAGCTTTAACCCATTTCCGTACCATTGCATCGGCCATAATGTTTTCTTCACTAATCTGGAGAAAACACTGGCGATGAATTTCAGCTGCTTTCACGTCTTTAGCACTAAGAAAACGAATCACAGCGCGCTTCGGCGGGATTATCCAATCTGCAGAAGCATTTTAACTAATCACAAACAAAAATAAACATGGTCGAATGTTTCCATAATGACATTTGTGGCTTACCAACAGATATAAGTATTGAATAAACATGTGCGGAATACCGACTGTAACGCTGCAGCGTCCGAATTTCAAAACAGTACTTACTTTAAAAAGCAAGCCTCGTATATATATATATATATATATATATATATATATATATATATATATATATATTGTGGTTTGATTATTAGGATCAGACAAGTGAGACTTATAATAGTATATTGTAAGTCGATTACTCCTCACGAAAACACTTGAAGGGAAGCCTATAATTGAATTCAATTTTTGCCAATGGATAGCTAAGAGTGATCTCGCACGACTTCGTTAGCGGAGTTAATCCGTTACCATCTTAAAGGCTAACGATGACTTAAGTCCGCTTGTTACTCCACATGATAACTTTTGAACGGAAGAAAATTGTTGAATTCTGTTTCTTGAAAATGTAGTAGAGATTACATATCTTGCCGCTAGATGGCAGAAAATGTCCTCCAGCGGTTGGCATCTAGTAGTAGAAGTTACATATCTTGCCGCTAGATGGCAGAAAATGTCCTCCAGCGGTTGGCATCTAGTAGTAGAAGTTACATATCTTGCCGCTAGATGGCAGAATTGAACCTTCTAGCGCGTCATTCTTTTTACTGTCTATCAGAATTTATTAAACATTAAAATTATAAAAAATAAAAACATAATTTTCGCAAAGTGTAAGGGGCATTTAAATATGTTTAAAGAATAAGTATGTTAAATTAAACCTTTAAAATTGAAGTTCATTTAAAAACAAACAGAAAAATAAGTTCCCTATTTGAAATGAAATAAAACGAAATCCAGTTTAACGTCCCATGTTTATGCCCGTTAGGTTAAGGGAGATAATGACTAAGACAAGTGAATGACGATAAAAGAATTGGTGGAATGATAATGTGTGAAGAAATGAGAGTACCACGAGAAAATCCACGAACACGACGTTGTCCACGACAAACATACTTGAGCGTAAATCGAACCACGGACCGTACGGACCAGAGGTAAGCACTCTACCACAGAGCCACCGTGCCCCTTCAAGTTCCATATACGAAATCCTGGGTTATGAAACTATAGAGATGATGTTCAATACAACTACGAAGTTACGCGAAGATAAATTTCTTAACCCATATAATTATGTAAGATTTTCTGTGGGAGAAATTATGAAAAGTTATGCGTATTACATCATTGACAAGATTTTTATGTTCAAACTATATTAACTATACTAACTATACTAACACCATATATATTTTAAAATGTTGATTAATCTCTGTATATGAAAGAAGAAGTCCTAAGTGATTGATCAATGCCTATATCAAAGTGGTTAAACTAAAAACTAAATTTGGACAGTACACATGATTTCTAATGTAAGATATTAATTATTCTTTTTGGTAAGTTTAGAAGGAATTTTGAAAATTCGATACGGAGAAAGGGAGATGGGGCTCCAAGTATTATATTAAGATGTTCATATCTCGGAACATCTTAGGTTTAAATGTATGAAATTCGATATTTAGACTTTTCATTTAAAATAATTAAACCTGTGTTTCATTTTTTTTTTTTTAATACTTCACCTAGAAAGGAACTAAAAGCAGTGGATTGGTTCACTAAAATGACTGTACGAAGTGTTCGAACTTCGTATGCGAATCTTCGATTGCAGACGAATTGAAATGTTTTTTTTTTTTTTTTTGTGTGTGTGTGTGTGTGTGTGTGTGTGTGTGTGTGTGTGTGTAACGTTCCATGATTGTACCCTTTAGACTAAGGGAAAGTGATGATTCGAGACCGGATGTTAGGCAAAATGCCTATTCTTTAATATTAAAGATATGGTCAAAAATAACGTTTTAAAGTTTTTATAGGGTTTGTTCCTGCCTAAATATTTGCTTTAGTGCCTAATGTTGCCTATTCTATGCACTTTCTTCGAAATAAGACTTTATTGGTTAAAATATATAATTTAGTACCTCAAGAAAGGATTCTGCGTCTTCGAGAAATAAGTCCTGTTTGTAGTAATAAGGTGCAATAAAACTTTGGACTGCTATGTGTACTAATAAAGTGCTGTAAAACTTTGGTCTGCTGTGCATACTGGTTAAAATGTATAGAATTTGGACTGTTATATGTAGTGATAAAGCGCTGTATAGAATTTATTTACAAAATACACATGGAATACATGTCAACCTTCGTTTTCATATATACATTAAAAATATTAACAAACAGGTGTGTTTCTATATTCTTTGAACAATACCTATGACTTGAATTTATTTTTTAAATTGTATTGAGTATTTATCTTCGTTATTTCGAGTTACACTTTAGTGCCTATTTTACTGCCTATTTTTTTAAATTTTAAGTGCCTATTTGCCTGCCTATTTTCTAGGTTTTTAATGCCTAAACATCCGGTCTCTAGTGATGATTAAGGTAAGTGAACGATGGTGGAAGAATTGGTGGAATGAGAATGTGAAAGGAAACGAGCACACCTCGAGAAAAACCCACGGACACGATGTAGTTCACTACAAACTTACTTGACCGTTATCGAAGCAGAGACCCCACACTCCAGAAGTAAACATTCTACCACTGAGCCACCGGGCCTCCCTTCAGACGAGTTGTGCATGAAAGATGCAGAAAGAGGAAGCAAAATATTGCCGACAGTAATAAGTAGGGGCAATTACTAGTTTGATATATATATATATATATATATATATATATATATATATATATATATAAAGAACATTTTTGGGAAGTATTTCATAAAATAGCTTGGAAACACTGTTTGCGGCCATTCCTGCGGACCTTGAGAAGGAGCCAAAATCTGCCGGGAGTCTGAAACGAATGGAGAGGTGGCTGCAAGATAGAAAGAAAAGAAAAAAAGAGAGAGAGCATTTAGGAAAGAACAGGAAAGAATCTCGCTGATTTCTGCGATGTTTAAACAACACGTGTAAAAAGCATCCTCTTCTACGTCCACTGGCAAAAGATCAAAATACGAGTTAGAGCGAATGCACAGCAAAAAAGAAAGTGGAAATTGGCCTTCTGTTTATCGCCAACGGTAGCAGAAAATCTTATTACATTTTTTTTCTTTTCTTAGAAGACATACTCATTAATTACGCTCCTAGTTACGCTTAGATCCATACGCTCTCGATACCATGTACTATAATGTAAAAATATAACCTAGTAAATGATACACTGTATAGTGTTTGAGTATACACTATTAAAACGGTTCAATATACAGCAAGGTCCATAATGCTCTACAAGGACAGTTTCTTTGATTATGGAATGCCAGAAAAGATAATCACATCTTAACTATACGAGTTAAGGAAATTACGGTTTCGGAAAGAACAAGCTGAGAGTATTTAAGGTCGCCTTCACACTAGGATCTTGTGAGCCGCTTGCGTGACTGCTCATGTAAACCTATAGTGTGAAGGCATTGACTACTTCTGAGCTGCTCAAAAGATCGTGATACCAAAATGGCAGTCATACTAAAGGCAGAAGAAGCTGCAGCTTTAATCTTGGCGATAAATTGCAAGAAAAAGAAAAAAAATAAGATATAGAACAATGTGAATTCATCCTATAAATTCATCAAGACTGGAAGAATGTTCACTTTACAGTCTTCTTCTAAACTGAGAGATTTTTTAATTACTTAAGGATATCTATATCTTCATTTGACGAACCATATAATACGTAGTTTAAAGTGTGCATTTTATCAGAGTAACACCAAAACGAGAAAATTTTTAACATTAAATATTTGTACACTTTTCTCCATTCCAACTGAGTTCACGCTCAAGTGTGATGGCCTCTCATAAGACAGCGCGTTATTTTCTTCCCCGCCAGCAGCCCGCTCGAGCCGGCTGCCGGCGGGGTGATCTTCATAGCAGCTCAGAGCCGTGGCTCACTTTAAGACAATGCAAAACTAGCAGCTGCAGCTCACGCGAGCAGCTCACAGGATCCTAGTGTGAAGGCTACCTAACTTCTAATATGAAGTTTAAATTTCGACCTATTATTTCAGTTCTAACTGCACCATGTTTAACCTAATTTGTGAAATATTAAGGGGAAGTACATAAGTTGCAAAAGCGTTATATTTGCTTAATAATAAATGCCTTTTTTCTTAAAGGTTGCCTATAAAACAATACTTAAGGTTGCTTCCTCTCGGGATGGTGATGTCTCGGATTGAAAAGTGATGTCTCGTATCGTAAAGTTCTTATATTGAAAGAATTATGTCTCGTCTCGTGCATCGTCACAAAGACTTTGAGAGATTCGACAAATTTTGAACATTTCTCTTCAATTTGCACTCTTTTGAAGGCGAGAAAGCGTGGTAAGGAACGGCCTATATTTTGAGGGTTGATCTTGCATGAGAGTTTATGGGAATCCAACTACACTTACTTCAGGACTGGTCGTGGTTCGCTGCCTTCACTCGCCCTTTAAAATGAACAAACAAAAATGAGGAACTTTCAAAGTTACTATGTGAATTCTTAAGTTAGTTTCTTCATGGGCTATAAAACGTCTTTATGGTTATATACTTGTTTCAAGAGCAGAGGTTTCAATTCGAATGATGTTGTGTTCAAATCGATGGAAGTTCTCACAGAGGTAACTAAATTAAGGCTAACACTTCTATTACTGCCGAAAATCTATGTACTCATATGGTGACATATCTGTTATACGATGAGGTCAGTTCTTTATAATCTTGTTATTGCATAAGGACTCGTAACACAAAACCACGGCCTTTCAATCCGCAAAAAGATGCATTGATTCCTTTATCACCATATATATCTCAGAAACTCAAAGACCAGATAATTCAAATCTGGCATGTGCAATTAAGTACGTTCTGAGGTTGTAATTGTAGTTAAGTCCCAAGCACTTTATTGGCTGCATTAGTCTGTATCATAAAACTAGGCAAAACTAGTTCAAAAACAACAAATCAACGCAGTTCAAAACAAATGAAGTAACTACACAAATGTAATAAAAAAAATACAAAATTGGATGTGGTGTCAGTAGTACATAAAATATAGAACTAAACTAAAATCACTTCAAAAGTAATACGAAATAAATGAATGAAGCGTCTTATAAACAAACCTTCATGATTAACAATTAGACTAATATATTTCTAAATTAAAGAAGTACGTATTAAATATATATATAAAAAATATCTCGGAAAACCTCTAAGGTATGGTAGCCGTGGACCACGAGGAGATGCATCCAATGAAATGCTTGAAAGCCAACTACGATTACCACTGTAGGCTGCACCTGATTGCAGTGCAACATTTGAATTATCTGAATTCATGTCGATTGCAGATCAATCTTCCACAACACCTATCACGAGTCGAGGAAACGTTTAATACAAAAGATTTATGCTGTTTATCGCAGATTTATTTTGCAATTAAAAGTGGTGGTCCTAAATTGAAGAAACCTTATTGAAATTAATTTTTAATAATTGCAGTACCACCTATTACGAATTAAGGAAAATGTTTCCAATAAAACTTATTGATTTTTCAAATAGGATCCGAATCTGCAATTAATAAAATATGGGTCCCTATTTCCGTTTGGAAATTAACACCCGGGAAAGCGACGGAGGCTAATTTTATCACATATGAATTTCCCCCTCCAAAATATTACGTTTTATTTTGAACTTGAACTTTTACTTATTTATTTATTTATTTTATTTTGATCGATGATTATTTCTCCAGATATTTTGAAGTCTCAACTTAAAGAACTCACCCTGTATTTGTTTTTGCCACATGTTTGAAACATTTTCGTTTTACACGAATTACAGGAAATTTTCAACAATTTATTATCTGATTCTTGTAGTGAAGTGTTTGCCGTATTTTGGTCACCAGGCTGTCGCTCAGAAGTAGTTATGTGTGTATATTTTTCTGGTCTTTATGTTTCGCTACGTAGATGTGTGATAGCATGCATGTTTGGTGTATACTTCTAGAATTGAGATTTTATCTGCATTTGTTGTCTTAGATAAAAGGGAGAAAAAGAATGTACCATAGTAATTTGTAATGAATTGAAATTAGAATATTTAAATCATATCAAAATGCCAAACCAAGATATCTATTTACCATATGCAAGGTTTTTATATTCAGTTCAGTTGATTTTGGGTTTAACGTCCTTTCAGCAGCGAGGCTATATGAGACGGGACCTAACTGATTAACGTGGAATCCGAACCACATAAGCTCCCGACCCGGGTCTCCCAATGGTTTTTATATTGCAGAAATATTTTACTATGTATTATTTATAAGATACAGACTAATAAGTAGGTACTATTTAGTTATTTATTGCAATAGAACTGTAAATGTTACAATTTATAATAGTATTTGCTTCAAAATACACACATTTCTGTAAGTTGGACATCTGTCTAAGCTGATCTCATTTTAGTGGAACCCATGGTAGCCGACGTAGAGAGGTTTCACTGTTTAAATGACTAAAGTGAAGACAGTGCAGCTGTCATGAGATAAAATGCGTGAATATATCATATTCAGATGCAAGAAAGCGATTAATTACACTGTCTTCACTTTAGCAAAATTCATTTCAAAGCGAGTTCGAAAGGGATTGGAGAATGTAATTTAAACTGAAGTACAAAGTAAATAAAAAATATATATAAATAGAAAGAAACTGAGTCCTTAAAAGGAAAAGCACTGCAGCATGAATCTAAAGTAAAGAAGAGAGTGGAGAACATAGTAATTTTGTTTTCAAGCTGGACATGTTATTGGTTTCTGAGGTGACGTTGGAAACATAAAAATTGTCGTAAATATCCACACATGCCTCTTTATATCTATGACCGTAAAAGGTAATAATGTTCAGAACATGTAGCACACGTTTTGGAAAGTCGAAATTTTATATATTTAATGTATGTAAAAGTTAGAAAACGTATATATATATATGAGTACGTTTCAACGTGGAAAAGCTAAACTAGCTACAACTCTTTTAATATCCGACTTAATCTTTAGATAACTTTGACAGCTCTTCGCCAACGCAATTTTTTCTTTTTTTAAAAAAGTTGGATTCATGTACTGAACCTTACTGCATCACAGGAGCCAAATTAGGTCCCCAATACTCCAGGAGAGAGGAAAAAAAAACAGACAAAGAAAAAAATATGTCGGATGTCGACCTCATGTGGTGAAAAAGTAATGAGTCTCCGCCGTATATGTTCTTCCAGTCAAGGGTAACCTTATGGTATAAGGTCAAAGATAGCTAATAAATACAATAAAGATATATCAAGGATAGATGCGTTTAAATACTAAGGGGAAGACCGAACAAGTGAACTTAAATAGGAAGATAGATGAAAAGAGAAAAATAGAAAAAAGGGAAAGGAACCTTCAATGAGGTCGTAGTGTGCCAAACCATAATCATAAATTTTTGGTTTATCTCCATTGACAATTGCTTTGTAAGGTCAATATCATGAATAACCGAACTTTGGAGTCTTTCTTTTCTATGATTAAGTAAGTAGATACTCCATTAATGTAATATGAACTCACACAAGAATGTTTCTTAAGTGTCTCTATACACAAGAATGTTTTAAAATACTAATACTAATACTACTACTACTACTACTACTACTACTACTACTACTACTACTACTACTAATAATAATAATAATAATAATAATAATAATAATAATAATAATAATAATAATAATAATAATAATAATATAAATGGAACAGAATTTTGGTGTTACTATCCTATTAATTTTACAGATAACTTCATTTCCTTATGCTGAAGGAGTTTAACATCATTTAAATAGTATACAATAAGAAACATTGCTAAAAAAATAATGCAGTCAGAAAACTCGTTTCTGATTTTTGTCCATTACTTTTTTCTTGAAAATCTAGAACACTACATATCGTACGAGTAGTGTTGCTCACCTGACAAAGAATCGAGACGAAAGTAAAAAAAAATCGAGTTTGGTGAGCAACACTAGTTCAGCCAATTCTTACATCTTAAAGTAATCAAACACGGTTTTAGTGCTACATGGTTTATAGTATAAAAATTATAAATTGATAAAGTGATAGATTGAATAAAATGAAGATCATTTATCAACGTTTAAATGTACGCAAGTCATTACACAATATATTCCAAGGAATAAATATGGTTTACATATTGTTATATCATAGTGTTTGTGAACCTCTTGTGTGGCGCGGATGAGTTCTGACAACTTCTTGTTGAAATTAAGCACAAAAAAATATATATATATATAAAATCTTGCACATGAATTTAGAAAACGAGATGAGAAATATGAGCTTTTCGATTCGTAGGTAACACTACGTACGAGTTCAACCGAACTCATCCGATCTGGATCAAACTTGGCAATTATGGTAGACCTTGACCTTACTATACAAGGTTAATTAAACATCATTATGATTGCTTAAAAAAAAACTAAACATTTGGCTTTTGATTTCAGAACAATAGAACATCAAATATGGAGTGGAGACTTAGACAAATTTTTAATAAAGATTTACTTTTTAGAAAAATCAATAAAAGGATTTTTTTTCCTTCGACAATTGGGAAATTTATACTTGTTTCCTTCCCCACTTATTAGAAGCGGAGCAGGGAAAAAAATAAAGAAAAAGTACAGTTCAGAAATTTGTAAAGTCCGAAACTGAGTATACATAACATTTAGTCTTATGTAACTTAACAGGTAACACATTGAAGAGTTTGCATTAAATGAGAACGAGAGATATTGTGCTGTGAGTTGCCAATTACTGATCTAGTGTGTATTAACACTGAACTAAATTTAGTTTACAAGAGCAATCTGAAATTATTACTCCTTAAAGATAAATTGTTTAGCGTCAAGAGGCAATAGACCGGCCCAGAATCCTTCAATTTTACAGCAATTCAGATAAAGGAAGTGTTTCATAGCTTAAGAGACTCTTGAGAAATTGTTGCTCATAATATTAGATTGTTAACAAGTCATGTTATAATGCAGTTCTAAACTTTTCTTAATTTAAGATTAATTTACAAGTAATATGCTAAAATTTACAATAACAAACATCATTGTTGGAGCAATTATAATTAATGAAACATAGGATTAAATTTTCCAGTTCACTGCTTCGATTACAAGTATTTTAAGTATGTAAAGTATCACGTAAACAAATCACAGTGACAGGAGCAATGAATGAAAACAACATTATATTACTTACTAAACGATAAATTTAGAAAATATACATATCTTCCCGAATGTTCATGTATGGAGAACAAAAGTAAATCAATCTAAATCTAAGCATAACTATAAAGCTAATGTTTTAAAAACCATTCTAATATTCATAGGATAATCAGCCCACGTTGTAACAAAGTTAATTAACCATTACAATAAAAATAAACTTATTCCAACGAAACCAAAGCAATAAAATCATTTTGCTAATTAAAAGTACAACGTAAGGAAGAGTGTACTCGTATTTTTAACGTGTGTGCTCCATTTTAAGCCAAATATTCGAATTAAACATTAGTTTATTATAATTTTTATTTATTTCAAAAAAAAAAAAAAAAACGAACATGGAAGCAGAAATCCTGCCGTTAAGAAAATTACAAAAAATCCGTGACTTGGATATCCTAATTCATGAACAAATCTCCTCTTACCTTTACTTTGAGTACTTTAATCATACAAAAAAGTATTTTTTAGTAAATTAAGATTAGGATTAGGAATTAGACTTTTGGGCTGTCAGCATCTAAGCCATTTAGCCCGTCACATGTATGACGGATGACGTCTCTCGGCGATTACACTACCCAAGGAAAGGGAAGGAAGAAAGCGGCCGGCCTAGAACCTATATGCTAGGAACCATCCTGACATTTGTCTGGTGTGATTGAGGAATACCTCACTCAGAATTGCTGGCCTGAAAAAGCATTTACACTTTTTCGACCGAGTGTCCCCAACAGGCATCGAATCCGGGACCGTTCGCACCAAAGCCGAGATCGTTAGCGACTACACTACGCAGGTTTTACCAAATTGATGTAATATTCCTCCCAAAATACATTATGCTGTACAAACATAATTAAGAGGCAACTTAACATGAAAATATTCATGAATCAAAAGCCACTTTTCAATCACACGATAGCGCAAAGTATGTAATGAAGGTTAACTAATCAGGCAAAATCAAGCTCAATTATTATCTGACAATCAATTGCTTAAAAAAAAAAAAAAAAAAAAAAAACTAGAATAAATCTTGATCAAAATATCTTTCTCGAAAAAGGTATCACGTTTTATTTTCTAGTGTGACCGCAACAGTTGCAGAAAATTCTACATAGTAACTTCTTTCTTTTTTTGGAATATTTTTATTTTATTTTTTATCTTTCTTGGCCTTCGAATGACAGAGGTGCCATGGTAACGCCATACGAGTGCAGGTCACATTACCCCCTGATCCTTTACACGTGGCAAGGGAGGAATGTCTCAGAGGACATGTTCCACATTTTAAAACAAGCTGTCTTAGTTCTAGCACCAGAAATAAGGAACCAAGATACAGATCCTACCGTGTACACGAGCAACATTTTAAAAATCACAACACACATACGTATATATAGCCTATTTCAAAGCTCTAGGACTACATATAAATGAAAGGTTCATTATTTACTTCGCTTTACCGAGATTAAAATGCCAAAAAAATGGTGCACTTAAAATCATTTCATAAGACTGACCGGGCCGTATTAAAATAGCTGAGATAATTGAACTTTTTCCTTGCATAATATTTTCGTTAGCGCTAACTCTATTTCACATATTAGATATGTTCAACGAACTCAAAAAGTTCGTTACTCAATTCTCTATGTCTCTCTCTCTCTCTCTCTCTCTCTCTCTGTGTGTGTGTGTGTGTGTGTGTGTGTGTGTGTCTGTTATTTGCGAATTTTTCAATTTCGACCCTTTCATTCGATAGAGCATCAAAAACTATAAATATCACAGAAAGTGATGGGAATTTTTCGCGTCACTCTTCCCGTTCCCAAAATATTGCTAAAAAATAGTTCCAATTTCGGCAGATTTAACCGAACCTTGGGAACCATAAGTTATATAGAGATGATATTGATATTGATCAATATCTAAGAGGATGGTGAACGTTTTGGTACCAAACAATAACCGGTAGCCACTGGTTAAGATAGTGGCCACCAGTTACTGTTTGGTACCAAACTATTTATCATTCTCTTAGGTATTGCTCAACACTAATATCATCTCTCTATGACTTACCGTTCCTGAGATATTGGCCAAAAAATAGTTCCGATTTCGGGAGGTTTAAGGAGCCATATCTCGGGAACCGTAAGTCATAGAGAGATGATATTTTGCGAATTTTTCAATTTTGAGCCCTCCATTTTGAGCGTGTGTCTTCATAATGTGTGGTCAACATAACGATCTCATCAAATTCAATCCTGACTTTCTAGACCACTTATTTTTAAGCAACTCTCCAGTTGCCTAATAATATTGGGCTAACATTTTAAAAATTTGTCTTCATTCTGGAATTTCAACCTAGTACTAAAAACGCCAAAGGCAATTTGTCTACAGTATTACCATTTATTAATATTGTCGTGGGCAGCGGAACACTTTGCTTTACCGCTAGCTATGAACTGATACCTGTGCAGTGCAACTGGTAGTATGGTTTTTACTTACATTAGTCTGCGACTCACACACAAGTTTATTAACTAACTGAAATTATCCATTTAAAAAAATAATTCGCAGCAGTCTGCAAAGCTTACTGTAATTCTAGCTGCAAAATTACAATCAGAAACAGGAACCCGGCTACTAACCAATAAAGAAGTTATTAGCTTTACAAAGTAGCGCTGGCCTCGGCCAATACTTAACTTCAGACAAGTGGTGATCGTTCACTGTCAAAGACTTGATAAGCACCAACCTAAAACTTACCTGTGTCAAGTAGCAAATCAAAAGAGTTTATTTCGTTGCAGAGTGGCTGCGTTTATTGGCTTTAGGAACCACACAAGTTCCATGAGTTGTGTGATGGAACTGTAATCAAAAATGTCTTTATAAAGTGTTTACGAAAGAATAAAAAAGCTTACAGAGTCCAAACAACAAAGCTTCAGCAAATACAGGTTTCTCTGTAGCCGGTACGCTCACTAAACAAAAATAATTCTCTAATAACTGGGAAGACGAGAATCAGAATCAGATACTGGGAAGATTTCTAAGATTTATATAACTTGGTTACATTCTACAGGATATAAGGCGTTAAGTATTATATATTTATCGCCTGTCACATGGACTTTGGTACTATTTATAGAAACGTATTACAACCAAAACTGGGTTCTAAACAACTGGGATAGTCTACTACCCGAGTTATAGGGCACTACCGAGATACCAGGCCATGAACCAAACAGACTGCGGCATGAATTAGGTATTTGGCGTTCTGTTCACGAATGTATCCAAGATACTCGTTCAATGAACTGAGGCTTTCCAGCCAAACGGATTTAGTAAGTAATACCTAGAACTTTTGCTCTAGGGTCGAACGTGCAGCGCAAATCACTATCCTCTGATAAAGCACGGTTTACAGTGTGCCCCTATGCAGGGCACGCTAAATAAAACCAGGGATCAGCTGTATGTAATTATTTGCGTACTCATGATAGTCATACCGCATCTAGTGAGCAATCCCTGGGTGATGAAACCGATGAGCTGGTAAAAAAAATAAAATAAAAAGAGGAGTTTTTAAAGAGTTCAAGTGTGCCGAGTTCAAAGGGTAATATGGCACAAATCTACAGCTTGTGTACATACGCTAAGTGCCGTTAAGTTAGATCTCCTTCAAGGATAACGAAGAAGGTGCGACTATCTCGTATTAATTTTAATTGGTGCACCGAGAAGTCTGATCAGTAAAAGCTCTTTTAAATAAATTCGGAAAAGATATTTCTTATTGAGAGTTGGGGACGTCATGCAAGACGAGTGGACTCCGTTATCAAGAGATTTACTGCACTGCGCTTCACAGTTGTCTGTGAAGAAAAGTACTGTCTTTATGTATGTGCATGTGTGTTCACCCAACTCTGGTTAATTTTCATGCATTACATTATTACAACGGGTATACACAATAATCATAAACCTGAACATAAAAGAAAAAAAGAAAGAAAGAAAAAAGTATACACATTTGGATTATAATACAAATAAGAACATAAAGTATAAAGAATCTCATAAAAATATTCTTGTTTAAAGAGCAGATACAAAACCCAAGGTGAGAATTTTAAAAAGCAATCGTTTGAACAAATGTAATACCACAAATAGCAATAATAATATTAATCATAATAAAGTTTGATTGCGTATATCTTTTGATCTAAGAATGATAAAGACCTGAGACTTAAAACAAATGTAAGCATGTTCTATTACTGCAACAGGTGTGTTTCAGGTTAATTAATGATAAGCAATGAGAATTTGCACATAATTGATAATATGAATTTTATGACAACAGTGTTGCCAGGGGCTGCGTTTCTGTCAAAAAACACCCATTTTACGAACTTGCATTAAATAGCGTTTTTATATGGCAACACTGTATTAACCTTGTCACATTTTCGCACCGATAGATAAATGTTGATGCATACTGTACATATAGACAGGAATTCACCCGAAGAAATCAATTTTCTGCAACTGAATATTGATTTTCTTCATTTTGTACATTTTTTTATTTTTTTATTTTACACTTACGGTAATTTCTTTCGTTAGAACAAAAACGTTACAAGTTCAAGCATTGGTCATGATCTCGAAAATATCTACATAGAACATGCTTGCATTTGTTTCAAGTTTCAGGTCTTTATCATTTTTAGATCAAAAGATATACGCAATCAAACTTTAGGTTTTGCAACTTTACGAACACACTGTATTACTGCGAACTGTATTACTTTCCTTCCTTACAATATTACAATATAGATACTTACGAATCTTTCAATATTGTGGTTTATCTGGGCGGAAGAACGAAGGAAGGAGTATATATCTAAATGACTAAGAGTGTTGAACAAAGTTCAACGGTCAAGGGTTCAATATTTAATTTGCTCTTCTTTTGATTGCAAGTCTTTAAGGGAAGAATTAGGAAAAAATAAAATATTATTCTTTAACAAAATAATAAGAATTATATGTTCAAATATTACTTAATTACAAATAAATAAAACATGTAAAAATAAGAAAAATGGAGTGCGATTTTTGGACCACTACAATAGAAAACAAGACACAGAGACAATAGGAATTCTATTGATATAAGAAGGATCTTAAATTTAGGTCAAACTTAGTAAAAGGTACGGTAGTATATTTAGAATATTTAAATCAATAAATAAAAGTAAATTAAATCAAGTAATGTACTTAAAGAGGAATTTGAAGCTTAAAATATATGAAACGATAATCATATCTGTTGTCCTGTATAATTCCGAAACATGGTCGCTTACTCTGATGGAAGAATATAGACTGAAAGCGTTTAAGAACAAAATCCTGAAACGAATATTCGGACCCAAGAGAAATGGGAATGGGGAATGGCGGAAACTTCATAAGGAGGAACTGCATAATTTATATCGTTTACCAAACATTGTTACGGTCATCAAGTCCAGGAGGCTACGGTGGACAGATCATGTAGCCAGAATGGAAGAAATTAAGAACGCTTTCAATGTTTTAACTGGAAATCCAGTCGGAAAAAGAAGCTCTAGAAGGACATGAGAGAGTAATATTAAGATGGGTCTCGCAGAATTAGAAATACAAAGCAGAAACTGGATCCAGTTGGTTAAGGACAGAAGTCAATGGAAAGCTTCTGTGAACGCGGCATTGAACCTTCGGATTCCATGGGCCATGGGTATTTAAGATATGAAAAGATGGATTACTGAATTACTGTAGGGCCTATTCTCAAAATTACTATCTACTATTGTAATACCAGTGTATTTTTAAAAAAACAATATCAAATATTGTTCAATTGTATAGGCTATACCATAAAATCATGACGAATTAGAGGTAACAGCATTTGCATTTAGAAATGACTTGAAAAATATTAATCTAGTATTTTTACTTCATGATTTGTTACGAGTTATACAAAAGATATACAAGATTTATTGCTTTGAGAAATAGAGCCCTAGATTATGTTTCTTGACATAAACAATAACTTATGCTATACATTTTGTTCTAGTACTAGAAGTAAGTGAAACGAATATATGTTATCATATCCTAACTAGGCTACAGAGCCAAATTTAAATTTTTATAGCAGTCTTTGACGATTCCAGGAATACAGCAACATACCAGTAGTTTATTTTCGTAGTGTAACACTTCCTAAACAAATCAACGACGTACCAAGCTTTAGCCATCAGTTTATATATATATATATATATATATATTGGTATGTGATATTAAAATATCGAAAGTGCAATTGTAGTGGAGAAACAAAAAAAAAAGTTAATTTCCTGTTGTAAAGAAATTGACCTGCACAGACAAAAGAAAAATCTGTATCGAATGATGTAATAAACGAAGTGCAAATCTTTCGCCAAAAAGCTGCTAGAACCTTTCTTACTAATTAAATGAGACACGCAATTGCATCTCCCGTGACGTCCGGGTTTTCGCTTCATGAAAGTTACACTCTTTGATTGAGAATTCTTTTTCGTTCATTTGGAAGCAATAGCACGTTCCTTGATTGAAACGAGACTCCATTACGAGGATCGTGCGAAGAACACACGGCTGTAATTTCAACTACTACCACCAGAAGCGTTACTAAATCTTAACGTCCCATCTAAATGGCTTTCTTTTAACTTTGGAGCGAAGAAGAAGAAGAAAAAGAAAATAAGATAGTAGTCAACTTACGAGCCAATTCTAGTTTTATACATCAGAAGAAGAAGAGGAGGAAGGAAAAAAGAAAGAATAGTAGGACCAAGCATGCAAGTTAAACACATACGAAGTGCTAAAGAGGATAAACAGTAGTATAAAAGCTACCGAAAACTAAATAGGTAGCACAAATGTTCGTAGTGAAGATAAAAGCAAGAACAAATCGACATTGTAACATTGTGTGGACAGTTTTACAAGTAAGACTGTAAGAAAAATAAACTACGATTGTGGTGTTGAAATTAAACAATAATTAACTAACCATCAGCAATAAATTACCAAGAACGATATTGATAGCCGTCAACAGTGGCGTATTTAATGGAGTGTTTCCGGGCTTAAGCTCTCCCGAAACTTTATTTACTGTTTTAAAGTAATTTAAATATCTTGCAGAATTTTCACATTCCCGCCTTAAACAAAATCGTAAATACGCTACTGGCCGTCAATTTAACTAGTTTGGTTGAAAGGTACTGATTATGAATACGCTTTCTAAGAAATTTTCAAGTCAAATATGTTAATGCATACAGGAAGAATAATCTTTAACTAGCATATTTATATAGGTGAGGAACAACACCGTTAAAAGAAGTGAGTCCTTGCTGCGGAATTGTAATGAAAAGCTGGCGTGTAGTGGTGACCACCTGGCACATGTTCGTACGTGTTTTTACCACTTGTCTTTATATAGGCGCATACTTACCGTTGCTAATGCGCCTGCTTCTACAAACGCACCCTTATTCAGGCCCTCCAGCTTCGCCCTGTCATCCACCTGAACACATGCAGGTCTAGCTAGTAGTGAATGATCATTTACCACTTCTGTAGTTTGGTGCATATTTTTCGCAATCATAGTTTTTATGTTGTATAAGTTTACAGTAAAACTATGTAACTTTGTAAGCATAGTATTTTGTAGGCTTCTAAGTTTCTAGGAATATAAATTTGTATACACTTAGTGAGCAGGCGGCAAGAAAATAAGACTAGCTATGGAAGGCATTAAAAGACAACTACGAAAATGATTTTAATTTGTGATCAATTATTCGTGGTGGCGTCATTCAACTTTTTTTTTTTTTGTAACGAGTAGAGTAATTAGGCATGCGGCAATATATTCCTGCATGAATTGATTGCTCCATGAAATATGATGATTTCAAGTGTTCTCTTAAATATCCCGAAAACACAGGCGTAACTAATCCATTTTTTCTGATAAACTGAATGTAAAATTCTGCTCGATTGTTCAGTGGTGAAACATAATGGTAACTACATGAGTATAATATGTAGCCCTACAATGTTTTTAACTGTAATATCTGGCGGAACTAATCGATCATATAAGTTGCAAATAGCTATTGCATATCTTCATATATTTAATTAAATGTGTTGTCTCGAATAGCAATAATCCACAAGCAATTCAAATTCAAGTAACTTTTGATTACAGTGAAAAAATAACAATTTTCAAAAATCTTGTGGAATAAGAATGAACTGTTCCGAAAAATAAATTATCAATCTGTAAAAAATCAAAAGTACTCTGTCAGTTGTCTAAAGGAAAGGGGAGGGAGAATTGGACATCTTTCAGAAATATGTTTTGTTTCTTAATTCGCTACGACAGAACTTCTAAGTAGATTAATGATAGCAATATGGTGATAGTGGCTTGTTTCCTCGTTGTGACAACAAATTATTCTTGACAGTAGCTGGAAGTGGCTAGTTATAGATTAAGGGAATTTAACACATTTCGTAATAAACTTGAGAATCTATTTTCAGATCTTGGAAAAAAAATCGTCTATTCAACACCTTTTCATTATGTTAAAGAAAATATTCACAAAATATCTGTAATGTATTACACAAGTTGCCGTGAATATACATGAAAAATAGCACGAAATAATTTGGTGACGTTTAGAATTTAATGTAAATTTTTCTTCATATATTTTTCGATTGTATTTGCTAACGAATTAAAAAAAATGTTTTAGAGAATGTATCCTATAATTCATTTTGAACGAATATAAACGAGCATAAATGGACTCGCAATGGGGAAGCATGTTTAAAAAAGAAATGAAAAACTTGAAACTCGACTCGCAGTTTTTCAACAACGTATGTCACACATAAATAGCGAAACAAATGAGGATCGACTTTGCCAAGTCACCTGGCAGGAAGCCCTCACATCCATCATTCCATATTTTGTTTTGCCATCAGACTCTCGATGGTCAATAGCCTGTGCGTTCTGCTGAGGACATTGTTAGGCATAAAAAATGATACTTTATAAAGAAAACAGTTCCAGTGATTTCAGAAAGAATCAGTGATTCATTTTGTTGGAGATTATACTGTATACTCATGACCAAGAAAACACTCAAAATGTAATTAAGGGATTGAACTACTCAATCAAGGGAACCGACTGTGAGTAAACGATAAAAGAGTTTAATTAGTGACATGCTTGTTCGAACACCTTAAGTAGGAACTTTGATGAACCTTCCTTACCCAAAATAACATGGCCCATCCTTACAAAGTTAGTGATATGGCATGATTATGTTATATTTATATTATATCTATTATGACTTATGGTAAGACACATTCTAAAACCATCCTGCTGTTGAGACCATGAGTTCTTTTCTTCAGAAGAATAAGGAGTTCATAATCTTTTTATTAAAGTTAATCAGACTTCTACAATAGGCCAAGAGAAGTCGAGCGTGCAGGCAATTAGTAGACCAGCCGAATGATTGGTTAAAACAACTAATTTGACTTACTAAGATACGGTCGTAGTTTTTATTTGAAATCAATTCTGATGTACAATACAATTAACGAAAGTGGAAGTTCATCCGTAAAAATTAGAATTCTATCGTTGCGGAATGGAGGAGGAAGACTTGTCTAGTGTACTAATTCTTATACATATATAAATAGGGCCTTGTATGAGTTCTCTTCCCTTAGTTTGGAATAGGGCCTTGTAAATTTTCGATTTTTACCGATGGAACTTCCGTTAAGTGCCACTACTCTGGAGGACATCGTTGCTCGGGAAAGAAGAACTAAAACAAACATAAATTTCATTTTGAAGAGCAACAGTACAACTGTTCCCTGTATATTGTTTTCTCGTTACGGTATCCTATATTTCCCGATCTGGCTAAAGTAAAAAATGTGTTTGATCAACAGTGACTATACTATTTTTTCGTTTCTATTTGTGAACATTCTCCTTGGATGCAAGAGGTATCCGGTATGGAGTCACAACTACAAAAGTTCAAAACTACATAGATCCTCACGTGTGCAAATTATAAACGAGCGGAAGTCCTATGATTCATCAGTCTTCACTAAAACGCTCAAAGCCGAAGTTGCATGACAATTCAAAAGAAAATGTTCAAATTTTATTGTAAATATTAATCCAAGTAGGAATGACGGGAAGCGTCTAATTTACAATATTTGTACGGCAAGGTACGGCGTATGAACGATTACAGTTTTAGAGATATGGCGCATTCGTGCGGGATCGTCAGTTCCCTGTGTTCCATTACTATAGTAGTAACAGTGCCATTTTGTCTCGTTGATGTCGAAGGGCGCAATATAAACTTCGTTCGAAATAGTCCGCACAGGCACCCTATAGTTGATGAAACACTTTACCTCCTATCTCTATGCATGTGCCACATAAATTGCATTAATAAATTAAGCTCAATAAAGAGTGCGTAGGTGGAAAAATTCTAAAGTTGAGGTCGGGATTGGTCGCACTTAATGCGCTGAAAGTCGAAGTTTCGGGTCAGTAAGCCTCTGCCTGCAAAAATTCTAAAATTAATCAATCATCACTGGCACTAAAATGTAAATGACAAAAGCCTATTCTTGGGAAAATACGATAAATCCATAATAGCATCTAAAGCCTAAAGTACGGAAGTCCTAACCGCTAAAGAACTGTATTTTATAGAACTTGTGCCTGTGATTTTTGGAACTACCCAACTATTACCATTAGCTGCAAAAGTCAAGGAACAATTCAAATGCAATATAATGTAATTTTATTGACTTGTATTTCACCATACACACACATGGTAGTGTCATGATGAAGCATACTGTATCGATTACATTTAATTGCATAATGTCAGTCAATCACATAATTAATAAATATAGGGCAAAGTTTTTACAGCTGGCCCTCCTGTGATGCGTACACTCAATCTACATCTTATAGCACACTCGGTCATAACGTTTTCAGTTTCTTTGAAAAGAAAGTTAACTCTGAAATTTCACTAGCACTATCCCTTTCTTCTTAATAGTTGTCAAGAAAAGCATAGCTTTACATGTTAACAGTGGTGCTACTAGGCCGGTTCGCTAGAACCGGTTGTTAAAATATTTGTGGTTCGCAGAACCGTTTGTTATACCGTCATAAACTGATACACACAGGCAGTTGGAAGAGAGAGCTTGTTGGATACAAATTTTTAACAGCCAAAAACAAATGACCTACTTAAAAAACTTTGCTTTGCTCTGTACATATCAGAAAATAACTGGCGAGGAGGGGGAACGGTAAATTTTAATTTTATCTTAGCTTTTAGAAATTCTTATAGCTATAGGGTTAAACATATGATCTCTCAGAATAAGGTATAAGCGTTTATTCCTAATATATCAAGAATGAGAACTGGGGTTATATGAGTGACGAGATGAGGGTTATTTATATTTGAAACACATACTTAGCATTATTGTCAATTACCGATCTATTGCTGGCTGAAGGTCTTTCCAATACTTTTTGACAACCAACTCTCTTGGACATTCGTTTTAATATTCGCAGTGCAATATAATTTCGCCACACCACCTTGTATTAGAATGCTGTATATGTCGCTATTTGTTACTTGTGGTATCCAGTGAAATAATGGTTTTGTCTACCTTGTAAGAGTTGTTTCCTAAAAGAATCATATCTACCTACCTATCCATCTACTATATACCTCTCTCTGTCATATATATATATATATATATATATATATATATATATATATATATATATATATATATATATATAACCCGTTGTTAAAAAAAATTGAATAGCACCACTGCATGTTAGTGACATTAATGCAAAAATGCCGATACTCACAAACAAATATTTCTTTCAATTAGTGTCAAACTTCGCCTATTGACAACGTTTTGTGCGGTGCCACTATATTATTACATATTTGAGGTGCAAAGAAGGAATAGGTTGGAAAGAGTAACAAGCAGTTGCTATAATTAATTATAAACAAAATAGAATATCATGCTTTCGTTTCAGTTTATTGGAAATATACTGCGACCTGGTGGAATGAGAATGTGGAAGGAATTGAATCATTTCCGACAAAATCCATTAGTGCATCATAATCTTCTGTACTCAAATGAGTGAACTGTATAATCATTTTCTTTCTTAAAAACTCTTTCCTAACTCTAATTTTACTTTCCAGGAACACCAAACTCAACAGGCACTGGAACACAGAAATGTCGAGGACAGTTAAAAATACTTACGTTCTTCAGAGAGACCTGGTCCTCCGACGGATTGAAATTCGTGATTCGAAGACAAATGCCGGAAACCATTCAGCAACTACCACCGCCCCCTAACAGCGATGATTTCGAGGGGTGGCCTATCTTCGATTGTGCTTAACGTAGGTTATCAATGTTTTGAAGTAGGGTCTATTACTTTTATCCTCATGCGTAGAAAGTCTACCCCTCAGACAGAGTTATTCATAAGGGAAACAACTCAAAAAATTTCAGGGCGCAAAATCTTTCAGAGACCCGTGAAGAAAAATACCTTTTTTTTAAAATAAAAAAAATCTTCAGTCAATAGAAGCTTTTTTAAGTTTGAAATTCCGTTCAGTAACAAAAGAATTAAAATTGTTCTAAAGATTAAATAAAATAAAATTCGGCTTAAAAAAATACGGATTTCACAATTTTCTAAAGACCTTTCTATGACAAGAATAAACATTAGTTCATTGATAATACAGTACAGGAATTTAGATTTTTCTTAAATTGTTACTTTGCAATTTTCATTTTAAAAAATTGGCAACAGTGTTGAAGATTAATATCTATCTAGCCTTGGCTGGGAGCCCATGAAATCTATTGACGCCCCTGTCCCCAGGGAAATCTAAAATCACCACTGCTCCGTACTTTCGTCAAAAGAATATGAAATGTACTTTCACTTCTTTGCATAAGAGCAAGTCTAATATTAACATGTATGAAGAAAATGTTATAATTTGTGTAATATAATCACTTTTACTTAGTGTTAGTCTATCTTTAATTTAGATATTCACATTACTAAAAGAAAATTAAAAATTTTTCGGAATTCTCTACTATATTTTTGTAATAATCATAGCCAAGTCGAGAAATGAGTATTTGCACAACATATATATATATATTTAAAATCTGAATTTTACCTTTTCATTACATGTCTGTTTGCACACGATCAACTAAATGAATCATTTCTGCTCCAAACGAACCAAAAGAAAGAAAAAAAAGGCGAACTGAGACATCTTCAAAAGAAGTTATCCGTTGGAACGGTGACAGGCAAAGAAGGGGGAGAGAGAAAAATCACCGTTCCGGATAATTTGGAATCATAACAAGGATGGTCCAACAACCCACCCTGTGTGTGTATACGTGTGTATGTGAGGTAGAGAGAAAGAGAGAGAGAGAAGAAGGAATTCGTGTTATTAACATTCGGCAGTCGTTGACAGCTGATTACGGTGCGTGTGGTCCGAAAAGCCATTAATGTTTGAACTTAGCAACCTACGCCAATTCAACTAAAAACACCGCAATTGCTATCAATTTAGCCCAGGTTCTCGTTTTCTATGTATATATATATATATATTCACTTACACACACATATATATACCGGCAGACAAAAATTTAGCAGTTAGTGAGGATGATGGTGTTAAAATTTATAGGCAGATGGAACAAATATAGAATAATAGCTCTAACGGTGGCCGAGCATAATTTTTCATTATGGAAGATAGAAGGGGAGATAAAAGAATTGATTTACAGCCCCACTACCTGATTAGGAAATTTTACTAATTTTCTCTCTATGGTGGCCATTAATTTTATTTTTTAAAAGTTTTTAAAGAAAGAATTAATGTTTAGGAAGAGAACGGGTGGACTTATATTAAAAAAATAATATTATATTTAAAAATTTATGTTATTTTAGTGTTTGATAATGAGGAAAACATACTTAGCAAAGATCCGTGAATGAGTCTCGCTGAAGTTCAAAATGAGCTCACGGCATGTATACGTATTATAATCAGGGGGCGGAAGTTCATGACCTAAAATATATATATATAGATATGTGACCTATAAAATACTCTTAAAGCATGGGAAAATATTTAAAAATTGTGAAAAGTGACCTAAAAACTGTGACAAGGACGATTAAATTTGTAAGTGTAGCTTGAAAAAAAATACAACACACATATCAAATGATAGCCATTGTGTCCGCCATACCAGAAAAGATAAGCTAGCTTTTTGACTCAAAATATATAAATTTGATTTTAAATGTAAATAACCAAATAAAATATATAAATTTAAACAATCTAATTATTAAGACAAAGACTGCAAATTATTCAGCGTAAATTGCGCTAGTTTCCCGCTTTTCGGCTTACTATGTAGCACGTGTTTCTATGTCTTGTACGTTACAACATAGATACAGAAATAACGTTTCCATGTATAAATCGTGTAATTATTGTTTAGAATTAACCTATTGTACAGGTCACAGATGACGAGAAGAACCCTAAAACAGGGGAAGCGGGGAAAGGTCAACGACACGGTCAAGTCCATTTTCGGTTTTTGAGGTGTGGTCTATACTTAGATGTCGTCTGCTACCCGGATAGTTATTTGTGTGCTATTCCGTGGTGTCATTTGAAATCCCCGTGCGGAAAGTGGGCGAACCAATACCTACGTCACACTACTTCTGCTAGGGTTCTTCTCGTCATCTGTGAGCTGTATATGAAATGTCGGAAATTTAAAATCAGGAATACACTTGGGGAGAAGGTGAGGGAGACTTTCTAGGTCGTAAGATGGAATTTCCAGCAACATACATTGTATATACAAACCGATGAAAAAGTAACAAATTTAAACATCAAATTCTATCTCAGCTCTTATGTTTCTAATTGCCAGCCTAATGGACTATTGAGCTTTCGAACTCCTCAAGCGGTGCCTGTACAACCGTCGAGTCCGCACTGTAACCGTCCTTTTGAAAGCCTGTAAACATGCAATACCCATGGTCCACCTGCAACGCAGGTTCCTGTAACGGAAACTCCTATGCAAAGCAATAGTCAGTAGAGGTCATCGATAAGCGATGGTGGAAATATGGCATTCTTAGGCAAGTGGTACATTCAAATTTGGCTCAACATAACTAAATTAATCTCTGTATTAAAATAGAACCTTGCTTTAGGTTGCTTAAGCAATTAGTGTTATTTTCTGCTTATTGATGTTAAATCCAGTTCAAATGGTAAAACAGAATTTACCTGATACTTTATTAAATAGATATCAAGGAATTACATATATTTTTTTTTATTTCAACTTTTAATTTCAATTTCAAGAACTGTCACGTGTTATATCTGCAGTTAGTTGAAAAACAATGGAACAACACAACGTTTTGTTTGTGCCGCAACCAAGTAAAAATTAGTCTGTGTTTGGTAAAGCGACAAGGTCATTTGTTTCGCAGTTACAATCCCAAGCAAATGCTATAGGATTTGTTTCTCCTAGATGGGTTAACGTCTACTTCGTACTGGTGGAAATCTCTCATTTCCAACGTCAAGAAAAGAGTAATCCAACAACGGAACAAATGACTCCGTGGAAATAAAGAAAAGTCTCAGTCGATTGTGGAACAAGGGAGAAAGCATTGAGCAGCAACTACAAGCACAAGAAAATTGTAATATTTTAACAGAACTGAAATCTTAAGGACAATTTTTAAAGAAATAAAATATCAATCAGATTCGAGATTGTTCACAGTACTATTTTTTAAAAATCCTGAACAACATAATGCCCGTGGGTTTTCTCGGAGTTCCCTCCCACATTCCCGTTCCACCGATTATTCTATTATCATTTACTTGCCTTAATCATCCGTCTCTCTTAGCCTCAGGCCCGTATCCAGGGGGATCTAGGGAGGGCCGGGCTCCCCCTAAATTTCCGCTGCCCCCAGTAAAATTTTCACGGTAGGCTTGCAAATGAACTATAATACGATGATAAACTATAATATGGTTAAATTGGGCCCCCCTAACTTCATCCGCCCCGCTCCCTACATTTTTGGGCTTGCTACCGGCCCGCTTAGCCTAAGGAGCATAAACTGAAATGTTTCATTTAAGTTTCTTCATTTAAAAATCATTTAAAAACAGCCATATTGTTTTAAAAGCTGAACAGCATGACTATAAATAAAGCCTGGAAGAAATGACGTACCTACCAGATGTAGGAAAATTAGCTAGTTCTAGATCCAAGAGGCTTCAGCAAGTTCTAGTTTTCGGAAATTTGAGATAGGCTAATTTTAGTTTTAGGAGCCTTGAGTTAGTCCTAGTTCTGGGAGTTTTGAGCTAGTTATAAATCTAAGAGACTTGAACTAGTTCTAGATCTAGGGGACTTGAACTAGTTCTAGATTTAGAAGATTTGATCAACTTTTAGTTCTAGGAAACTTGAGCCCATAAACATAAGATCTAATATTGCTCCTTTATAATTAGTGAATTAAATTTGGTAGGTATACGAAGTTCTATTATGAGTCCTCCAAACGTAGAAATAAGACATGAAATTCCTGATCAGTTACTGACAAGTGGTCAACCCTGATCCACTATATCTAGTTACCCGACTTGATCTGACCAGTATCAGATATTGATTAAGTAACCAGTACTGACCCGATTATCGTCCCGATCCGAGAACCAACAAGAATTCATTATACATACATATCAAGAGCAGCGAGAATCCCTATAAATTGGAACCAATGTACATGAAGTGCCATGTTTCTATGGCTGAAGCAGATTATTGTATTTACATTAGTTTCAATGGAGAAAGTAATTTCAGATTTCGAATAGTGTTATGGAACGGATTAGCTTCGTAACCTGGGATCCACTGTATATAGTATTTCCAGTACCGGATTGATATTGTTTTGAGTGGGAATATTTCTGACGTTTTAATTTTCCTTTTTAAATCACAGCAATTACTACAACAATCGCAATATACAGAGTGGTAGGTAACTCCACCGAAAAACTTTTGGAGGCGTTTCCTTACACGAAATGAAAGAAAACAGTTCTAATAAACATGGATCGAAAAACGTCTCCTTTCAGAGTTATGAACTACCGAAAATTTGAAATTTCACGTTTCAAAACATCCTGGCTTAGAAACTGTAGGGCCTATCCCAAGCGGTTAAAGGAATTACACAGGAACTGGTATCTGCTCTATCTACATATCCATGTTTCAGAATTCACCGGTACCAGCTAAACGAACGCACCATTAGTACTTAAAAGAGTATCCCTATTCTTCAACTTCCTTTTTACAGTTCCTTTCGCCGATAACGGAGGATGGTAAAACATGGATATTTAGATAGAGAAATACTAGTTCCTGTGTAATTCCTTAAACCACTTGGGGTAGGTCCTATAGTTTCTAAGTTAGGGAGTTTTGAAAAATGATTTTTCCAATTTTTAATGGATCATAACTCTGAAAGGAGGCATTTTTCGGCCCATGTTTATTAGAACTTTTTTCTTTCATTTCGTATAAGGAATCGCCTCCCAAAGTTAGTCGGTGGAGTTACCTACCACCCTGTATATTTAAAATGTAGAAACACTCTCTCTTGTGGAAAATCATAAGGGCGTCAAGCTTCTTATCTACCTCAGGCTATGTTACTAAATTTAAACATTACTCTTTACTTAGAGCTCATGTTCTCATATTCAATCTACCGAAATGTATTTGTGTTACTAATAACTAGTAGTGTCACGTGTACACAACGGAAAGGAATTTGGTTTGTATAGCGTGATACTTTCTCAATTACTATGGAATACTTAAGCAGTTGTAGATTTCTATCATTTCTAGTTTTAGTAGAGAGATTAGAGTCAATATTAAATATATTCTTGGGACAGAAAACCACTTCTCACTATGTATTATTGTTTTCGCTGTATTATAGCGATGAACGTTGAAACCGGAAGTGGTTAATTTCTGTCATTTCTGGTTTGAATACAGGAATAAAAGAGAATGTAGTAACTATTCTTAGGAACCTAAATCTATCCCCAACAAATGTGCTTCTCACAGTCTCTTATTGTGTCTCTGCTCTCTGAAAATCAATATTGAAACCGGAAGTTGTAGTGGACCTCTATGAATTCGGGTTTGAGTGGAGAGTTAAAGATGGAGATGAAATGTAAGTCTATTCTTGGAACGCTTAATCGATTGTACGAAATCACTTCTCGCTGTCTATCACCGTTTTTGCTCTATAGTGATCGACGTTAAAACCGGAAATGGATAATTTGGCCATTTCCGGTAGATGAATCTTCTTCGTTAACAAATTCTATACTTAGCTTTCGATGTCCTAGATCCTGGCTAAAATTGATGGTGATCCATTAAGTAATGCTTGAAGTTTCTTGTCTCCCGGACAGACAGACGGACAGGGTAGGTATATATCCTGTCTCTAAATATATACCAAAAGGGGTTCTGGTAAACCAAACTTGTTAAAAATTAACTCTTTAAGAAACATCAATCTTCTGTTTATACAGCAAAGTCAAAGGAAAATGCATCACAAATAGATACCACACTTTACATCAAAGGTCAGTGCTTCTTTAATGTAGCCTTTATTTTATGTTACCAAATATTTGCAGAAAATTGTATATATATATCCTGAGATTAACTAAATTTCTTCAGCAACCACACACCTTATATTATTTTTTTTTTAAAAAAAACTTAATTTTCCATCATACTTTGTTTATCAAGCTGTTTATTCATTAAATAGAATAGTATTTTACATTTAAATACAAAATCTCATCCCAAATCAGATACACAAAAATTATATAGACTTTGTGAAATTATAATATTATCTCGTAATATTCGTGACATGCAGGTATGATTACTACATGATTCTGGTACAGTCAGATAGCAGTACCGTTACATTAAAAAGTAATTCAGTTTCGTGGTTAGTTTTGCAAACACATTCTACAAATTGTAATGATAATTTAAAATACATTAGAAGTTCATTGAGAGAACAAATACCATTAGTAAAGTAAGTACGTTTGTAGAATATATTAATTAAAGGTAAATACTGAGTTTTGAGAAGAGAAATTTAATGTACGTAAATATCTTACTTTTCTCACAGTAACAAACAAAAATCGCTACTTATCACTGTATTGCAAGCGGTGATAATTAGAAATAACGTAAGTAAAAGGCTAATAGTCACCGCAACAAACAAATCACATCACTAGGATGTACTTTGGAAGAACATTGTCTTCATCTTCAGTGTAGGCACACTTCGAAAAGGATTTAAACGATAGGAAAGAAATTATGGATTGGTAAAAACTTTTACTGATCCCCGACAAAGTAGTGACGTCTATCGGGTTAAATGTCAATGTGACCAAACATATATAGGCCAAATAAAAAGGGATATTTGTACGAAAATCGCTGAGCACATTCGTACATCCTAATCTTGTAGCTTACAACAGTTATCTGGATTGGAATCACATCTCAAAGAAATTAACCACAACATTGCTAATTCATGTTTGATCGGAAAAACAAAAACAGCAACTGAACGGAAAATTAAAGAAGCTTACTACATTCATAAGGAGAAACCGACACTCGATTCAGATAAAGGTGACATAAATCCCATTTGGAGCAGTGTTTTTACTACTCATTTCCGCCGTCTGGAAGGTAATGAAAAAAGAAAACCAGTAAACAACAGTGAACTGTGACAAGTGAATTACTATTAACATATGTCTATGAACTGTGACAAGTGAATTACTATTAACATATGTCTATTTCTAGTGACAAGAAGAATTTTACTTTGCACATTTTTAAAATTCTTTTTAAGCATTTCTACCCATCTATAATTTCTTTCCCATGGTTTAAATCCTTTTCGAAGTGTGCTTAGACTGAAGATGAAGACAATGTTCTTTGAAAGTACTTCCTAGTGATGTGGTTTGTTTCTTGCGGTGATTATTAGCCTTTTACTTACGCTACAAATAATCGCTACATTTAATTGTCTGTATTTCCCGGTCTGTTTAAGTAGAGGAAGTTCGGGTATTATGGAATAGTCGGATAATATGGAATACCTCATTATCTCGCCTATGATGTGTTGCTTCCAAGCGGAGAGGAAAGAAACTACTACCTCACGTTTCCATCATGCTCTACAGTCAGTCTCCTTGTGATTGTGACATTCGTTGTGTTGGTAGACGTGAAAATCTGATTTCATATTCCTGAAAACTTTTATAGATAAGTGTTTTACAACCTGTATTTTCCTATTGAAATGCAATAGAACAACAATTCTTTGTTTACTATGACGTTGGATATATAGACAAGTGACACAGATGCCAGTTTGGAATCGAAACTTGAATCTTGACAATTTAGACGAGACAGAGAGATGTGCACATACTTCGGAAGGTGATTCGTAACATCAAAAGAAGACCAAAAATTTTCTTGCATGTTGTTGAATTTCGAGTTGTGTACGCTGTGCAAATCTTTCTGTTACGTTCCAGTTGTCAGGATTCGATTGTCGATTCTAAGTTGGCATCCTTGTCATTCTTACATGACGCAGAATTCGACAATATGCGCAAGAGGACGTTTTATCTTCTTTTGATGTCACGAATCATCTCCCAGAATTTGTGCACATTTCAGGTTCGCTCTGTATATTTTATATTTAAGTAATATTTTAGATGAACTGAAATTAAAATTAAAGAATTAATGACAATTTCAGACTATATCACATTAACCATACTATGCACTGTCATCTTGCTTGTAACACAATATGCTTGTCAATAAGCATATATTTCAGTATCAGTATCACATCAACACGTGGCATGGTTCTCCAACAAATTAATTACTTTTTTAGTTTTCTCAAAAATACGCATAAGCATTTACTTACACATATAATTCTATTCACCTTCATAAGATATCTCGATTACTTTCTGTCTCATCTTTACACAAAATTGTCTTCGCTAAACACTAGTAAATTTCTGGAGTTTAATTACACATATCCACTATTGTTTTAATATATATATATATTACATGTCACCGGTAAGACAATAATGAACACTATAATCCATTTTCGTTTAAAAAAAAAACTGATTCCAAAATGACAGACATCAAGAAAACAGACGATTGCTGACTGTGAGCCTCTTCCTCTGTCAACAACCATCCCTAGCGCTTACAATTTCCCAATTAAATAACTCAATTTAGACATTTAGACTTCGTGTAACTCCTATTTTGGTGGGTTGGCACGGTCTAACGATCTAAGTCATTAGGCTGGGAAGCGCAACAGCGTCGTAGCTTGGAACTTTTCCTAGAAAGATAAGCATTAATATTTGGGCTCCCTAGAAAAATATGAAGTTGGACCCCTATTAAAATATGAAATATGAAATTTGGCCCTATTAGAATTTAGAACCCTAACAGAAATTTTAATTACTTCTAGAGACGTTTACTCATGTAGGGCCCAGATTACATTTACGCTTCATCTTAGGAAATTATATTCTCCTCAGATAATGAGGCAGCAGCGACATTTTCAATTATTTTCAGTTCCTTTGGAAATTTTATGGTGGGTCCATTCTATGCAAGTTAAATTTAAGGGACGATATTTGAGACAATTCAGTCATAAGAAATATATATATATATATATATATATATATATATATATATATATATATATATATATATATATATATTATTTCTGGGGACCCTAATAGTATAAATTTTACTGTAATTGTCTCAGATCATGTATTTACTTCATTTAAGAGATTTTTTAGGTCTGTGTTGATTTTGGAATGTGGCAAATTTATTCCAAGCTTCATTTACACATAAGGTCTGCACATGCGTACAGTAAGAAAACTATCACGTACAGTAAGAAAACTTCTATCTTGAATGTGCCGTCTCCCCCTCTCAAACAGTGGGGAGCTAAAATGGGAGGACAGTTGTAAGTTTTATCTTACATATTATCTGAACATTGTTTATTATATTATCTTTCTTTATTACTTATCGTCTCCTTTTGACCTAAGGAGCAGAGCTGTGGGACGTGATTTTAAAAACATACAGTGTGCCTTTTTTTTCCCTCTCTGAGTGAATTTAATTCCACGCGACAGAAGAAAGAGAAGAAGAAAAAGATTAGAGCCGTCTTCGCTCTTTCCAAAGGCACGAGTTCTTCCGTAAGTGCGAGTGAATCAGATTGTTGAAGCAGATGGGACCTCAGAATATATCGCCAACTCTGCGAAACTAACGGATTCGTCTCAACGGAACGAGTCCTTCCATGTAACGGATTGAAAGCTATCACTAATCGGAAATGAACCAAATTTCTCATCACTATGTTAAGGAAAGGGAAAACACCTGTAGCTTATGCAATCCATTATACAGCTATATTTATTGCATTGCTGATCTTCTAGGAAGGAGTATTTACAATAAACTCGTAGTGGATTTGCACTGTTTCGGAAATTTACCTGATTCGTCCGTGGAGGTATATAAGGAAATAATGTATTATTATTATTATTATTATTATTATTATTGCCTCTTAGTGTCCTTTTTTTAGCTCGGAAAATTTTTTTTGGAGGTAATCTTGATTCTTCGTTTGAGTGATGTGATTTGCTTCGGTTTTGTTACTATAATCGAAGATAAACCACCTATTGTTCCAACTTCCAAATATGTTTTAATTAAATAATTGAGTTGATTGATGACAATTATGGAAAAATATATTCAATAATTATGAGAAAACTATATTTAACATAAAAAAAAGAGAATTGTTGCAACAATATTCCTTTATAACCATAGCAACATTTTCATTCATTTCTTTCTATTTTCTTAATTGCTTACATTGAACATTTTTTTTTTTGAAAATTCCTTATTTCTTCATCATCACCATTTCTTTACACACACATTAGCATCCTCTATTTCACCTTCTCTCTCTTCTCTTTCTTTCTTCCTTTTTTTTTTTTAAATAAATTCTTTGATAGACTTTCGCAGCAAAATCTTTGAGATTGAAAGAATACCATGGGGCTTGCTAAGTGAAATACCAAGGAATTTGTTAGAATTCGCCCATCCTTCATCTCATCATCATCCACTAGCAAGTTACTTGATAAAGTATCACAGCAAAACCTTTGGCATTAAAGGAATTCCAAAGGGTTTGCTAAATGAAACATCAAGGAACTTGCTGGAATCTAGTTCTCCGGCGTAAGATTGTATGGTGCATATGATCTTACGTCTCTCTCCAGTCAAAAGTAGGCCCTCACAGACGGTGGAGACCTCGACGAGGTTGTGGGGTTTTTCAACCAACATCTACCTGCACTAACCTCCTGAATTTCTTTCGAACAATAAATGATACTTCTTCGTTTTCTTTTCAGGTGCACAAAGTGTCTAGAGACGTTGTAACCACATCATGAATTATGGATGTTACAAGAATTAAAGGTGACAAACTTATATTGGAAAGTGGAAGTATATACTTACTTGGAAGTCAGGAGATGAAATCAGAACTTTCCTGAGACGTGTCCTGAACAAGGCAAATACACTATAATCTACTCTAGATGGTTGAAAGAAGCAGAATATTAAAAAATGAAGCCAGAAACAGTCCACAAGAAGACACTGACTTATTTAAAACATTTGAAAGCTCCTCCAACATATTTATCTACAATTCATAGTACTCTTTAATGCAGATAATGAAATGTTTACAAGATCTCACTTCCAGAATGGAGAAAGGACTTAATTTCAGACATTCTCTTTAAATATAAAAAGAGTAGTCCAAACGTGTAGCGATACTTAAATTAAAAATAATAATAAAATCTAATTGAGCAAATGTAACAGTATATGGGACGTTCATCAAAGATTTCCCCTAACCTACTTGTAGTTATTGTAGAATAATGAAATTTTACAGTTGTAGTGATACACATCTCTCTAAGTTATGAGGATATTTAATTTTTTAACTCCAATATCTTCTGTTACAGGCATCAAACTGAACAAAAGTGTGAAGATTGGGTCAATTGAATCCTGAGCAATGATCAAGTTTCTGGACTTGAGAGGCCGCACATCAAAGGAAACATTTGAGGAGATGAAAGAGCCTTATGGAGAGGAATGACGTGAATTACTGGCATCTTCAAGTTGGTTAGATTTCCGTAGAAATGGCTAACATTACAGGTGATCTCAGTCTACCTAATTAAAGCACCATTGAACAAGAGGAATACACCATTGAGCAAGGAAGTTGCTCTCTTGAAGGATCGCCGCTTAAACATTCGCCAACTAGCTGAAGATGACAAGATAACTGTGAGGTATGTGGTAAAAATAATCCATGCGCATTAACAAATCTATAAGTGTCTGCTCAAAGGGTTCTCTGGGTACTGACACTGTTTCCAAATCACGAACGAGTCACTTTTTCCCAGGAACGTTTGACCCTGTACCACGAAAACAAGGATTTTTTGACATTAAAACTCAGCATGAAACGTGGATCTATCATTATAATTCAGAGGCTAAGACTTAGTCAAAGCAATGGAAGCACACTTACTCACCAACTCCAAAGAAAGCCTGTGTCCAACAATCAGAGGGCAAGGTCATGCTAGATGTTGCTTAGGACCAGCATGAAGTACTGATGATGGATTTCTTGATAAGAGGCATCACAATTACAGGAATATACTATGCTTCACTGCTGCAGAAATTACTGGATTTCATTAAAACCAAGAAGTATGGAATCCAGTAGTTTCCAAAGGTGTCCGTATCCTTCAACATAATGGTCCAGTTTAAACTCGTATGTCACCCAGACAGAAGCATGATCCTGCATAAATGAAATCCTTCCCCATTTTACGCATTTTCTTCACCTTGCACCATCTGACTTTCATCTTCCTAATCATGAAGTTATTTTTGAAGTGAAAACATTTTAAATACGATGGAACGTTGATTTCTGAGGTCGAGTCATGACTTCTGGAATGATCTGCGGAGTTCTACAAACAAGGTTTCCACAAGTTCATAAACAACTGGAAAAGTATGTGGTCATTGGAGAGAAGAACTAATGTCTTTACCAAATTTCGTTAATCTCAGTCGATAGTAAGCGTACTGAACTCGATAGTAAGTTCATCTAAATTTCGATAGTAAGTTCATGAAATTTAGATGAACTTTTAAATCACACCATCACATTGTAGGTTAAAATTATGTTTAAGAGTTTTGACTGCTCACATTTAACTTTTATGTTTTATTTATTTACTTATTTATTTAGGGAGATTAATACTAGAGGTAAAGATACCTATTTACAGTATTTACAAAAAACAGATAGTAAACACAATAACAGCAGAATAAAAAGACAAGTGATAATTTTAGTGATTGGTTAATCATCGATTCTGACAATTAAAGAATTTACTACTTTTTTTTTTTTTAATTTAGTGGAGGACATTTTGAATATTGCAAATTTTTGATCAACCACACAAAGTTTGTTGTAGAGGTAACACACGCTTCAAATACGTGAACTTGAACTTTTCATTTTATTTGTTTTAATGTTCTATCAGTGAAATAAGCCAGCTTTTGGAAGTTTTCTAACGTTAGGAACTTTAAATTTCAGAAGTTCAAGTAATTGCGATACTTCGATTTTGTTGTTTAAAATTTTATATAGAAGGCAGAGTAACCGAACTTTTCTTCTGTTGTCGAGGGATATAATGTTCAGTTGTTTAATTAAACATTGATATGTTTCAAATTTAGTATATATACCTGTTTCCTTGAAAACTAAGTACCTTGCGAATTTTGATTGTATCGTTTCTATTTTGCGGCTATATTTTTTACTCGTAGGATTCCAGATTTCGGCAGCGTATTCTAGTTTCGATTTAACGTTTGCGTTATAGTATATATAGTTTTTAATATGTCTTGTTTCTTGATGTCCCTTCCAGTTCTTATCGTATATCCCAGGTTTGCATAAGCTTCGCTCACATTTTTTGTTTAAACGTGGTTGAAAAATGTTAGTTTTGTGTCAAACAAAGGTGTGTTTAAACTCACCAACTAACTTACGAGTACACAATTATTAATGCTCAAATCTAAATACAGTTATGGCCCTTGTCTTATTAATGAACAGTAAACTATGTTCATGTTCCGTATCATCATTAGAATAATTAAGTTCAAACAGTACAGATTTTAAGTTGCAATTAGTTTGAAATATGCAAATTTCACACAATAGCGACTCTATTGCCGGTAGAAAGGCAGCGCACCTGGCTACAATTATTAGAGTGACTATTAAGTATTAGAATTTACCGTACCGCACGGACAACTTTGTAGTTTAAAATAAGGATTAATATTAATAATAATATTTAAATACTAGAAAGTAAGGAAGATTTTTTTTTAACCAAAACTGGTATTATTTAAGATTTTAGCTTAGCTATAAGTTAAGTTATGATTAGTCATTAAGAAAAGATGGATAATAATATCACTATAATATTGCAAGGAATATTTTCTTATTTTATGTTGAAGATTTGATTTTACACAAGAATTAACGTTCGCATTTTGTAATAAAAGAGATCGTGTATTCAGTCCGCCAGGCAGATATTTTCATTAGGATTTCTCCTTAACTTTATCCTGAGCTCTTTCGCAGTTAAATGATTGGAAATGTTTCTTTAGCACGTAAGGTCCAAGTTCTATTTCCGTTAGCAATTCGTGTTATGCTGACAGCAAGTTAAATTTTCAATTCAAGCCTCACATAATCTTGGGCGTGAGAGGACGCTTTGAACTTCAAATAAGTTTTAGTTAGTCGAAAATAGAGAATGGCATACTGATGCTATTCAATATTCAAACTCTACTAATATTTCTATTAGGAGGCACGGTGACTAAATGGTACGGTGCTTATCTCTGGTACGTGGGTTCTTTGGTTCGATCCGTGGGCAAGTAAGTTTGTGGCGGACAATATCGTGTCCGTGGGGTTTCTTGACGTACACCCCTTTCCTCCCACTTATCATTCTACCAATTCTTCCATTATCATTCAGTTGCCTTAATCATCCGTCTCCCTTAGCGTAAGGGACATCATCGAGGAACGTTAAACTAAAGATTTTATTTTAATATTCCTATTAGAAACATTTCTCATGTTAAATTTTCATGCAGGTTATGACAAGCATTATTTTCGTGTATTTCTACAATATTATTTCTGTATAACGAAAAAAAAAATATTGTGCAAAGATGAAATATATACCAATTGATATATCTTATTGTTCCGAACAAAATAAAATTCGTGAGTGTAAATGCTCATGCGTAGTTTTCGAGAAAAAGGATAAAAATCTCTCTGTCTCTGAATGAAAGGAAATGAACTGTTTTAGTTGAATGTCCCATGATTATGTCCTTTAGGCTAAAGTAGACGGATGCTTTAGGCAAGTGAATGATCATGGAAAAAGTGGTGGAATGGAAATGTGGGAGGAAAGAAAGTAACCGGAGAAACCTATGGACACGATGTTGCCCAGTACAAGCTTCCTTGGCCGGGGATCGAACCAGGGAAACCATAAACCAAAGGTAAGTGCTCTACCACTGAGCCCCACTCTCTAAATCCAAAAAAAGGATGATGTACTATGTAATTTTTGAGATAAAACCGATACTAAAGTATAAACTCAATGAGGTCTTCATTATGACATTAGCAAGACGACAATGCTTGCTATGATTAATGAAACATAGAATAAAATTACCACTAACACTTAAACTTTAATACATGTTTAACTCAAATATTGTCTAAAAACAAGACCTACTTATATCAGTAGATAGGTCACATTGATCTGAAGAAAATAACATGCTTGTGAGTAAATTAGCATGAGTAATTTTGGAGAAAATCGAAAAAAATAAAAGTATATCATTAGTTGCATACAATAATTGGCAGTTTTTATTTTTTCTGGAAGAAATGATTTATTTATTGTGTATATAGCATAATGTGCTGCTAGCTACCAGACTGATCTATTCTTATTATTTGTCTTTCCCTAACAGTGACATACTTGCTCCTTTACGCACACAGTAGTTGTGAATGCTATTCCTTAATACTGTAAGAATAAGTATTTTAAAAAAAAATGGCTGGCAAGTACTGAAAATTTGGAAAAGAACAATTGGGTTAAATTAAGTTCACGATTCTTGCCGAAATATAGAAAGTAGTTTGAGTGTCACTGTTAGGAGAAAACGAACAGCAAAACATACATACGAGGCGTGTTTTTAAACTAAGTACGGTTTCGAAATTCGGCCGCTGCAGCGCTACGGAGGCATCTCGCGCATGCGCGCTGTGTACCTACATCTATAAGCAGGCTACACAAACAATTACTAAAACATTCGACTTCGTTTACGTTTGTTTGTGAGTAGTTAAAATACCCCTGCCGGTTGAGAACCCCGCCGACTGTGAGATACGCGCTGTGATTCGTTTTCTTAGTGCTAATGGCGTAAAACCGGCTGAAATTCGTCGTCAAATTAGTGAAGTGCATGGACAAACATTGTGAGTAATTGAATGGTACGGAAATAGGTTAGAGCTTTTAAAGATGGCTGCACGAATGTTTATGATAAACACGAGGAGGCGACCTTCTGTCATTTCTGAAGACTTGGTGCAGAAAGTTGACGAAAAGATAAAAAGAGAACAGACGCTTTACGATTTCATAGTTATCTGATAAGTTTCCTCCATTTTTCAAGAAGTGTTGTGACTCAATGTTTTGTGACTCAATTCAACTCAACTCAATGAAATTGTGACTCAACGCTTAAATTCTCGAAGCTTGTGCTCACGATCGTGTTGCAGTGGTTATCAAATCAGGCGGCAGCCTTCTATCAGGATGGTATTCCAAAGCTTGTTGTTGTAAGATACGATAAGTGCCTTAATGATGGTGGAAACTACGCTGCAAAGTAGATTAAAGTATAGACCTTCATGTAACAAAATCTTTATGGAAAGTATACTTGTTCTTTTTTTATTATCTCAAAACGATACTTACTTCAAAAGCACACCTCTTACTTGGATATTTAACATTTTAGATTTGGTACATACATAATACCTAAAGAAATAAGCCACCTGTTCCAGCAGAACAAAATCTCAACTATTATTGGCAAGAACAATATGATTTTAAGGAATTATTTTTTTATTTGCTCGAAAAATACGCATGAGAACTTAATTTATCTTCAAACATCTCATTTTGTTCCACTTGATGTGCTCTGTCGAACGATATACAGGGTGAACCAGAGATGCGCACAAACTCCGGGAGGTGATTCATGACATCGTAAGAAGACAAAAATTCCTCTTACATGAAGTCGAATTCCGCATCGTGTACGAGTGACAGGGGTGTTAACTCACTTGGAATCGGTAGTCTAATCCTGACAATTGGGACGGAACAGAAAATTGTGCACAAACTGGAGGAAGAGATTTGTGACATCAAAACTAGTTAAATGTGACTATGAACAAAAGCAAAATGGTACATTAGGCAGTTGCGCAGATAAATATATTTTGTGCACATCTTTCTTTTCTGTTCCAATTGTCAGAATTCGATTGACTTTTTGTCTTCTTTTGATGTCACGAATCACCTCCTGGAGTTTTGCACATGCTTCAGATTCACCCTGTATATCTGACTGTTGGTTAATATTACAGTTAAACAAAACTGAAAAATTAAGATTTCAACATAATTTTGGGCTATATCTCAGTCACTATAGATATTATCAAATGTTGCTAGTGCCGTAATATTATATAAAGCTTGATCAGTGTATACTAAAGTGTCAGCTTTATCATGTTAATAGATGGCATAATTATAGTACAAAATCAATTTTTAAGTTTACAAAATGAAATAATTTTTCTCGAAAAGTACGCATGAAAATTTTCATTCACCAACATCATTTTGTTTAGTATAATATGATCTATCAATTGGTATATGTCTCACCTTTGAAGATCTTTTTGTTGTTGTTGTTGAACGCTAATAATAATTTAAAATTCAAAATTTAGACATCTTTCTATGTTTTGCGTAATTAGGCATGAATGGATCATTATACTTACATAAATTGCTACGTACATTTGCACTAAATTGAAGTCGATAAATAAATTAATAATTCTTTATTTTCTTCAAGTTATTTCTCCCCCTGCTCCTTTCCCCTTTTCAGAATAGACATCTCTCTGAGAAAAATGAAATCTGCAAGCACGCTTGATTTCCTTGTTCATGGACAAATAGTGCTTATTCTGAGGAATGTTACGCCTGGTTTGCTCTTAGCCACACTTGCTTATTCCTTCTCTCCTTTGTGGCTGGCAACAATGACAGACCTTCCCCGTTGCACCCTACAGTCACACTCTGTTATCAAGATAAATTACCGTATTACATCAGAGCCACGTTTCCAGAGTGATACATTAACACTTTACATGCTGAGATAGCGAGAGCTATCTCATTTTGTGGTCGCTGTCTTATTTGACAGGATGTAACAGCTGCTACCATCAATTCAAGTCTGTTTACAGCTTGTTCGATCAGGAATACAAAAATGGGTAGTTGTTGGGTCATTTTAGTTGTCTTTTGAAGGTACTCACCGCTAATTATAAAGATAAAAATTATTTTCAAACTGTACTGTTCATTTTGACTCCGAAACCTTTGATACAATATTTCTGTTAATTGATCTTTCGGTACGGTTGTGTAGGAAATCTTCAAATATTTATATTTTAATAATAATAATAATAATAATAATAATAATAATAATAATAATAATAATAATAATAATAATAATAATAATAATAATAATCGTATTTATGAAACAAATATTTTATTATTAATAAACATGAAAAAATTAAAAACGCTTGCACATTTTTCATTTCTTCTGTTCATCTATTATATAATCTTGATTCGAGAATGGTTAAAGATACATAATTAAATTTAAATTTCGGAATCACACAGATCAAGGCCAAGATTACTGTAGTAAAGATAGCCCACACGGACCTACTGAAGATAGTCCCCCCTCCTCCGTAGGACTATTATATTTGCAAATCAAAAATGGCCGAAGATAGCTACGCAAGTTGTCCCTTCATAATCTAGCAGCATATGACCCCCCAAAAATAAGTCTGAATTTAACGCAAATTCTTAATTATTCATATATGTCACTACATGCAGTGCCTGCATGATCGACAATAGATGGCACTAGTTTATAGCGAGCCGAAGGCTTGAGAGGAAAGAAATAGTAATGAAAATAACTGTTCAAAGTCAGAAGGACAATAATTTCTAATTTCAGGACATGGCAATGTTTGGTTTAAAAGCAAGGGAGTCGAATAAGAATTGGAAGCGTTATCGCTTCAAAACTTAAAAAAAAAGAAAAGAAAGAAAGAAAAGAAAAGAAAAAGGCAAGCCCTCTAAATAATGAAGATCATTATGTACAAAAAAATATATTATGATAAATGTATAGAATAAGAGGAAGCTTAATTTTAAAAGAATACAGGTATGCGGACACATGACTACTAGTAAGAAACCTAACATTTCAGCAACTAATAATCATAATAAAACAGTCCGTTTCCTTCCTCCAAGCCAGAGACTCACCTAGTTCTATAATCAGGCTAGAGACATAGTAACGCTACTATTTGAGCGCACGCATATCACATTAAAACAGTACCAGTTACATTTTTTTTTTTTTTTTTGTATTTGAATGGAGTTCTTCCCTTTCACCAAGAGGCTATATAAGATGTGGATCTACTGCTTAACATAGAATCCGAACAATATGAGCTCCCACCGAGAATCGAACCCGGGTCTTCCACGCTATTCTAACTGCTTAAGTACAACTAGTTAAATAAACTCTCGGTGCAAGTTAGAAATATGAAACCTGTCGAATAGAAACAACGTAGGCGCCAATATGTCTCTTTTTCACTTTTTTTTTGTGACAGCATATTCTATGAACAGTCCAGCATACTTACTGAGAGTGATTTTATTAAAGAGAAACAAAAATAGAATTTCAAATGAGGCGCTAACATAGGATTAACAAGTAGCGAGAAATTCTTCCATAATTTTAAGAGTTATTCTGGAAACTAAAAGTTCAGGTATACGTTGTTACTACTCTCGATGCTTCAGATATAGTCGATTTCAGTGCATCATAAAATTGAGTTCTGGTTTTGGCTAGCTGAATTGAAGGAATTAAGTAGGAACTTGATAACTAGCATTTTACAAATTTGACAGGAGACCTAACTGAGGAAAGGTGGGTGCTTACCATGTTATTCCCCTGAGAGCGTATGTTTCTTTCTTAAATACCTCAAAAGTTATCATGTTCCCTTTCACATTTCGTCATCATTTAGGTCCCAATTCTACCAACAGAAATCACTACTAAACTGAAGATTGGAAAAATGGAGTTATCGTGTTTTTCGCCTGGGTCTTTCAATTTGAATGTCTGTTCAAATGAAAAGAAAATTCAAGGTGATGCAAAAGTAAACTAATACTAGGACAGCAATATCACTGCACAGGACAGGAAGTTGGTTCTCATTAGGGATGGGCACGAGACGAGTCGAGACAGGATTTTCCTGACAAAATTCGAGTCGAGACACGGTTCTTCCAACAGAAAAATATACATTTTTCGAGTCGAGACATTACTTTTACAGCACATATCCGAGACGAGACAGCCACAAATCTTGTCTCGTGCGCATTCCTAGTTCTCATATCGTACTGAAAGTGTGCGAATGCCTAACAGCATGATTAAGGTGATAAGAAATAGTCAACGGATCTCCCTCAATTGAGTTGAGTTGATTTTGAGTTTAACGTACTTTTCAGCAGCGGGGCTATATGAGACGGGACCTACTGATTAACGTGGAATCCGAACCACATGAGCTCCCACCGGGAATCGAACTCGGGTTTCCCGTGCCTAAGGCGCGTACGATAACCTCTTAGCAACGAAGGAGCTCACTCCTTCAGTTGGTCAGGCAAATACTCCATATCTGATAAGTCCTAACCCACGAAGTTTGTTCACAATAATCAGAAGGCTAGTTGGTGTACATAACAGAAAACGATAAACAGTTAGTTACATAGACGCTTATAGCAAGTCCAAAGGAGTCGACTCCCAGAGCCTCCATAGGGTTAGGAGAGGTCTTTTGTGCCGACTACCAAGATTAATGCAAATGAGGTCATATTTTTCACGAATTTTGCATGATTTGCTGGAAGAGAGTCCTAAAAGACGCTTTCAATTTTGTCAAGTAATACTTAATGAATTAAAGCAAGTTCATTTGTTCCGACAAAGTGTCCTTCAATCTGATAGTAGATGTATGCAGATACAATTATGTGTTTGAGAGTGACATTACGGGAACTTATACTTGGAGACTTTGTCTCCCGTAGACAATTCATCTCCCGTTACTCTTATTACCGACTAATGCTACTGTGTTTTGTCGGTACTCACTCTTAATAACATCTTACAGCGTATGAACTGATTGGCGAAGACTTTAGTACCACGATCGTCTAAGTTAAGAATTCGATGTCTTAACTTTACTACGAACAGTGCTTGTGTCATCGTTATTTCATTCATCAGTGTTAACTTCAGCTGTACAGTACTATTTGTGTGTATGCAGTCCTACTTAGAACTTATTCGCTGCTATTAAGACTTTGCTATTAATATCCAGGAACTGTGCTATTCACGGATCCATTACGATCCATCACTAACGCTAAACTGCTTTGGCTCCTAATCGCATTTACAGTTTGCTTGTGCTAAGACTCAGTTACACATTTTTCGAGACCTCATGTAGGACGTATCCTGTTGTTGTATAAAGTCTATGGACTTATTCGAGCTAAACATAAATTTTTTTTTTTTTACTTCGAACTACTTGTGTCGCTTACGTCATTTCCCATTCTCACAATATTTCCTTATCTGAATCTCTCATCGTTTTCTCGAGACATCTATTAACGCCTCATTCATCGGCGTGCGAGTGCTATAGTCTACTGGAGAAGCAGAACAAGCTGTGAAGTGAAGTCCCGTTGGATGCCATTCTATTGGGTGCTATATTCTACCATTTCTCTCACCTCTATTCCAAGACGGCGGACTAGGAGAAGACCAGCCTGTACGAAGTTCAAACACTCAGAATTCTAACCTGTGCGAAGCCCAGTGATGACATCATCTCGTACGAAGTTCTGGTAATCGTCCTTCTACTCTGCTCTTGTGATTCAGCCGCTTGAAATACAAGTGAGTAAGTATAACATCAGTTGTGTTTTAGTGTGTTAAGTGAAACCCGCTCTCTGATGTGTACGAAACGTCTTTAGCAACGCCTGTGGTAGCCCAGGAGTTTTTCACCACCTCGACTTCAGAGTGCCTGGCGGCAGGACCATGGACCTCAGGTGGGTTACAACAGTTTCTTTGGTATTTCAATGTACCTATCACTTGTATTTCCTTTTCCATCAAGTTGCTTAACTGTAAAGGAGATCACCTCCCAAGTAGTTTCAAAATTACTTTGAAACATTTTATTGTTTTGGTATAGCTTACGTGAATGTTGATAGAGCGAATCCTAAGCGATCCTCACTTTTGGTCAATTGTTATTTATGTTTGATTTCGAATGATTTCATTTATTAACGAGTGTCAATATCTTTTGTTTAATAATAGTGGCATGATGCATTTTTGATACGCTACTTGTTCAGTAATCTAAACTGGCTGATAGTAGTGGTATTTCAACTCGCTGAAGCCTCTATACGAATATTAACTGTGCTGTGAGATCTATTTTTGGTATATTCTGTAAACGTTGATTAATCTTAATTACCCATTCTTTTGCGTACTAACACCGCTTGTCCGACCTCTAATGAGACCGCCACATTTTTAGTTATTTGTATTGCTTTGGGACCCGAACTCTGTCCCCCTTGACAAGTGGTTACTCGATAGCCTTTATTACTTGAGATGGACATCTGTGCCTTTTGCGCCCTGAATTATTTGATATTGTAATTGTGATAATAAATCATCTACCACCCGAGCCACGTACCTCGCCTTTGTTACGGACTAATTTAAAGTCCCTATATAAACAGACGTTTTCATGGCTACTCCTTATTCTTTGATATTGTTATTTTGTTGCGTGTGGACTTATCACAAGTCCTGATGGTTGACAGTCTCTCTTTGACCGATTATTATCGTGCTATTGTGCCCGATGGGCCCTGATGTGATTGATGACATTCAAATGTGGTACCGGTAGATTGTTACTAAGTGTCCTTGTTATGTGATATTTATGTTTTGGCAGTATGTAAATACTTTATTGTTGTTTTGCTATCGTCCTCTATCGGTGTCTTAAATACCCCGTTAGTACTCCCATAAATTAGTTAAGCGCTCGTGTATGTTTGAATTAATATTTGTGGATACTACAAAAGCTTACTTGGGAGAGTGAGCAAACTATTTATTATTTTCTAAACGCAAGTAATAGAAGCAGCGTTCTCACAACTTCAAAACACTGAAAATCCTACCAGTGGGCCACGAAGGTCTATTTCCCCTTGAGTCCATTCGTGGGCGCGACAGTAGCAATAAAATATGTTATCTCGCACTATTAACGAAGGTAAATTTCTTACGTATAGACTAGTCGGACGGAGTCACATTTCATACTTTCGATAATGTGAACCGACATAATTATAGAATATTAAATACGGAAAGCCCTCATATAGTTTATAACATGAATAGAACAGCTCTACATTAAAGATGTGGTGTGCGTTGACTTGCAGTCCCGTGATGTCCGCCCATGAGGCCATAGTCATACTCACAGGGAAAATGTAACTGTAAATGCTGCAATAGTATTTTTCTCACCACTCAGATTACATTAGAAGTTTTCTAAATAAAAAATTCGCATAAAATTAGATTTGGAGATTAGGCCTCACTGTATGGCCTTTGTTATCACCTGATTTTAACTATAAACATGTTTCTTTAGATGGATCCCAGGACTCTTGGATACTGCCAACTCTAGTGCACGACCACGTATAGTCTAGATCATCTAATGAGATCTTTAAAAACATCTAGTCACCTGCAACTTCTTTACCAAAGAGACAGCATAACTAAAGGATGTTCCATTTAGGACGCGAATTTTGAACATAAAAAAGAGAAAAACGCTAAGCTTTAAGAAATATTTTGCATATTTCAGTAACATTTCCCATTTACGTATAAAACACAATGTTAGGTATGGATTCACCTCTCCCTGAGTTTGCATGTATTTACGTATACACACATAAAGTTCCCGCAACCGCAACAAATGATCTCTTTGCACCGTGACCGGAAAAGGACGCCAAGGTCGTGTGATTAAATACCTTATGATTTCTTCTTATGGGAGATTGTGAAATAACAGTTGTGTCCCCAACGAACTACGCACTGTTTTGGAACTGAAGGCGATCACACGCGTGATTGGTGGCATAGGGACAGACAACAGCGAGATAGTTATAAACAATTTTGTGGAGCGTATACAGTAAATGTATGAGGGTGGACAAATGCCTGATATCGGTGATGTAAGGCTGGAATTTATGATAGGATGGCTGTTTTCACAAATATAGCGGATACCCACCTCCTTATAGCCTCCTGCTCTTGTAAATATAAGCTGAGTATACGCTAGACCAGTCATGTGCAAGTTGGAACAAGGAGGACTTACTGACGTCGAAGGCCGTACGAGACACGCACAACATTTTCACAAGAATTGAATAGACATATTCAATTTATAAAATCATCGTATGCTAATACCACAGGAACATAAACTGTTTTCACGGTAAGCAAAATATTTACTTACTAAAGAAAAATAGAAAAATCTATTTAGGGTAAGTTTGGGTGAATCCTGACAGTTCTGATGTTTCTTTCTTTTACTGCTATCCCGCTAAACGAAAATATCCAATACTTCGCCATAACCGTTAGGGTATGTTGATCTGTGGCCATAATTTTAATGATATGTTGGTATGCATGTACAACTGAATAGTTTTCCTGGAATGGTAGCCTATGTTAAGAATTAAAAAAAAATAATTTTCTAAAAGTTGACAAAATCTTTGATTTGCAAATTTGGAATGGTGAGTCCGAACAGTAGGTTGGCGATTCCGGACACTAAACTTTGAAGGAGGATATATACATGATAGGTATATTTTAGCTTACTATAACATTCTAACATGATAAGTACAGAATATAAAAACAAATACATGATAAATACATACAAATTACTAACCTAACAATTTCTATACTAATCACTGTTGAAATTGTAAGCTAAAATCACAGAGTGTAACTACCACTATAGCGTTTAATCATTTAACATAGTAATCACATTTGTTTCCATTAGAACTACATTGTACTACTATTTTTTAGTAACAACTAAATTATTAGTAAAATGTATAATATGTGTATAATGAGATTTTTCTTGCGATAATGACGTCTGCCAGTTTCGTGAAGCACTAGTCACAATTTAGAAAAATCGTCCACAGATAAAATACAGTTCCTTATCATCTCCAACACATCTTTCATGAAGCCAGGTCTTACACACAGTACAGGACACCCAGGAACCGTATTTGCTAGATGATGGTGCATAATAATTCTTTCCACAAAATCCACAGTTGTTTTCATCCATGCCTTCGATTGTGTTTGAGAAGACAGTTTGAAACAAACTGCATTTCGTGATACTTAATCTTTTAGGAACGCCAAACCTTTGGGATGTGGGTTTGCAAGAAGCAACAGCAAGAAAAGATAGGAATTGTTTAACTGAGGACTCTGAAGGCGATTGAGACGTGTTTGGGGATGAGTGTGATGACACAGAAGAGGAACTATTTGCAGCTGCTGGGAGATCACGTTCATTCGACAAAAGAAATTCATGTTCCCGAACTTGTTGCGAATCAAATAAGAATATGCCAGATGATGCATCCATTCAGTAGTGTAGAATTTCTGAGCACCTTATGATTAGCATTTTGTAATTTAGTTGTGTTGGTAAATCCTAAGATAATTTTATAGCTTTCTCAGGTGATCCCTTGGAGTTCATTTATAGTAAATGACGCTTTATAGCAAAGATGAATAGACGCTAGATATAGACAATAGACCTCACATACTATTTCACACTCATTAACGTCAAAAGTGAGAGAGGAGAGAGTGTTCTGAATCCTCTTAGTTCATTAATTACATTGTCCCGATTCACCTTAACGTAATAAACGTGTCCGAATTCACCCTTTCCTAAACGTCCGGATTCGCCCCTTTTGAGTACCGTAAACTTGTGCACGCGTAGAGCAGGCGCGAGCAAAGTAATAAAATTCTTCCAATATGCATCTACTAAAACGTTACATCAGATCAAAAAACGTGCATGAACTTCCCTGTTTCTTCTTCTTTTCCCTACCGTCGAAACTATGTATAACACTCTTTGCACTTCCTACTAAGCACTGAACTGTAGAAAGATACGGTGCTTCAAATAGGCGTCACAACAAGTCTCCACATTACACATGCGAAGAACAGTATTATCGTAAGCTTAGGATGTCCGAATTCAGCGACTGTCCGGAATCACTCAAACTTACTATATTTATAATTTTAATGGAACACTTGACCAGTCTAACAATGTTCGGTGGTACACTCTACACTGAATGCTCCAATGCGGAGGATATTTTCAAGGTGGACATTAGTTGTCCAAGAAAAGCTTTCAGCTCAGTTTAAGACATTACGTAGAAATTCGTTTTCAATAACGAGTCAGGCGAGCCGGAGGGCCGGGGACGGCCTAAGGACCGGCTCTTGCACATGACTGCGGTAGACTATAAAAATATTAGGTGGGTTTACGCTATATATTCACATATACGCCCCATTATGTTCCTGTCTAACATTGTTTTTCATACGTAATTGGAATATATTATGGATTATACAGTATATATGTATGTATGTACGTATGTAGGGCCTATGTAAAATTTAATCATTTTCAATAAGCTTTGACTATTTTTATTACTTTTTAATTTTCAAATTCAGCGTCCTACGTGAATCACACTGTATTCACTGAACATACGAAGAGTAAATGTAGTATTAATTCTAAAATGTGTAAAATTATGTTTTGTTTAATAATTTTATGAGTAACAACTAAAGTACTATATTTGCAATAAATTTATACCAGCATTTACAACATCTGGTGTCTTCTCTATGTACGTATTATCAGTACATCAATCATACAAACAACGCTCACAAACGGGAAACAAAAAATAATACATATAAATAACAAACCAGTGCCATGCTAGTAGTTACATCTTGTGGATACAGAAACATCACACAAAATCGCTTTAGAATGCAGTGTCATTTTGCAAACTGATTAGATTTTACAGGAGATTTAACTATCTCGTTAACGAATCAACAAAATGCTGAACACGTTTTCGATCCATTTGCAAACGTGCGTGTCGGATTTACCAAATTCATTTTCCTCTTGGGAACAATGAATGAAAAAACATATCTCAACTCGTGTGTTATTACTTATTTGATTCATTTGCAATTTTAAATTTGTAATTCAAATAGTTCGAACTCTTCTTTTCCTTCTTTGTTTCTTTTTCTTTTCTTTTTTTTAAAGAAGCAGTATTTAGTTTAAGATTTTCCCCCCCAACAATAACAGAATATATTGCAGCGCTTTCAGTTATTCAGTTCAGCGTAATGTTTATATTTTACTGGAAATAAGCTACAACTTCAAATAAATATATATTACCACTGTTAATAAAAGAAATTCGCTAATAATATTTTTTCACGATGGATGTAATACTGTTTCTGTATATATATATATATATATATATATATATATATATATATATATATATATATATTACTGACAAACGAGTGTCTCCCGCTGTGAAAATAAACAAAATATAGTCTATATACTATTTTTACAGATAAATTCTTTGGAACACTTTTTTTACCTTTGAATTTAAGAAATAATGCTTTTTTAGAGATATACCTTACAAAATAAAAATTTTGTTATTTTGAATATAAGAAATAATACTGTTTTTGCAGATATACCTTACAAAATAAAAAATTTCTAATTTTAAATATAAGAAATAATAAGTTAACTGTTTTTGGATATATATATATATATATATATATATATATATATATATATATATATATATATATATATATATATATATATATATATATATATTACAAAACAAAACTTTTGTCATTTTGAATATATAAAATAATACTTTTTTTTCGAGATATGCCTTACAAAACAAATTTTTTCTCATTTTCAATATAAGAAATAGTACTGTTTTTGGAGATAATACACAATATACTTTTTTTTTTCATTATGAATGAAAAGGTTAATCCCAATGAAATATGAATGAAACTGTGAATATGAATGAAAAATATACATTTTCATTGAACAAGCAATACTGTTTTTTTTCGATATATAATTTACAAACAAAAATGTATTCTCTCTATATATGGGAAATAATAGTATCAAGATACCGATGGTCAATCGATAAAGAACATCCAAATCTATCCAAACACCTAGGTATAAAGATTTGCGTACAGGAGTGAGGTCGGGTTTTATAATTAATAGCTCATGTAGTGGCATTTAAAATACTTAAGGTCTCTAAAAGGTTCTCCAGTGTGCCAATTAAAAGAATGTCGTTGTAATAACGAATATCTGATTAAATGAGACACGTGAATATACAACTCTTTTAAAACAAATCTTTGCGTAATTTAACGATTTAAGGCCCAACCCATGAACAAACATGTGGATCAAAACAAAGAATTATGACATTTAATGCCCAAAAAGGAGCAAGTGTATAAACTTAGATTTACTTGATAGTCTTTGGCCTAAGTCCATTTTAGATAATCTGAGTGTGACATTCTTGTGGACGGACACACAAAAATAAATAAATAAATAAATAAATAAATAAATAAATAAATAAATAAAATAAAATAGGAGAGGCATTAAATACTTCAAAACATGATTCAATGTTGTCTGATTTACAATTCTTGAAGCACATGCAATATTCAGTCTAGTGAGACGAAACTTGCGAGTAATAACCGAAGGCGGAATATTGGTTACCATGGAAACACAACAAAATGTCTCTGGTGTGGCAAACAACACAGTAGTTATAGCTAAAACTGACTAAGAAAGGCTCTACTTTCCATTTCTTCGTCACTAGAAATGGATTCTCTATTGCTTGCACCAGAGGTATCATTACTACTATTACTGTCTTCTTACGCAAGGTCGTCCTGGTGACGCGAGATCTCGTTGTTGAATGAGAGCTCTCCAGAAATCCCAATCATCTGGAAGGCAATACCAAGGTTCCTGGATCCTACGATTGTGTAGCACATCAATATGGCGTCCTTGGGCCAGGTAGAGAAACAGAATTCTTCCGTCACGTGAGGGCCAACGAAAATGCTCGGGTTGCAGATCCAAATCGATGATCAAGTTAGCGAGGGGTCCTTCAGCCTGCAAGATTGACCTGGTGCGTCCTCAAGGGATTAGTCGGGACGCCTTCGCCCAAAAGAGATATCTAAAAATCAATGACGTCTTGCTCACTTCTCGGGTTTGGGCGCATTCTTGTATTCTTAATCATCTTCGTTTTCGTTGACGATGACTGCCGAAACAGTTGTTGTGGCATGGTGATTTTAAGTCCTGGAATGGAAGTAACAGAGACGTTGGCGGCTGATTCCCGCTAATCATATTGGAGGGCATGCATAATAATTTGGTACGATAAAAATATGATAGAAAGTTCAGCACTACCTCGACGTAACACAGTTGGATTGTGAAGCCGAGTACGAAGGTAGGTAATCGGAGACTGCATTATGATTACGCATATACGATTTTCTCTTGAAGAAGTTGTATTTCGGACATGATACAAATCTGCGCTGTAGATTCTCTAAGGAACAGACCAAGGCAACATTTGGGTCAGGTATCTCTAGTTGCTGGGGTGTATCAGTTTCTCCATTCTGCATGGCCTTAGGTAAGAAATGATGAAGAGAAGGTTGGTAAAGATGTTTGGGTTGGCAGTGGAGCGAAAAACACTTGAACGTTGTGAAGTCGAAGCGACGCTAACATGTTGAGATGCGCTGACACTATTCATTTTACACGAAGTTGAACAAGGCATCAGTTGGGAGGGAGATTTCAGTAACGGTGAAACACTATGAAGTTTACCAAACCGAGATGCCGAAGAAGGCAGCAATAACCCATACGGATCTTGAGAATATTGAGTGTCTATAGTTTGTGTAGGCGACCGCACTCGGGCGGCCTCGTATAGAGCTGTAAGATGCACAGAGCAGTCCAGAGAAACTTGACGACCTTTACAATTACAACGAAACGAAGAAATGGTGGGAATTTGCAGACAGATAGCCAATGCTCAACATACGAATCACGCGGGATCCAGAAATCAATCGGAAATTCCACGCGCACTCGGCTAAGATCCTGGCTACACCCTACTTTCTCGAATCTGTTTCCACCCTGGTCCCAGGTTTTGTTACTCTGGTAGCCAGGTAGCGAGCTGCGATTGGCTGAGGATAATTGCATAATCCAGCCCAAGGTTCGTGAGGGGACGTCTGCTTTATTTTCCAACTAATAAAAAATCATTATCACCATCACATGATTAAGAACTTGCATAGAAACAAACAAGGTCTAGTATTATTCATGCGTAGGTTAGAAATCGTCTACTGTACTTGTGTAAGGAAGATTCTCACCTACTGCACCTGTGTATAGACCAAAATCACTAACTGAACAAGCACAGAGACAAATCGAGCCTACTGCGTATGCGTAGACACAGGTTATCTATTGTCTACAGGTATAAATGAAACCGACCTTACTGCACACACGTAAAGCATAAAACGACTTAATGTGCGAGCAGATCACTTTGCTCTGAAAGTAAATACCACATTAAGAAGCAAACAGTCACATTTGAAAGTTTTAACAAGCATTTTTTTTTATAAACCATAGGTATATATATATATATATCATATATATATCCAGGTATATATATATCGGGTGTTCTAACAATGGCGCCCACGGACCACAGAGCATTATTCTACAAGTCAAAAAAGGCTATATATATGCTATAATTTGTGTCTCCAGACAGGATTCGAAAGGTTATATATATATAACCTTTCGAATCCTGTCTGGAGACACAAATTATTACACTATGTGGCAACGTTGCAAATAAAGAATCATAGATTAGATCTACCAATCTATCAAATAGTTACATCGATTCTTTTCAAATGGTAGCTAAAGTCAATATTGATTAACACTAGCATCACTTATTAATGTAACAATCGATTCAACTTTTTGTTGTATTCGTAGAATAATGCTAATGGCTTCAAGTAAATCTGTGACGTTGTCACATTGTGAAATGTTGATTCTCCGTAGCGCCTGAAGGAAGCCGGAGGACATACCATCATATAACATTTTCGCTTTATTTTGGCCCGTAGAATAGTTCGTAGGCGCCATTTTTAGAACACCCGATATATACATATATACCCGATATATGATATATAGATATGGACCCTATATGTATATTATATTGATTTTTATTTACTATCTAAAGTATGTTTATGTTCTCTTTTGTTAGTAGGATTTTACGGTCATATTATTATATAAAGGAAACGGAAGTCCAAAGAAGAATATTATCATTCCCCTGCCTTACAGAATCTTCCTCTCTCTCTCTCTCTCTCTCTTGGTCGCTTTGAATCAAGTGTTAACAATCTATATTTTTCGTTTGTCATCCCATTCTTTTCTCCACAAAAATAGCTAAAAATAAAACAGAAAGAAGGGAGATTATGCTGTCATTAAAACATAATTAGTGGAAAATGTATTTTGTGGGTGTGGCGAGAACAAAAAAAGTAAATAGCAGCTGTTAATTCAACCAGAAGGGTCGTTGGTCCCAACTTTATCACCAAGTAACAACTAACATACGCACTGAAAGTCACATACCTCACATAATCCTTGGATTATATAGCGTTAACGTTTACTCTTTTTAATTTTTTTTTCACATGTACTTAAGAATAAATTTATTTATTTTTCCCTCCAAAATGAAAAGTAATGTCGTAGTTAATTAATAGAAATGTTTTAGTTTATCCCAATGATTCAGATTCCAGCTAAAATAGAATTTATGGTTATAGTAACCTTCTTTTTTACATTTTTGTTATTTTTTGCCTGATTTATTTATTTATTTATTTATTTAATAGATGAATGGTGTCCGTTCTTCGACGAGAAGAAATGATTATAGAAATTATTTGAAAGGTATATATAGAGACTATTAGCAGACTGTCCGTTCTTCGCACGGGGAGAATATGTCTTATTTTGGACATAAAGGGCACCAAAACTGTCACCAATCAACTAAGCGACCCCAAAAACTATGAAGTGGACACTAATATATGTCATTTTCTATCATTTTTACATGTCACTATCTCCCTTAGGAGTAGTAATAGAGGCTAAATTTGGATATAAATAGTCTCAGTGACCACCCGAAAACTATGAATTCGACACTAATATCGGTCATTTTCGATCATTTTTATCTTTCTCACCCTTCCCCAAGTTGCAGGGCTAAATTTTTATTTAAACGTCATCGGAAGTGTTACTGTTTATCTCAGCGACCCCAAAAACTATGGATTAGACACAAATATCGGTAATTTTCGATCTTAAAATATCTCCCCCTCCCTTAAGTTGCACCATCAAATGAAATGGTGAAAGTCTTCCCAGTCCTGAACCTCATCTATGTTTAAACTTTAATCAAGATCGGTCGCGTGGTGCAAAAGGTACGAAGTAAAAAAACATGACAACTTTCAATTTTATATATTTGATTGTACTGTGTATTGTCTGGTTTGATGTAAAACTCAAGTGTTTTAAGCCTACATTAATCCTTCAGGAGGCGATCCGTAACCTCTAAACGCCTCTTGTGGATCCGTTAGTGCTTGTGAGTTGAGCCAGACTTTTTATTCACTTTCACTCTGATTCAAATCGTATACAAAGTTGGAAATAGGATTTTTTTTGGAGGGGAAGGGGTGACAAAATATTTGAGTTACCATATATCTGAAATACTAAAAGCCAGCCACTTCCATCTGGCTTTCTCCTAATATAAACAATGTTTGACACAAGAACGATAAGTTTACGTTTTACTTCCACCTTTAGTTTTAAAATATTATGAAAAATATTGAAATGGATGAAAAATCTTTAAATAAGAGTGCTTACACAATATCATATTGACTTTCGTATTTATATTTTTCATACGTACATCTGATTTTTAAAAACAATTCCTTCTTTAAATACAAATAGTCAAATACGTCTTTACACCTCTGAAACTGAATTAACAATACCCTTACATTTAAGTGAATACATTTAAACTTAGAAAATGTGGACAAATCAGAAAGTTTCGAAAAATGTTATGAGGACGGAAATATTTACGGTCATGTTCACATAAATGCTGATATATATAATACATATATTAACAATAGAATAGAGTATATCACAAGCCCTTCAAGGTTAGGGAGAAGAAACTGGAGCATTCCGCTTCTAAAGAGGCAATTCACGTAATATTCATTTTCGATTTTATATTAATAAAGTGCTCAGAGTGAGGATTCGTTTCAATTAGAGGTGCAAAATTTAGTAAATAAACTTTTCATTGAAAATAAATAAACACGGTTTCAGTAATTTCGAAATTTCAACCGCTAGAGGAAGGAGAGGAGAGGGGATGAGTGTGAGAACTTACGTAACTCCAGTGAAATCAAACTTGCACCAACGAGAAAATGGATTGCAAAAAAAATCTGTTTAAATAAAAATGAAAGTGACTATGTTTATGACTTGGTAGTAACTATTGAACGTCCCGACTGATCTCGATCAGATTTTCAACTTAGATAAGTTTCGGGCCTGGGATGGCTTTCATCATTTCACTTTGACAGTGTAATCCAGGGGAGGAGGAGATATATATATATATAAATGATCGAAAATGACCAATATTAGTCGAATCCATAGTTTTCGGAGTCGCTGAGATGAACATTAACACTTCTGATGCCGTTTAAATCCAAACTCAGTCTCTATTTCCCTTAATGTCCAAAATGAAACGTATTCTCCCCGTGCAAAGAACGAGTATTCTGCTAGTTTTAAATATATAATAAATAAATAATAGCAGAATGAAAACAAGAAAATGCATGAAACTGGCAACGAACATCACGCCACTTTTTAACGCCATAAAATTTTGTTTTCGTCAATTTTCTCGAAATCTAGGCATGAGGATTTATCCTCAAACATGCCATTTTGTCTCATCTATGTACAATATTTCAGTTAAATAAAAATTAAAAGTTTAAAAAGTTTTAATATAATAATTTTTGGCTGTATCTAAGTAACTATACTCTATATTGTCGTCTTGCTGGTGTCAAATTAAAAGCTCGGTTAATGTATACTTCAGTATGTATAAATTTCATCTTGATAGAATGCATGATTATTGTACAGCTTTAATTTTAGGTTTCCACACGAAAAAATTCTCAAAACCTACGCATGAGGATTTGCACTTATTCATATTATATTATCCAGTAGAGAAATAGGTCGATTAGTATAGGCCCGCTAATATTGTAGAGTTTATTTATTTATTTAGTAACATAACTGTAATCCATATTAACGAGTAAAGGTTATTTTAGAACTTTACTTGAGAATGAGAATCGTAGCCAGATCGCTGGAAGGATACTAGCATGCTATTTTGTAAATGTCTCGTTTTCAGAAAGTTGCCCAATAAATAAATGAAAAAGAAAGTGTGTGACAATAAAAGGAATATCATCCCTTTCGTTATTGCAACCACAATTCAATTACAAACTCGTTAGTGAGACATGATGCTGTACGTGTACCACACGAAATGGACATCAAATATCATGAATGGTAATTACAGAAGAGCTGGCCTCAATTACTGGATTTTTTTTTTTAATTAAAATTTTCTAGGACGGACATTTTCACAGAAAGCAAAATCCATTGAAGTTTACATAATTACACTTTAACATACGTATAGGAGATAAATATCAGTAAAATGTAAATAGTGTAGAAATCTTGAAAACATGTTTACATTTAAATGTATTTGTTTTTTCCAGATGATAGAAAAAAAATTAAATCACTTTATTTTTTAGTCTTTCCCATGTGTGTCTTCAGGTGTAGGTAAGCAAGGAGAGACTGCATTCTCTGAAATTTCATTTTATGAAATCTACAACACTTAGTTTCAGAAATAAAATGAAATTAAATGCCTAGTTTAACATCCCATGCTTATGCACTTCAGGCTAATGGAGAAGGTTGAGGAATGGAAAGTAAGGGATTTTGAAGCCATTGATGGAATGATAATGTAGGAGAAAACAGAAGAATTTATCAACGCGATTTTGACTAAAAACAAACTCACATTGTTTCGGATCGATACAGTGACCCTTGACAACAAAAGTGAGCGCATATTTCCACAAGTTAGGGCAGTTTAAACTTGCAGCTCAAAATCCTGCATTAAAATTGCAGAAGTCAATATTAATTTAGTAAACTTCCCATGCATTTAAAAATCCATATGAGTCAAAAAATAAAATTGAGAAAAGAAAAAGATACGAATAACAGTGAAAGATAAAATATAGATGATAGTTTTTGGTAATCTTACCGCAATGCTGTCACACCAGGTGTGGAATATTAATAGCAGCTACTTACCTGAAATGAAGAAGAAAAATTAGTACAAATAATCAATTGAAAAAAAAATAACCATTATTTTGAACTTAAACAACATTATAACTAAAGAATTATTGTATCTGGGCGTAAACACATTTAAGCAAGCGTACAATAAATCTACTTACATTTATCTTTATGGAGATTATGCTAACTCTTGTACGAAAGTGATAGACAAATAGATAGATAGATATAGATATATATAGGCACGTATATAGAGGGTGGGTCCTGAGGATCCGGACCCTTCCCCGAAATCCCGACTTTTCTGTAAATTTAGTGTATTTTAGGGATGATTTTTATTATTATTATTATTATTATTATTTTTTTTTTTACAAATTTCAATATAATTTATTCTCATATTAAATTTGAACCAGGGGCGTCATTTCAGACTTTGCTTGAGGGGGGCAAGAGCACCACCGACATAAGACTTTCACGTTTTGTACTAGTATATTAGTAGACAATTTATTAAAATATGTATATTCCTCAAACTCTTGGGGGGGCAATTGCCCCCTCCTGCCCTCCCTAAATGACGCCCCTGATTTGAACTCCCTGTGAAATAAATTTCTACGTACATGCCTGTATATATAATATACTGAGAAAAAAATATATGTGACGTACGTAAAATCGTATGTTACATTTGTTAATTCGGTACTTTTTGGACTTAACGTACAGCAAACGTATAACTGAAAACGCATGTTTTATAATACTTTCTGTGTAAGTGTTCCATCTGTATATACTTTCCGTATGAAACAATATAGGCGGTCAGGATCTCACATACAAATGGATTATATAACATATAGCTGACGAAAGTAACATATATATATATATGTATGTGATATAAGGAAGACCGTTAGATATCAGACATCCTGCAACGGCATGACATAACATCTAAGGGTAGTGCCCATGTAGCATACAGATAACGTATGTTCCGTACTGATTTCTGTAGTAAGTAAGAGGATTCCGTATATTTGTACACAATACCGCTGTTCGGAGAACGGATTTTTCTCAGTGTACCGTAAAAACAACCGTCATTATCTCTTCATCACAAACTTGCAGAGTTCGGATCTTAGGACAGAACCGTCGCACCGAAGTTGAGCACTTTACCACTAAGCCACTACCATATACCCTTGCCACTTCGTGTGGAGTAGTTCTTGTTTTAAAATAATACTAGCAACTTCTAGAAAAATGAAATACAGAGTATACACAAAAGAATATTGGAGTTTTAAAGCCGTGCTAATATCTTTAAACTTTGGTTTATAATAATGAATTACAATATTAAATGAAAGATGATTAAATGAAGATTACAATATTAAATGAACGAAACATTTACAACAAACTTTCAATGAGAATGCATCTAGTCACTCGGCATATATCTAACTGATAAGCAAGTTCTCTTCATACTTAGTCAGAATGACTGGAGTAATGAAATTGATAGATCCTTCGCTCCTACGTACCAGTAACAGAGCTATGATCCTTTATAAAACTCCACAGAGAGAAAAAAATTACATGGGGTCAGAAAGGGATCTTAGAAGCTACGCCAAACATGCTTTGTCATCTGGTCCAGGCAGCCGTTCAACCTTTCGTGCAGTTAGCGTTGCCCAAGAGACAAGAAGTGCGTTTTCAAATCAGAGATAAGCAAGGTGACCAGACGTCCCGTTTTAGCCGGGACAGTTCCTTTTTTTTCAACCGTCGTTCCGTTTTTCTCGGATTCTCAAACGGGACGCCTAAATGTCCCGTTTTTAAGCAAAAATGACCCAGGTGTCCCATAATTATTATTCAAAATATAAATGGTCAATGCAAATTCTACACTCTTCCGTACCAACACTCATTGGGAAGGTTCAGCCGTGTCTGGAACTCCTGAATGTTCAAGTGTAAATTGAGTATTCTTTAGTTCAAGTGGGAATTGAGTTCGATTTCTGAGTGTCCAAGTAGTTAAAAGTATTGTTTGGTAGTACTTAAGTTAGAGACGCTGTGTTATCATCCTTACTTGTGTATTTTGTAAATTGGAAACACTGTTGAGTCCCAAAATACAATCTGGAAGTCACATAATTCCCCCCACTCCCACCCGCGTCGCCAATTCATATGTGTCCCGTTTTTGGAAGTAAAAATTCTGGTCACCTTGGAGATAAGACGAGAAATTTCTCGAATGTCATGGACAACACTAGTTCACCCAAGGCTTAGTTCTCAAACACTGTTTAAGTGTTGCATGATTCATAATATAAAAACTATAAATTGATAAAGTGATTATACGTATACAGTGAAGAACATTTCTCGAGGTTTGAAGATATACAATGATCTCCAATAATACATATGGTTTGAATGTTGCTATATACCACATCATTTGTGGACGTTTCGTGATATGAAAGGATTTTAGAACTTTTAAATAAAATTATGAACAAAATCAGAGAAAATTTTGCACATAAATTTACAGAACGAGATTGATGAGGTGATACGGAAAAGAATTCTTCGAGAATCGAGACGAGACGAGAAAACCTCGTGGGCGACATTACCTACAGTTATCCTAGTGACAACTGCATTATCTTGTTTCAAAGCAAAGTTTCTTTTTGCAATTGAAAAGAAAGCCATACTTGCAGCATATTTAAGTGACTTCTGACTTTACAACCAATTGCAACTTTGATATCACTGATTGAAAATCAAATGAGTTTAAGCCTCACGATTATGTCCTTCAATCTAAGGGAGACGGATGATTATGGCAAGTGAATGATGATGGAATAATCGGTGAAATGAGAATGTGGAAGGAAACGAGAGTATCCTGAGAAAACCTACGAACACAACGTTGTCCACCAAAAGTTTACTTGGGCAGGGATCGAACCAGGGACGCCTAGCACTAGAGATAGATGCTCAACCACTAAGCCACCGTGATATTTACTCATGTTAACAGTCACACTGTATATAGCTATGTGACGACTTCGAGCGTGCTATTTAGGATTTAATTGTACCTTCCAGATTGCAGGTGGTCTGCAAGAAACAAAATATTCTTGGTTAATTTAGAGTTTAGCGTCCTTTTCATACCGAGGTTATATTAGACATGAAACTACTACACCTTAACGTGGGATCCGAATCACATGAACCTCCACCAGGAATCGTACCCGGCTCTCCCACGAGGGAGCTGGAACGTAATATTCTAAACATGAGAAATATTTTAAACAATAACCATCTATTTCATTATCATGAGTAGTGCTCATGATAAAAACATTTTTATTGCTCTTCAAAAATTTCAATATAATTTTCATTAACACATTCAACACTCTTAAATCAATCAAGTTTATATTAGAAGCAATTATAACAGCAGTAAAATATAAAACTGTACACTTCATAAGGAGGAAGATGCAATCAATTATTGTAGCATAAAGAGAATGTTTCATCTTATAAGATATACTACATGAAAGTACATAGATAAATATTATTTATGCCTGACGCCAGAAGAAAATGTTAAAAATAATTAAAATTAGGTCACAAAAGGAAAGTGTATTAATCAATAATTTAAAAACAGAATTTGAATATCTGTCCTTAAATGGATAGGAAAATATGCTCCTATTAAGAACCATCATTTCAAAACTTTGACACTCTTCACTGCGCTTTTAAACAGTTTTGATTTATAGTGTGCATTTTAATTAAAGAAATACTGTCCTTACGATAGACATTGCTTTCGTTACCCTTTTATATCCCACCCTGTCCTTCTGCCAATTATGGAACTTGATTACTTTGATGGCGCTGGGGCAATACTTATCCTATGCATACTGAAACAAAAAAAAAAAAAAACAAAAAAAAAAACACGTTCTGTACAATAGAGCAATTTATGGATGAAGGAAAAGTTTCTTACATTTGAGGCGCGTATTGTTTATATTAAACGTTGAGTCATCAACATGATTCTCTATCCCGAAGACTGACGTGTAGGAAGAACAAAATTACATAGTCCTTATCCATCATTATAAATATTAAAAGCCTCTTCTTTTTTTTTTTTTTTTTTTTTGTTTCTTTTGTAGGCTCCGAAAGCGTGTTTAAAACGGGCTCAATCAGAAACGAATTTTAAAATAATGACTAGCCATGCACACAGAGTGTTCACAATAATAATCATATTTTCCCGAGCCCCAGCAGACACCCAAATAGATATTATTAAGAAATAAAAATGTCCCAACATATATAGCTTCGTTCGACCCAGCACCATCTGTTGAGAAGCGGACGCAAACAACAATAAATTATCAACGAGATGTTGTACGTGACCAGCAGCGTCAGTCGTCGTAAATGGTGAAAAATACAAGAATTTCTTTAGCTTTTCTTTTCTTCTCATGTGTATATATGTATTTAAAAAATATATATATGTGTTTGTATGTGTCTGTCCCAATTCTAAAATTTCATTTCTCCACTATTTTCTCGTACTCTTCTCCTGTATTTTGTTTTCCTTTATTCGTTTTGTCGTTGTTTTTGTGTTCTCAACAAAGGAAGATAAACAATCCAATTTTTCATACCTGAATGTGTTTTAAAGGATAGAATATTTTAACAACAATAAAACAAGCAAATGTATTTCAATGAAGTTTCTTGTTTGTTTTATACCCTTTAAGGATAACTTACCATTAAATTTTCTTGTTAAAAAATACTTTTCCTTTTTTTCTTTCTCGTTTTAGTTATAGTGGATAATTTTTCTGCCTGTCAACAACACACTATAACAAATTGAACTAAGCTTCTTGTGACTATACATGTAGATAAATATATGTCTACATGCAAACACACACACACACACACACAATATATATATAGGCGGCGTTAGGTGCGCGCGGGGACTAGTGCGAATAAGGACCCTGTGGGGCCAGAGTACTGGTAAATTCGCCGAGCGAAAACATGCTACTTCTAAAGCCGATAAAGCAGTGAGCAACTTCCTCATATATATATATATATATATATATATATATATATATATATATATATATATATATATATATATATATGTGTGTGTGTGTGTGTGTGTGTGTGTGTATAAAGAAAATTCAAAGGAATTACAATTAAAATTTTTAATAAGAGTTATCCAGCTCAAAATTTGCACCTTAGATTTGAAAATAACTAAAACAAAAGGCAATTTTAAAGATTGGAGAACATAGTGGTTTAGAACATAGGAACTACATATTATCTTATAAAATTTGTAAAATTTTTGGAAATATTATGATTTTCCTTTTATTTTTTCAATTGAGAAGTACATGACAACATAGCATTTTGAAAACTCTTATCTACAGCATTGGATATATACTATGAAATCGAGTGGTAAAAGCTTTAGAAATACTACATTATTCTTCTCAATTCAGAAAAAACGATATGATAAGTAGGATTTCGAAATTCATATCTGCAGCAAAGATTGTTCTTGTATTATCAAATATAGTAATAAAAGTTTCAGGAAAATATTACGTTTTTCTTTTTTTCAGTTGAGAAAGACTTAATTGTACTTGCTAAACCCTTACCTATAGGATAGAAAGTACTATGAAATCGAGTGATAAAAAAATGAACATAGAAAGGAAAGTTTTAAAAATACTACGGTTTCCTTTTCTTGAACTTAGAATTACGATATGGCAAACATAGAATTTCCAAGATTCATACCTACGTCATAGATAGTACCATGAAATAAAGTGATAAGAGTTTTGGAAATACTAGTTTTACTTTTTCTCAATAGAGAAATACAATTTGATATCATCGTAGGCCCTACTTCCAAATACACTTATCAAGAGGTATTAAACAGTATGAAATCAAACTGTAAGTTTTGCAAAATCCCACGTTATTATTTTTATTATTATTATTATTTAGTTTAACGTCCCATGATTACGCACCGAGGCTAAAGGAGATGATAGTGATGAGATGAGTGATATCGTGGAATGAAGGAAGTATCGTGGGAGGAGAAGACGGGAGAATCCCGAAAAGCTACGCACATGGTGTTTGTCTACCACAAACCCCATACGGCGGGAGCTAGGATCGAACCACGGATCCCAATCAACAGAGGTGAGTGCACTACCATTGAGCCACCGCGTTTCCATGACGTTATTATTTTCAATGGATAACAAATAGGTGAAAAAATTTCAAAACCCTTACCTACTACATAGAAGTTTTAGAAATACTGTTATTTATTTATTTATTTTTTTTATTTTTACAGTGAGAAATACGAGGTGAAAACAATTCTTTCCAAAACTCTTACCTATACCAGTATATAAAATACGGACACTGTGAAATGCAAGGGTGTTTTAGACTATTATTATTATTATTATTATTATTACCTATTAAAATGCTACAATAGCAATTAAAAGCGCCTCACCTCCAACCTATAACTTTAGCTTTCAAATCTTTCATTGACGGTTATGTGTGATTTCACGTTTAACAAAGACAAACATTTTAAGTATTTGTACTTTAAATAGTTTAAATTAGTTAACTATATCTTTTTCATAAAGTTTATGATATAAAATTATTGTTCAAAGTCTTTGTATTTTAATAAGCCTTCTCTAAAATCAATGCGTGTGAATTGTGCTTCCATCTTCCGAGTTCTTTTAAACTATGTTTATATGTTTGTGGGCAATCCTTTCGACAATGAAATCTCGGAAACTACAGGCTCTAGAAAGATGACGTTTTCACTGATCGATTGGAAATTTTGCGTAGATTGTCAAGTTCTAATTGAATATTTAAAAAAAGAACATGGCCATTATTTCTTTATTACAGTTTTTTAAGGGTACGCTGGAAGCGTTGAAATTAAAAAAAAAACTAAAGCATCATATCCTATGTGTTATACATTTCAACAACACAATGTTGTATATTGGGGTTGTATATATCTCAGGCGTTTGTTCCATGGCCAAATAATAGTAAAAAAGGAAGGATAACCATTTCTCGAGTCTTAAGATAAATCTTTATTTTTTGTGTGTTTTGCCCAATGAACACCATATCGAGCAAATTAACCAACTGAAATACAATTTTCAGCACAGTATAGCATTGTTGGAATGAATCAAAAACTTCGAAACCCATGATCCATCTGACCCAGCACTATCCAGATATACATAAAAAAAATCGTCGTACTCAGAAAGTATTGAATTTGCTAACATACATAATGTTTATGAATATAATTCTCTCCTTCTCTCCTCACTAAATCTATCATTACTTTCTGTATTTATTTATTTATTTATTTAGCCTGTTTTGACTTACAATATGGAGAGTATCTCCTATAAGTTCTACAGTTGTCATGTATATAAATCAAATTGTAATTACAGCTTATTACACCATTTGAAGTACAAAATTATAATAAACATCGCATGTTAAATTTGTTACATAATTACATCATATTCATACATCGTTATCATTTGCAAACTCCTGAACTGAATAATATGCTTTAGAAAGTAACAGAGTACGAATTTTGTTTTGAGTATTAAAATTTACCTCTTTATAATGTGATGGTAACGTATTATAAAGTCTCGTACAATTTAAATAAACATTTTTTTGGTACTTGGAGTAATTTTGTTGTACTACGTAAATGTCGTTTAATTGCCGCGTGTTGTATGCATGAATATCTCTTGTTTGTATAAACATCTGCTTGTTTTGTTTCACGAAGTGTATACATTTATATATGTATAGGCTTGGAAGGGTTAAAATTTTTTGTGATCTAAATATTTGTTTACATGATGTTCTTTTATTTAGTCTGAATATTATTCGTAGTATTTTCTTTTGTATCCGAAATGTTTCCTGACTGCATGCGGCTGACCCCCAAAAGATAATTCCAAAACTGAGGAGTGATTGGACTTTTGCATAGTATATTGATAATAAGCTATTTCGTGAAACTGTATCTCGTAACCTAAAGAACGCAAAACATAAAGTAGTCAATTTTTTATTTAATGTTTTAACATGGGTTTGCCAAGACAAATCATCATCGATGTAAACACCAAGTAATTTTGTTGCATTAGAATACTCAATTTGTTTTCCATTAATGTTTAGCGAAGGGAAGGATGGATTATTTCCTGGAAAACGAAAGTTAATTGCGACTGTTTTATCTGTATTTAGGAGAAGGTTATTTGCATTCAACCAAGTAACTATTTTGCTTATAACCTTTTCTGTCTTGACCAATACTAAATTTGGGTCTTGTTCAGTAATAACTATATTTATATCATCAGCATATAACATGCATTTTGTGGGGTGTAAAGTTTTTATCAGATCATTTATGTAAATTATGAATAGAGTAGGGCCTAAAATAGAGCCCTGAGGGACACCTCTGGTAATTTTTGTTTGCTTTGAGAAGAAAGTGCAGGATCGATTTGATTCAACTTTTGTAATTTGAACAGTTTGGCATCTATTTGTTAGGTAGGATGAAAACCACTGGTTTGCTACGCCACGTATGCCATATTGAGACAATTTATTTAGCATAATATTGTGATCAATTTTGTCAAATGCCTTTGACAGATCGATGAATAAACCTATAACATAATTCTTATTATCGAGTGATTTCAGGACATCTGTAAGAAAATCAAATAAAGCGGTATCAATACTTTTATTCTTCTGAAATCCATGCTGAAAAGTCGAGATAATATTATGATTTATTAAAAATTTGCTAAGACGTTTTGCCATGACTGACTCAAATATTTTTGAAAATATCGATAGCACTGAAATAGGTCGATAATTTGTCATGACATTCTCATCACCCTTTTTAAAAGTTGGAAGAACCTTAGCATTTTTAAGTAGTGTGGGAAATATACCGTTTTCTAACGAGAAATTTATAAGGTAACAAAGTTGATATGTGATATGTTTCGCACATTTTTTAATTACAATGGAAGGAACTTCATCCATACCTGAAGAACTGCTGTTTGATAAAGATTTAATTATTCCTATTAACTCATCTACAGAAACTGGATATAAGAACATAGACTTTGTGTTTATTTCTCCTTGATTTGGGAGTTTCTGCATTATTTTTGAGTGATCAGTATTTTTCGTTTGATCAGCTGAATTCACAAAATGATCGTTAAATATATCTGCAATTTGCTGTGGATTGTTTATAACTTTACCATTTAGTTTAAGATATTCTACACTCTTAGGCCTGCTTGTGCCAAGAGTTTTATTGATTATTTGCCACATTGCTTTAGTCTTATTTCGGGCATTTAAAATCAAGCTATTGTTTTGCATTAATTTTGCTGCCCTTATGAGCTTCTTATAGGTTTTCCTATACAGTTGTATGTATTTCTTTAAATCATCAGATTTAAAATTACCAGATTTAAGGATCTTATTAAATCTTATCAAATTGGTACTGGATTTTCTAATTCCATTTGTAATCCAACTTTTATCAATGCGTTTCGAAATAGTACGACTTTTTAAGGGAAAAGCAATATTAAAATAATATAAAAATGTGTCCATAAAAGCTTTAAACTTTTCATCCATGGAACTATATTTATATATATCGCTGTATGCGTGTTCAGGTGTGTCAAAGTACGACACTGAAAAATAACTGCAAGGGTTATCATAGTATAAACGCGTGAAAAATCATAACTAGCAAATAAAAATTACGTGTTTCTCTTTTAGTAATGTCAAAATCTAAGGAAGCGCGTCTGTAAAATTTGTAGCCCAGTTAGAATATGAGTGAGACCACAAAGCCTTAACAATGTTTTGTTAAATTTTTTTGTAAAGTCTGTGTCCAAAACCGCTGACACGGATCTGTCTGGGTATCAGAGTCTGAGAAGCAAGACCCGGACCCTGAGGACAAGGATTAGTTGTGACTCATGTGACTGGTGACCTGTGCTCTCACTGCTTTATAGTAGAACATGTTTTGACTATTTCAAAATTTAAAATTGCCTCTACCACTTCCGTACACTTATGTATACTAGTTATAGTTGATTCTGTAGTACGTGAATTGAAGAATGTAGTTTTCATGAACAGTATTCACATGAACACCTAATATAAATTTCTTTTTTCCTTTTTCTTTTTCTTTTTTCTTTCTTTTTTTTTAATTTGTAGCAATTTTTTTCCACTTCGACCATTGAACACAATATGTCCCTTTATGAAATTAATGTGATATGATTTTGAGTTTATCGTCCCTTTCAGCAGTGAGGCTAAATGAGATGTGGACCTACATATTAATGTGGGATCTGAACTATATATGAGCTCCACCGGGAATTGAGCCCGGCTCTACTACTCCAAAGGTGCGTACGCTAATAGCTTAGCCATGAGAGAACTCCATTGTAAAATTAAAACGAGAATAATAAGAAACGATATTAGGAAGAAAGAGAAGAAAGATCTGTGTAATGTAGTACCCATGATACTTGGAAAGTATTAACTCTTTAAATAAGATCTTAAGCAGTCGATTATGTTTCTTGTTTATCAATTAGAAGCATCTGATTAACATCTTAATTGGAGCAGCACAGATAAGATCTTGCCAATTTGCTCTTCGTTAACTGTGTGCAATACCTTCCATTTTCTTCGAAAACCAAGCTTTTAATTATATTCCACTCGCGCTAGATGGCTCTGTAATTGCTTCTCACGGAACAATTACATGGAAGATACCACCATTGAAAATCTTCATTTTCTCAGTATTCTAGCATAAAGTATTGGATACCATGTATCTTACCTGTTTTGAAAACAGAAAATTATTTTTATATAAACTTCAGTGAATAGGCGTAACTAGTGGGGGGTCAAGGCAGGCCATCTCCCAAAGAAAAAAATATTGGGTGACAATAATGTGCTAAGTTTACCACAATTTACAGAAATGATTTTGTATTTTGTTTACATCTTATTACTTAATATTGACTCTACTTCGTATCCCTCACCCCGTCAGTCCGGTTTTTAGTTCCTGTATAAGGCTTCGAAGCATGAATATCATAAAGTAGATGTAAACACTTAATAGTGGATGTGAATTTTCAACTATAATCTGGAGATCTGTCTTCAAATCTGGAGATTGAAAGCTATAGTAGGCAAAGAAGCTATTGCTATTAAGTTGCCAAGCATAGTGCAAGGGCAATGGAGTCAAGAGACTCAGAATTAGTGCTGTCCAGGAGACGAGACGTGATAGAAGTTTTGTGATAAGTAGTGTTGCTCACGAGATGAGACCAGAAATTAAAAGTTTTCTCGTAAATTTTGTAAAAGTCTTGTTTCTCGAAGACTGCTTTTCTGTCTCTTCTCGATTCTTGTAAAGCTTTTTATCTCTTCTCATCAGGACAATGTTTTCGCCTCGTTTTACAAATTCGTGTACAAAATTAATGACCTCACTTCTTGCTAAATTTCATGTAGAAATTATCACAATCCTTCAGAGTTATGAGAGGTCCACGAACAGTGTGATATAGAAACATTTCAACCAAAATATTTTATTATTAGAGTATATTGTGTAATGACTAGCGTATCTTTAAACATTAATTAATGCTCTTCATTGTATTCGGACAACCACTTTACTAATTTATAGTTTTTGTACTATAAATCACGTATCACTAAAATAGTTTGAAATCTAAGACTTGGGTGAACTACTGTTGCTCACAAAAATCGAGAAAGTTATCGTCTCGTCTCCATTCTTGTCTCGAAAATGAGGCGAAATGTCGAATTTAAACAGGTATTTTTCGTCTCGTTTTAGAGACAAAAATCGAAACGGGACGATAAATTTCTCTCCAAGGGCAATACTAGTGACAAGGTGAGAAAATAAACAGATCGTTTTCAATAGGAATGGTTATACATTGAGATGATATTTTTCGCCACTAGGCAGTCCTCTCGCCTCGTTGACAATGCCACTGATGATTTCAGATGGTTTTCTCCTGCGAGGAATTTCAATACTCAGGGAATTAAAGTAGTACTGCAAAAATAATAGGAATCCTTTTTGGAAACTAAAATGCAAAGTTTGCTTTATGTTGCTAATCGATACAGAGTGAGGTCCCTAGCCGCACTAATAAAAAAAATAATTTCGCGGAACTGCGGTTGAAAATCACTCTAGTCTATAGTGTCACGGATTTGATTTTGATTTCAGTTTAGTCTCTTTCAGCAGCGAGACTATATGAGACGTGCACCTACAGCTTAACGTGGGATCCGAATCACATGCGCTGACGCCAGGAATCGAGCCCAGGTCTCCCACGCCAAAAGTGTATACGCTAACCGCTTAGGCACTTTTTTCTTTCAGAAATCAACCGGTCATTCGTCAGTTTCCTGAGCAACCGAGTTCCCTCGTACACGGATTTAACCTTTACCAAAGTGGGCAGAGACACGTACACAAACAGATCCAGGACAGTTAAAATTACGACCATGGTCTTCAGAGTGTCTCGAACCCCCAATGATGTGGAGCACGGTGACTCAGTGATAGAGCGTTCATCTCTGGTGCTTGGGATCCCTTGTTCGATCCCATCTCGCGCCAAGTTAGCTTTGTGGTAGACAAACACCGTGTGCGTTGGTTTCCTCGGGGTTCTCTCGTTCCTCCAACTTTCTTCATTCCGCCATTTTATTCATTTCTCATTATCACCGTCTCCATTAGCTTAGTCGGCATAAGCGTGGGACGTAAATCTCAAAGATTCCATTTCATTTCATTTCGAACCCCCAATGGATTGCGCCTCATGATGCGAAGCCGAACCCACAAGACTACTCGGCTATTGCCCCGGGAGAGCTTTAGTGTCAAGGAGCAAGAATTTTCACAGACGGATGTTACAATAAGGTAACGCCTTTTCTTCCTGGCAGTAGTTCAATGGTGACTTAATTAAATGCCTTTGTACCTCTTTCGAAACATGGTCACATGTCTATTTGTGTCGATCAATCTTCAATATTCGTCATAAAATCAGTTAGTCTTGTGTTTGACAATAGTATCTTGTCCATCAATTAAATTTCCACCGTTGACATCTTCCCAAAAGCCTAATTAGTGCTATTTGACCTACTTCGTTCAGAGGAAGAGCTATTTTCTCGTCTCATTGGTGTTGAAGAGCCTCTCACCTCAACCTAAATTAGGGAGGTGACGCTCAAGTATCTACACTTTCACAAGGACCCATTTCCTCCTCCAGGGACCGATTCATGACACTCCCTGTTGCTCCCTTCCCTTCCCTTTGCTCCCGTAACACTGTTCGCATGCTCAACAACTACTATCGTTCAGTCATTGACACCAAAAGGTGTCATGTGACTGTCGTTACAAAATCATTCATTGCTACGGTCATATAGGAGAAAAGTTAAGTTCGTCGACAAACGCTTGGAAGAAAGAAAGAAAAAAAAGATAAAGGAAGAGAGGGTTCATAATACAGGAAAGGCTATCGGGTAATCTAAGCCTTTCTGAGAATTGATGGCAAGAGTCGATGAGGTTCTTTGCCCCATTAAACCATGACGATGCACTTCAGTTAATTTCTTATCTAAAAGAACGTACTACGTCGATAGCCACAGTTTGTAACTAATGGCGTGTCTTCTTACTGCGAGAACTCTATTCGAGAGAAAAGGGTATTTTCTCAAATGTCACAGCGATTGCATCCTTTATAACAGTTTTAAGTGTTTCTATTACATTAATATTAGCTAAAATGTCCTGCAAGAGCTAGTAAAGGGATTCCGTTACATGAACATGCATTTGTTAGCATCAAATTTAACAGGTTTTCACCACAGTTGTAGATAGAGCGCTTGCTTTAGTTTCTTGTGATAACAGGTTCAAACACAGGGTGTTCAGTATTTATATTTAAATGCTAACTTTCGGTATTTCTTGAATACCAAAGAATATCAATATACCAAAAAACCGAACGACACCGAAAATACCGAATGATATTGCAATACCGAAAGCTAAATACCGACAACTGAAAAAAAACGGAACTAAGTCCAGGATAACTAACTAACTAACTAACTCTATGGCCTATGGAACCCGGAGGTTCAATGCCACGTTCACAAACGCTCTCCACTGACTTCTATCCTTAGCTAACTGCATCCAGTCTGCCTTCCAGGATAACTAGTAAACGGAAAAATGTAATAGGCCTAATTACGAAAAAAAATTGTAACTTCGTTTTTATCCTGGCTAATTGTAAGCATAAACTTAATATATATTTTACGGAAGAATCATGTTAGTGACATTTCTTGCTGAGTTTACAGTAACTGATAAGTTTTGTTCTTTTGTTAGTGTGTGCTTCTGTACAGTGGCAGATTTAGAAGGTAAAAATTGGAAGGCCAACCACAACCCAGACTCTGATAGGTATACCATAAGTCTACTATAAACTTTCAAAAATATGTAAGTGATAACTTCAATTATTTTTGATACTCATAAAACTGGGGGCCTAGGTCCCCCGGTTTCGGGTTAGATCCGCCATTGCTTCTGTGTACAAGTTGAGATAACTAAATATCATTATATGATGTGAAAAGAGGAATAGAAGAAGCTACACGCAAAAGAAGAAAGAAAGGCTTATATTCTGGTTTTCTCACGGCAAAGTGTCTTGAATTGTAATCTTTAAACAACGATTCATAATAAATGTAATGGCCCTCTCTCCTAGTAAGATAGTGAAATCGACCCTTGATCCAAATTGCCCCAAAATTTTAATTTTGTTCTAAAGCTACCTTAAAAAAGTTTCGACTTCCTACCCCACTCTTACCGAATTATCGTATCATACATGCTCAAAATTTTAAAAATTCTGGTGAGGGTGGTCCAAATAATTTGGAACTTTCACAGATTGTAGAAAGTAGATACTATGTAGGTGTAAATGATAACATTTTTTAAAATAATTGTTTTTTCTTGTTTTTTTTTTTTGTTTTGGTTTTTGCGTATTGAAAATTTCAAAAAATCGTAAAAAATATTATGGGGGGAGACATGTCGCTGATTTTTTGTCCAAAACATTGTAATAACTCTTAGGTACAACATACATTTTTTCCAGGGTATGAAAGTCAAAAAAATAAATAAATAAAATAAAACTGAAAAGACAACTATTTTTCACAGTTCCTTTTTTGACCATTTTAGAACCTTTAAGGTCAAAACTTCGAACATTTCTTTGCCAGAGTTTCCGATTTTCCTTTCTCTTTCGTCACTAATTTATTTGAAATAGGCTCTAAATTTGAAAATATTGCAATCGATGAAGACAGCTACGAAGATTGAATGAATGATCGCAAATTATATGGTGTTTGGTTTTTGATTTGTTTCATTATTAGAGAAGACTCGTATTTATGTGTAGCTTATTGCTTGTATGTTAAAATGAATAAGTATAATAAATAAGTTTACTCAAACATATATATGTAAAATGAAAACATATTCATATAGCTATAATCCAAATCTTGTTTTTTCTTGTTTTTTATCTTAAATTAAATGTGTTTTTGTTTTTGTTTTCCAACTCTTAAACTTATTTTTGTACATTGAAGCTTTAATTTCGTAATTCCTGAAGTTATAAGATTAATTCCATCCAACATTGCGAGTTATAAAAACACAACTGCAATTATGTATGAAACAGTCTTCAAATTGATCTTTTGTTACAGAAGCATGATAATAAATAACAGGCAAACTTGGAAAAAATTGCAAAACGAGATTCGGTACTCAAGAAATATGCTACAAGGAGCTTTTCAAACTACTCTTTTTAAATATTAAGTTGGATTCAAAGGTTTGACATTGAGAGCCTAAAATTGTCCAAAAAAAACTGTCAAAAAACTAGTTTTTTGAGTTTTAATTTTTTGGCAATGTTACCATCACTAAGGGTATTGTATCATTTTGAAAAAAAAAAAAGCGACGTCCCACCTCAAAAAATCATAAAAGTATTTTGAATGAGAGATTATTCAGAATCTTTTAAGAAAATATACACTATATTGCATATGTATAGCCTGTATTTAATCAAAGTTTTACTGAAAAATCATTTTGCTTTCACATTGTTTATGTGGAAACATGAAACATAAAACTAGTTTTGTTTTCGTTGTGTTCCTCCGTTCTTGACGGATTTAAACTCTACTAACGATCTAAACGATCAACTTATTTTCTTAAGCCCGAAGAAAGCAAACGTCAAGATTTGTGAAAATCGAATAAAGGTCACCGTACAAAAAGCATTGCATTTCCTCGTCTGTCCGATTTGGGAGAGTTTTGTATATGTTGTAGCTGAGGACCCCATGATTAATTGTTTATACAGGGCCAACTCCCTATGACCAACCCTGTGACTTCCGGAGGTCACCAAAGGTCATACAACGGGTGTTTGTAGAGCTGGTTCAAACTTGGCATATAAAAAAATAGTTGTGTGTTATACTGGGCTACGGAAAATGAGGATAGTCCACATAACGGTGTGACTTTTGGTGACTTCTGGAGGTCACACTGTTGGTCATGGGGAGTTGGCCCCATATAAAAAATTGGCTAGGAGGCCCACAACTACAACATCCAAAAATCACCCTAATCGGACAGACGAAGAAATATGATGCTTTTTGTACGGTGTGACTTTTGGTCATCTCTGGAGGTCACAGGGTTGGTCATAAAGAGGGACAACAATTGACCGGGGGGTTCTCAGCTACAACATTTCCCAAAATCATCCAAATAGGGCAGACGAAGAAATGCAATGCTTTCTGTACGGTGTCCTTTTTCGGAAGTTACTGTGGAATACAGAAAGACTACAAATACCGTTTGAGTATAGTGAGAGGAAATCGTTTTAATTGTACTACTACTAGTAGTAGTGCTATGATTATTATTTCTTATTGTTTATGTATTAAATACAGTAGAAAAGAGGGAAGGATTTTTTAAAATTGATTGCCCTCCTTATATTTGATGGACAATATCAGATAGCAGTGCGCAAAAACTCCCCTAGGATTTGTTTCCAAGATGGGACAGAAGACAGACACACAGCGAAATCGCGAATATACACACATTGACGCATATACAACATAATACTTCTTTTTATATATATAAAAAAACAGTTATATGACGCACATTGCACAGCTTTATTAACTACAGTAAACAAAAAGAGTGTTACAAAAATTTCTCACAACATTTTGGAAATACGTTCCTAACACCAAAATAAGGAAAGAAGTTCATATCAACCTGTGGTCGGAAGTGCACAGTTTCGTAGTTATAGGGTGCCAAAAACGTGGAAAAAAATTCACTTTAAAGATCCATAGTTCTACTAATACAGGACCAATCATAGTCACATCAAGACACCACTGAAGAACTAGTATGTGAACTATTCAAATATCCATCTTTCAGAACATGCGGTACTTGCACAATCATTTTTAGAGAGGCTGCTTGGAAGTACTTGATCACTCTCCACCTACCTCTATAAAAAATTGGTGTACAAGTACTGGATCATTCTTAAACATTCTTAAACGTGGATATTTGGGTAGTTCACATACCAGTTCCTCATTGATGTCTTGACCCGACTCCGTTAGGTCTCATAGAGTTATAAACTTTTGAAGTTCACTTGTTTCATGTTCCCGGCACCCTGTAACTCCGAAACTATTCGCTTTTGAGCAGAGGTCCATATGAACTTTTTTTTTCTTATTTTGATGTGAGGAATTTTGTGCCCAAAATATTGCGACATACTTTTTAACACTCTGTATATATTAAATAATGTATTGTGTAAGAAAGCAAATGTAATGTGTTTTGACATGTATTTTGAATAATTGAATGCTTTTCGAAAGACCAGGAAAGGCCAATTGCCTCCAGTTCCGGGTACGCAACGGTCAAATATTCACTGTGAAATGATACGTGCTATAAACATCTAATGACTAAAGGTAAATAAATTAAAAAAAAAAAAAAAAAAACGAGAGTTCAAAGCTTTAAACATAGGACAGAATGCATTATTGTTTTCACTAATAATGAATACATGAATATTAATCTAATATTTAAAGCATACGTTTTGTCTGTAGTTTTTTTTAACTTTTAAAAAAGTCGATTTTAATGAAGAAATAATAAAACTTTTAATCATTCAGAAATATCCTGCATACGAACGGCTACAATTGTTTAACATATAGAAAACATAAATACGTCTAATAACCTGACATAGCTTATTTTCTGTATTTGCAATCTAATTCCTCTGAACATACAGTATATAATGAAATAATACATTAGATACAAATTTGTCTGTAGTTACTTTGCCGACTCCGTTGTTGCGTAATGTGATAAATAAATAATGCAAATACCAGGAAAAAATAATATAAAATTAAATTACAAAACATTAAAGCCTTGCGGGTGGCACAAAATGACTTGGCGGACAACCATTTGGACAGCTCTGATATAATTCAACATGGATGCACAAATGCGCCATTTCTGTGTTATAGTCCGCTGAAAATTGGTCGGATCGACATAAAAAGGGTCAAAATTTAAGAATGAAATGTCAGATGAAAGAAAATAATAGCTATTTTGTGCCTCAACTTCAAACTGTCAACTCCAAATCCACCAACTATATCAGTAGGTGATAACGTGCCAGTTTTCAGTTACTGATCTATCATTTTCCATTTCGAGAAGATCTTATGAATCTCTTTCTGTGTTTTGAAGATAACTTTGTCGATGCCCCTATTCCACAGTCGTTAGTACGTTAAGGAAATCTAGGCTCGAAACAAACACTATGTCCTTTCACCTGACTTTGATCTAGCATTTTATTATCGAACTATGACCCTCTATATATTTTATCATTCAAATCTGTTTTCGGCAGGCTTTAGCTTCGAAATGACGTCTTTCATATTTCTGTGTGAGAATTCATTTCCCAAATTTTTTGTTGTTTCCGAATATCTTCTAAATCCATTCACCACGCTATCTGTATTTTGGTAAAACTGCCGCGTATAAGGGAAATAATTGGTTGGTCGAGTCCATAGTTGGTTGGTCACTGTGGAATTATCTCTTTAAAAATACTGATTTATTTTGATACTGAGTTGCTTAAATCTCTCTCTCTCTCTCTTTATATATATATATATATATATATATATATATATATATATATGTCAGCTTCAAAGATATGTCCTGAACTACTTAGCCGTAATGAACTGTATCAAATGCTTTTATAACATCCTGCAATATAGGAACAATATCTGATTGTTGTCTGCTATTAGACAAATAGTTTATTACTGGCATTTCGCAGTAGGACTGTGGCAGTGAATTAGGAAGTAACAAAGTATGACAAAATCATTGACTTAGTTGCTTAAATTTGTTCATTACTTTCAAACTGTTGGTAACAGATAATCAATCATCTCTACTGATTGGTATTCAAATCTATCAAGAATAAGTACGCGAAATTACCAACTTCTCCGTTTTTTTTTAAACTGTTCGAAGCTTTTGTTTTAAAAAATCGATTTTAGTCCACTATAGCGTACACTTTCTTCGTTATTATTGTTAATTGTTCACAGCTTGCTTAAGAACATATATGATTTTTGAAGCTTTCCAACTGTAAAACCTTAAACAGTTATTCTGCCTTTATTGATAGGAGAGTTCGATTTGACTAGTAAAGTAGTTTAACAATGTGGGCTAGGTAAACCCCAATTTTCTACGCCCAAGCTTTAATTTTGAAACTTATTTTTTAAAGTTTTATTGCAGGGATTGGAAACACGTTCACTAAAGCTGGTAACTTCTTAAAAGCTACCTTGTGTTTCAGGGAAGAGATCCTGTGGGAACAGAAGTACGAAATCAGTGGGAACCTTTTCCGTCTAAATTGTTGTCATTTTATTTTAATCTATCTCGGATCAGTCTAAAGAGCTGTTATTTTATTTTAATCTTTCAAAGACAAATATAAAGAGTTGTCATTGTATTTTAATATCTCAAAGCTAAATCTAAAAAAGTTATTTTACTTTAATCTATAATGGTTAAATCTATAGGTACTTATTTTAGTTTAACCTATCAAGTTATATCCAAGTAGCTGTTGAGTGTAAAGAGTTGTTATCGTATTTTAATCTATGAAGGGAGAATATAAAGAGTTATTTTTATTTTAATCTATCAAAGTGAATCTGCAGGGTTTTGAGTGTAAAGCGTTATTATGTTATTTTAATCTACCAAGACTGAATCAAAACAGTTATTGGGTCTAAAAAGATGTTATTTAATTTTGATCGCTCAAGATTGAATCTAAGGAGTTATTTCATTTTAATATATGAAGGCATAATCTAAAGAGTTGTTATTTTTTAAAAATTTTAAACGACCAAGGCTGAATCTAAAAGTTGTTGAATCAAGAAAAAGTTGAACTTATTTTTAAATGTCAAAACTGAATCTTGAGTGTCATCTGTGAGTTTAATCTGTCATGGCTAAATTTAAATATTCGTTGAGTCGAAAAATTTGTCTTATTTTAATCTATCAAGATTGAATTTAAGAAGTTATTTCATTTTAATCTACCAAGGTAAAATTTAAAGAGTTATTTTTATTTTAGTCTATCAAGGCTGAATCTAGGGAGATTTTTGGTTTAAAGAGATGTTATTTTATTTTAATTTGTCGAGGCTGAATCTAACAAGTTTTGAGTCTAAACAGATGATATTTCAATTTACTCTCTCAAGGTTGAATCTAGAGAGTTGTTGAATCTAAAGTGTTTTAATCTATTTTATCTATTTGTATATTGTATTTTAGCCTATCAAGGCAAATCCAAAGAGTTTTTGAGCCTAGAGAATTGTTATTTTATTTTAATCTATCAAGGCTGAAATTAAAGAGTTGTTGAGGCTAAAAAGTTGTCTTATTTTAATGTATCAGACTGAATCTAAAGAGTCATTGAGTCTAAAGTTTGTTATTTATTGATTTACTTTATATTAGCAAGATTGAATCTAGGAAGTTGTAATTTCATTTTAATCTATCAAAGTTGAATCTAAAGAGTTATTGGGTTAAAAGTGTTATTTTACTTTAATCTATCAACACTAAATCTTTTTATCTCGTTTATTATAGAATAAAGAATAAATGTAAAATCATTGTTGGAATTTGTTCGGAATTAGTTAAATTCTAATTGTTCTCGATGCATGTAAAGTATATCAAGTAAGGGTATTTTTTTAAAAGTATTATATATCACGACTGAATTATCTTAGGTTGTTTACTGATAGAGTAAAGAATAGATGTAAAATAGTCATTAGAAATTGTTTCAAAGTTATTGAATTCCAATTGTTATAAAGCATGTAAAATACATTGAATAAAGGTATTTTTAAAAATATTTTAGTACGAATATCACTAAAAAATTAGGTCAATTTCCAATTATGGATTATCATTAGCATCATCACACTTGACGTTGTAATGACGCACATCTAGAATAATTTCAATACTACTATTATCTTTGAGATCTTTGTGTTGTTATATTATCTCCTTATAAGAACGTCTGGCAAGAAATCAAGAATAAAGAACTCGACATATTTCTTGGAAATAGCTTCATAAAAACATATCTGTGTTCGACAAAATTGACCTTTTGCTTCCAGGAGAACCTAATCAAAAACCCCAACAATATAAATGACGTAATAATCAACGTTAATTGATGGAGGTAATAGAGCTTATAATTGCATCTGGATTTTTGTTACGTATTTCTCACAAAGGTTGAGCTTATTAGAGGAACCGGTTTCCGCTGTTATAGTAACGTAAGATTCTTATGGTAAAGTACAGTGTTGCCACTTTCAGTAATTTTGCTCAGGATCTAATAATGTTTATAAGCATGTAAGTTTTCTCTGTTTCCATCGATTTTTTCAATCTTTTTTTTTCTTTTCTTTCTCTTTTTATGCTTCCACTGCTCCGAATTTCTTCAAATTTTAAATCCATGTTTATCTCTGATGATAATATAATGTTTTTCTACTCTCACCTAGGCTCTTTGAGATAAATATGTTAAAATTTCATATTTGAAACAATGTATCTAATAACAAACTTCATAAATGATTGGAGAAAATAGTGGCTCAATGGCACAGCGTTCTGCTGCGAGAGTCCCGGCCACACGAGTTGGACAAGATCTTGTCAGTAGGTTTACTTAAGATTTTCTCATTCCCTTCCACATTCTGATTTAATTCGGTCCCAATTCCCAGATAAGGATAATAAGCATTGAGATAATTGTGTGATTTCAAATATATGCGACAAAAGTAAGCAACTTAGCAAGTAAGTCAGAATAAAGTAGGAGACCACATTAACTGTTTTTTACTTATTTTGCTGTTTCGAGTTCTAGTATTCTGACTTAGTAGAACTGTTATTTGCTAGTTGGCAACCCTGAATCAGAGCATCAATATAACTTCTTATTTTAATGAGAGCGTTTGTGCACTCGCTGCAGATTCTGTAGGTAATAAAATTAAGCTGTTGACAGACAACATTATGACACAGAAGAAGATGAAAAAGGGAGCAAAAAATTGTTTCCAACCTATTAACATCAAATGAATTCTTTACGAATTGTGCTAAAGAATCACGTTCTGCTATTCACATGAATTGTGCGTCATGTTCTTAGAAATATGCTTTGTACACTGCTCAAGCATGGATGCATTTTGGCTTGCGGAAAACTACTTCTTTAGTCAAGTCTTAAGGTTCAATTAAGTTTCTTATTTTAAGTTTGACATCTCTCATTGGTTTTTATATGCCAATTCGATTATGTGGATGTGTTTAGTATATCAATAGAAATTAATTTGGAAGGAGAAGAAATAATTGTATCAGCAGCACTGCAACAACATTGCTCCTAAACCGAGATTTGTAGAAGAATTTTACACTTGTAGACGAGGGAATTTTACACTGTAAAATATATCTTGCTAGGATTTAAATCAAAAATTTTTCACAATCTTTCAAATTATTATTATTATAAATTCAAACTATTTTATGCACAAGTGTCGGAAGTCTTATTTGAATGGCTACGTCTGTCCGTCCGTCTGTATGCGGACAGGTATCAGAGCAAGAAACATCGAGAAGCAGTTTCCAGCAATCGATTTAGTGTCTCATGAATATGTTCCATCTCCTCCGATAACAATCTATTAAAACCGGATGTGGTAGAAATCAATCATTTCCGGTTTCAACGTTTATCGTCGTAGAACAAAAACGGTAACATGGGAATATTTTTTTTATCAAATCGGTTCAAAACCAAGAGAACATATCACCACCTATAAGACTCTACCGAGTCTGGAAGTGGTTGACATTTACTACTATTACTTATGGTTTCAAATACAAATTTTCATAGAGCAAAAATGGTAAATTATATAGAGGAACTTTTCTTTCTTGCAATCGATTCGGAATCGCATATGTTCCATCTCCTCCTTTAACCCTTTATTCAAACTGGAAATGATAGAAATCACCCATTCCCGGTTTCATCGTTAATTACTATAGAACAGAAATGGTAATAGGTAGTGATAAGATTTCAAATGAAGGGTAAGGGGAAAAAACAAGGAATGTCCATGTATGTGCTTTTTCGGTTGTTTTGTCCTATCTGTTTGTGACTCTTGGTACTATTTGACTGTATATGCCATGCATACGTAGATGTAAAACTGTCCATGTAAAAAGGGGCAAAAGATGTAACTAACCCTATTCTTCTTACGTGATTTTCAATATTAAATCGCAGTTTTCTCGAAAATGCAGTTTTGTGACATTCCTTCTTTTTTTTTCCCCTTACCCTCTGATTTTCATTGAGCAAAAACTGTAAATTTTTATCCAGGAACTTTTCTTTCAATCGATTCGGCATCCCAAATACAAAAGTCATATCTTTCGTTAACTCTCTATTCAAGCTGCGAAGTGACATAAATAAATTGTTTCCAGTTTTAATGTTGATCACCTTTTAAAAAAAGACGGTACTAGATAGCAATCGATTCAGTGTTTTAAAAGGAACATTACGTCACCACTCACAACACTCTACCAAAACCGAAAGAGTTTGAAATTTACTAGTACACTGCAAGTATCAATATTTACTTTTAGAATGCAAAAGTGGTAATATATATATATATTAGATTCAGGGTCTTAAGAATGAGTTTTGCTCCTACTTTTATCTGTCTACTGAAATCTGAAGTGGTGAAAATCTAAGATTTTTCGGTTACAACACTGATCACATAATGAATAAAATGGAAACATTTAGCGACAAGTTTTCTGCTATGGATTCAGTACCAAGAATATATTTCACTTCCGACTTTATTCCTTTATTGGATTCGGAAGTTATAGATATCAATTACCACTTACGATTTTAATGTTAATCTGCATAGATCAAAAACAGTAACAGATAGAAGTGGGGGATTTTTGATATGGATTTAACGTTTAAGAAACGAGTTCTTTGAATTATTCCTCTATAGTAACCATAAGTTATAGTTGCATTATTTCAAGATTAACTATTGGATTCGCATAGTTTGGATGTTATCATAATTTCATACTATGAGACAAAAATTATTATTACTATTTTTATTATTATTGTTATTATTATTATTATTTAAATGTTTCTGAACAAGCGTTTTCCTCACAGGATGGGGTTATTATAGCATCACGATTTTAGCCTATCGGTACAGCAGGACGAAGGCTCGGGTGCAACAATGAGTAGATCTATTCCTTCGAAAAAAATGAAATGAAATTTTGAGTTTTACGTCCCACGGTTATGCCGGTTAGGCTAAAGGAGACGGTGATAATGAGTAATGAATGAAATGGTGGAATGAAGAAAGTGGGAGGAAACGGGAGAACCCCGAGAAAACCCACGCACACGGTGTTTGTCCACCACAAAGTTCACTTGGCGGGAGCAGGGTTTGGACCCGAGACCCCTAGCACCAGAGGTGAACGCTCTACCACTGAGCCACCGCGGCCCCATCTATTTCTTCGAGTCATAAATGTTACATCAATGTGCACTATCACTGTTAACGGTTTCATTGTACTCTGATATGCGAAACTCCGAATTTTATGATGATATAGAATAATTATCACGTCGGGGAGCTACTTTATATTAAGAGTTTATTCATTGGAGAAGTTTCCATGTTGGGTTGTTCAAAGCACGCCAAAACCAGTCTGCGCAGTCAATAGTTCCCAAAACAAACATTATTATTATTATTATTATTATTATTATTATTATTATTATTATTATTATTATTATTATTATTATTATTATTTAATATTATTGGTCAACAAATGCGATATTTTCTTTTTATTAAAAGACTCATTTGCTTATTTTTTAATTACTGATGTGCCACAATTAAAATTACAAAATAACTAAACTGTATTGAATGGAACAAACACAGTGGACATTCTTTCAAACCAATCGAAAATGGTGATTCCATATATCACTGCACCTATTTCAAAAGAAGAATATTTGGTCTATACATGTCAATCTCAGTATATTATAAAGCTACTGATCTCAACGAACATTTTTCATCTGAAAGTGAACCCCCGACTCTACAGACAATAATTTTAGCACTGTGATATCACTTTCTCCGGGTAAAAAGAAGTTATATTTTATAAGCGATTTGGGAGCATCATGTGAAACAAAACATTGGGAAAGCGTTGCTCCTTGGTTAACTTACTATCTGAGAGACATTTTTCCAATTTCCGTTTAGGGCACAGAAACTCAAAAGCTGTGCCGTCAGAATCAGAAACTTGAACAAGGGAAAATACACATTATAAACTCGACTTGCTCTACACAAATACAAGCTTAGAACTCGATGGTTTTACTTTAACTTCTCTGCATGTGTAACGAAAGGTTTAAACAAGAATGTTTAAACTTTTTCAATATCTTGTAAACAACATGGTATCTTGTAGAACAAGTCAATTCACAATAACGGAATAAGAATATTGCAACAATATGTTGCCAAGAACTAATAACACAATTTCCCTTTCGAAGGTGGATAATTTACCTTTTTCGTCTTAAGTTTTTTTCCATCAAAGGAAACTTGTGAGTTACATATTTATAATACTTTGAAGATAATTCATTTTAAAAGTGAGATTTTAATGTGTTTCCTTAACTAATTGTAATTAAAATAAACAATTATGAATTATCTTGTACTTAGTTTGTTCTTGATATCCTCGACAACTTTTAAAACATACACTGTTTTCATCGACTCTGAAGAAATGTTTACAAGATGTATGGAAAATTTGTCTACATAACTATACAGCTCTCCAAGAAAGCATAATTCAAATTATCACAAGATGATTATTTTTTTTTTTTTAATTTTATGTTGTTGGGACAAAAAATAAATTGCTAGTGTTAGAACATTCGTAACTCATAAAATATAATATATTGATAACACTGAATGCGATTACAGAAGAGTAATTATTGTAGGTTCTTGGTTTTACTTTACAGAACATTGAAACACTGAAATATTTTAAGCAATGCATTACAGTCAGTACAATGTAAAATTTCCTTGCAATACTCAATTTTAAATGCATTTTTTTCTTCTTTGCTTTTTAGACTTTCAATCTATGCTATGCAGTTATAACCAAAGTGTTATAGAACAGCTTTGGCTGCCCATCGGTCAACATGTATCAGAGCAAAAACGTAAAGAGATATCGAGATGCGGATTTTTGCAATCGATTCACCGTCTCAACAATAGGTTCCATTTCCTTCGTTAACCATCTATTCGAACCGGAAGTGGTTCAAATCAGTCAGTTCAGGGGCGGATCTAGGATGGACTTCTGGGGGGAGTTGTAATACTGCTACTTAGAGCTACTTTTAAGAGTACGAAACTCTAGGATGGGTTTTATTTATGTATATAAAATAAAGTTTCCTCTTCTGGGGGGCGGGGGTGCAATTGCCCCGATCGCCCCCCTGGATCCGCCACTGAGCCAGTTCTGGTTTCAACGTTTATTGGCATAAAACGAAAACGGTAACGGAAAACGATAGCGAGATTTTTTTTCAAACGATTTAGCGTTCCAAGACAATGTACTATGACTATCCTCATACACTCTACCAAGACCGGAAGTGGTTCGAGTTTAATATTACTTCCGGTTTCAATACTGATTTTCACAGAGCAAAAACGGTAAAAAAAATATTGAGTTGTGATTCTCAGCGTCCCAAGAATAAGTTCTATCTTCTCCATTAACCATTTATTCAAACTGGAAGTGGTTCAAATGAACCACTTTCGGTTTCAACGTTTATCGCCATAGAACCAAAATGGCAAAACAAAACGAGAAGTTGTTGTTTACAAACGATTCAGCGTCTCATGGTAAGAACATACCATAACTACCCAGAACACTCTACCAAAACCGAAAGTGGTTGAAATTTGCCACTACTTCCAGTTCTAATACTGAATTTCATAGATCAAACACGGTAAGAGATATCAAGATGTGGTTTTCTGTAGTTGATTCTGCGTTTCAAGAATAGGTTTCGCCTTCTCTATTGACCCTCTACTCAAATCCGGAAGTGGTTCAAATAAACCATTTTCCGCTACAACACTTAACGCCATATAAATGGCAATATATAGCAACACGTCGTTTTCTGCAATCGATTCAGGATGTCAAGAGAACAAACCATCACAACCCAGAACTCTTTATCAAAAGTAGAAGTGGTCGAAATTTACTACTACTACCGATTTCGATACTGATTTCCGTAGAGCAAAAACTGTCTCGAGATGCAGTTTTTTGCAACTGATTCAGCTTCCGAAGAGTAGGTTTTATTCATTTCCTTAACCATTTATTCAAAGCAGAAGTGGTTCAAATTAACAATTTCCGGTTTCAACCTTTATCACCATAGAACAAAGACAGTAAGAAATAGTGAATAATGGCTTTCTGATATGGATTCAGTGCACGAGAAACAGGTTCTGTCTCTGATCTTATTAAATCTATTGCAACCAGTTCTTGTAGAGGTACTACTTGAAGTTTGAGTATTGAATCCTCATAGTTTGGAAGTCTACAGTAGTTTGACACTGTGAAGTGAAACTCACTTGTTAATCAAGAGCCTGCCTTACTAAAAATAATACAAAATTTACCATTTTTCTTTTGCTTGTTTATTCATCAATGAAAGGAGATAATGAAATGCAAGTCACCACAATCATAGATAATGCTATTCTACAACAGAAAATATGAACCTGAAGAATGTTCAGTGTTGCCATCCATAAAAATTAGAGTGTTGCCAGAAAAACAATTTCCCTAAAATCTAAGTTAAGGCAGCGAGTAGAGGAACAAACTCAACTGAATATGGTTACGTATCATATTGTTTTAATTTCCTGTGAACTACTTTTAAAAGAATAGTTGTATTTAGTTTGCAATAAACAAAATAGTTTTAACATACAGTTATTAAAACTAAATAATAATGTTAATTAAAAAGTAGTTCACAAGAAACCTAAACAACATGATACGTAATCAAATGCAGTTGTGTTTGTTCCTCTACTCGCTGCCTTAACTTAGACTTTAGGGAAATTGTTTTTCTGGCAACACTCTAATTTTTATGGATGGCAACACTGAACATTCTTCAGGTTCATATTTTCTGTTGTAGAATAGCATTATCTATGATTGTGGTGACTTGCATTTCATTATCTCCTTTCACTGATGAATAATCAAGCAAAATAAAAAGAAAAATGGTAAATTTCGTATTATTTTTAGTAAGGCAGGCTCTTAACTTAAGATTTTCTTTTCCATCAATCAGTCTCGCAAGAAACGTCAGATTACTGCACAGGCCGAAATAATGCAATGCTGGATATTTGACAGTCTACTGTATCTGGAAATGGAGTGCATGAAAGGTAGGAAAGAATCAGTCATTTCCAACCAAAGAACAAAATATATTATGCAGTCACCAATAGGATTACCTACGAGATAAGAATTGACGGTGTCTCATCTTGAAAAGGTGAAATGAAAATGATTTCTCGTATCGAAAAGTGTATGTGTTTCTTATGTGACGGGCTCTGTCTCGTCTCGTACTGTTATCCAAGTCTCAGCAAAAATGGGTATATACATTGTATACATGTACATTTGTCAATAGCTTAGGAAAGAGTTAACCAATTCAGATACAGTTTTCTTTGTGGGTTTGTTCACAGAGAATAATAATAACAGTAAGATTAATAAAAACATCAAGGAATTGACTTACAGGGTTATACACTAGCAAGGTAACCAGACGTCCCGTTTTTGTCGGGACAGTCCCTTTTTCAACCCTTTTCTCAAACGGGACGCCTAAATGTCCCGTTTTTAAGCAAAAATGACCCAGGTGTCCCGTAATTATTATTCAAAATATAAATGGTCAATGCAAATTCTACACTCTTCCGTATCAACAGTCATTGGGAAGGTTCAGCTGTGTCTGGAACTTCTGAATGTTGAGATGAGAATTGAATGTTCTGTGGTTCAAATGGGAATTGAGTTCGATTTCTGAGTGTTCAAGTAATTAACAGTAATATTGGGTAGTACTTAAATTAGAAACGCTGTGTTATCATTCTTACTTGTGTATTTTGTAAATTGAAAACACTGTTGAGTCCCATAATACAATCTGGAAGTCACATATGTACCCCCCCCCCGCGTTGCCGATTCGTATGTGTCCCGTTTTTGCAAGTAAAACTTCTGGTCAACTTGTACACTAGCAGTGTAGAGATAGTGCAGAGATACCTTATCGACTGCTACCTATCGACTCCGACGTCAAACGGTAATACAGTATGCCATACTGTAAACTAGCGGCCTCAACTTGGGTGTTGTTTTGTTTAGGCTGGAAAAGTTGTCAATTTGTGTGCCAATGTTAGTATTTGAGTCTGCCAGTTCACAGCATGGCGTGCTACCCATTTGACATGTGACCAGCAGTAATCGACAAGTATCTCTGTACTACTCTAAAGCAGCGATACGTTTCATTGATATATTTATTACTTTTGCTCCTACTTTTATCTTCCTTGGACAACATTATATATAGAGAGAGTCAAACAGTTAGAAGTAGAAAGAACTCCAGGAATTAGAAGCTAAAGTGAGTAAAATGATCGTTTAAATTTCTGTGCCTGCTAGCATATTGTCTTCAGTTTTATTCGGTTTAGAAGCAATGTACGTAATTTCTCGTGCGGCACAGAAAGCAGTATTCCAATTGGCCAATTCAGTCTATTTGGGAGTTTTTGAGATAAGGACATGCAGAACAGTCACTACCAATTGGATATTCCGTAATATCATAGTTTGGCACTACCATTCTGTGAGCAAAACCAAGGTGCAAACAGCAGCTGTAGTGTTGAGAAAAGGATAGTGGTTATAAACATTTCATTCGCGTATCTATGACTATTCATGCCAGGGGCGGATCCAGGAGGGAGCAATGACCCAGAAGAGGAAACTTACTTATTTTATATATAAATAAAACCCATCCCAGAGTTTGGAGCTCTTAAAGTAGCTCTAAGTAACAGTGTTACAACCCACCGCACCCCCTAGAAATCCATCCTGGATCCGCCCTCTGATTCATGCACTAATTTATTTTATTCAATTCCCTTCTTTATCTCCACCTGTTTCACATTTAGTCCATCCTCGAATCGCAAACAACGTGTTTCTACGCCAACCAGTTAAAAATGATTGATGTAAAGTCTTACGTTACAACCAGTGCCTATTACATTGTCTATAACTTGTGTTTCTTTTCTGGAAGAAAAGATGTCGTTACAATTAGGCTGTTAACATATAAGTGAGGACGCCATCAATGTTAGCTGTATTTTTGAGATACATGACGAAAAAAAATTATAAGTGTTACCCAAATATAAAGTTTAAAGGAACAAAAGTAGTTTAATTTCTTGTGGTAATTATCGAAGTAAGTTTTGGTAATTGCTAAAGCTAGTTTTATCGACCTTATATCTAATTGTGTACTTATATAGCTTACAATTTTTAACTATCGTCCGAACCACCTTTGTCATCGCTAGATTATTTCTTGCTTCAGGTATCACTGCATAATTTGTCCTTACAAGCAAGGATGATTGGTTGTTGGATTAAAGTTTAGCACCCCTTTCAGCAGTACAACTACATATGAAACATGGTCATACAGGTTTACGTGGAATCCAAACCACATGAAACTCCGCTGGGAATCAAATCTGGTTCTCCCACACCGAAGACCTGTACGTTAACCATATAGCCACGATAATTAGCTCTAAGCAGAGATGTAGAAGTTACCATAGAAAATTCTTCTAAGAGAACCCACTTTTACATTATCTGGAAAGATACTGCAATTCTGGCTTTAGAGGAAATAGCTACCGGGCTTTATTTCCCCGACGATACTCACAATGAATAAGAATTACTTCACTTTCATTTAATAAAGAGAAATTTGAGCGGCTGCAAAGACAAGCGTCACAGTCTAAACAAGTGGAAAAAACTATCAAGTGTTGGAAACTATTGTGATAGTATTATCTTTTCATGTGTATCCCAGTCTTCAAATCGATTAACATTGAAAAAAATTATAAATATAAAACTGTTAAATAAATAGCATTTTAAAAAATTCAGGATAGAATATGTAGTGATGAGCAAATGCAAGACCAAGATTAAGACCCGGGTAGTCTCGGTCTTGGTCTTGGTCTTACACTGGAGCCTTTGGTCTTGGTCTTGCACACCCAGTCTTGGTCTTGGTCTTGGTCTTGCTGCAAGAGTCTTGCAAGTCTTGCTTTTAAGAAATCTTGTGCTTTTCATATGTAAATTTTACTCTGGATAAATTCTACAATGCGCCAATAGTAACGTAAATACAATGTATGTTTCTAAATTAAATATAGTTGTAAGTATGATGATAGTATACAACATAGGTGATAACCTTTATTTTTTTTTGAATGGGTCCCCACGCTTCACTACTTATAAGATAAATTACAACGTTTCGTAATCTTTTTATATTTTTTAACAGATTCAATACTCTACTGGTTTTCAAATTGGGGAGACGCATGAAAGAAAATCAAGACGGCACAGATTACTGAAATACTGAATGACTAGAATATATATATACAAGCAAGATTAGCTAATCTTTGTATTGAACAAACTTCCAATTAAATATTGAGATTTTATTTTACTGATTCCCATATGTAATCTATGGGACAGGAACATGGACATTACGCAAAAGCGATGAAAAAATATTGGAGGCTTTCGATAGAAGGAGAGAATTAGCTGTGTTGAACGAAAAACGAATGAGAAGGTGTTAGAAATAGTAGCAGTAGGGGAGAAAAGAAGAATTTTAGATATAATTAACAGGAGGAAAAGGAACTGGTTGGGACAGTGGCTGAGGAGGAACTTTATTATGAGGGACATGCTAGAGAATATGGTGGAAGGAAAGAGAGGGAGGGGCAAAGGAGACTGTAGTTGAACGAAGGTATTAAACAGAAAATTGCTACGTCAAGACGAAGAGACTAGCTGAGGATCACCGTATATCGAAGCTTCTGAGTTGCAACAAGTGACCTGCAAATAATGACAGAATAGCTATGATGATGATATGTTAGTAATATTGGCCAAAAAAAGAAAGACAAAAATTAAAATAATAACGATTATAATCAAACCTCTTAATATTTTAGTATAAGTTGGGTAAAAACTGAAAACGACTCAGCTGTCCATGTCTTTTGTGTAAACTCAACTCATACAAATACTTTTGACCTACATTAGAAATACAAAAACACTACATCAAATTCCAAATTATTTGAAATAACTGTACAAATCACTCTTACTTGTGAATATGGATTATTTATTGTTGTATAATGTTATATAGCTCAATTCTCGTAAAACAATTATTCAACGTATAAGCACCCGCCCATGAAATCAAACTTGCGATCACATACACAAGTTTTTGTCAATGTCATGAAAATGTTATTTCGATATTAATTCTTTTGAGCACACATTAAAAATTTCTAACGGATGCTTGATCCTTGGAGCCAAGGCCATACCCATGTAGTCGGCACCTATGGTGTACGGAATTACCGATGTTCACAACTACACTTCTCTTTAGTTTTAGAAGAAGAACACCACTAATATGTTTTGAAATGATGTACTATCTAGTTTCACGTGCCACGATTATGCACCGAGGCCAAGAGAGATGGAGATGATGAGAAATGAATGAGATGGTGATGATGAGAAATGAATGAAATGGTGGAATGAAGAAAGTAGGAGGAAACGGGAAAACCCCGAGAAAACCTACGCACACGGTCTATATGCACCAAAAAAGCTCACATGGTGCATGCTGGGATCGAACCAGGGACCCTAGCATCAAAGGTGAACGCTCTACCACTGAGACGGTACTTGTGGAAGACTCTTGAGCAAGAGTCTTGGTCTTGGTCTTGGTCTTGCAGGTATGGTCTTGGTCTTGGTCTTGCATCGGGATTTCCGGTCTTTGTCTTTGTCTTGGTCTTGCATTGGAATTCCCGGTCTTGGTCTTGGTCTTGCATCGGGATTCTTGGTTTTGGTCTTGGTCTTGCATGCAAGACTCTTGCAAAAACTGCAAGACCAAGACTCTTGAGCTCATCACTAACTGAATATGCCGGTACTACGTATCGTTACATACCGCCAGGAAAAAAGGCAATGACTATAAACATTTAAACCTGGTAAGAAATGCTTCTTTTTAAAAGATCAGGCAGAAATGAATGGTTGGCGATAAATTTGAAAGTCGGCTTCGCAATTACTGTTACTTTTCTTAATATTTTCTTAAACGTATAGTCATTAGGCATATTAGTAATTTCTCTAATTTTAAGAATTTCCTTTTCTTGCAATACTAAACTAGCACTACAATCATGCCCTTTGTACTAGTTCGTAATATAAATGACTTAAGTTCCGGACTTTGACTGTTAGAATTGACTAAGCACAATAGTGAAGTATTAGTATTAGTGTCAGAAATACACTTTTAAATATTAAGACCTTTTGAAACTAAAATATGAAAAGGAAAATACAAGACGGAGATCTCTTTTCCCTTTTTGTTTTAAATTATTGCAATATTAACAACGTTGGAGGAGCATTTCAGAAATTGGTTGGATATCTTATGCAAATAACGTGGAATGTTCGTACCTTTACTCTACCTAGTTGCGATTCATTTTCTGAAGCCATTTCATTGTTTGCAGGAGACAAATGCTAGGAGACAAAAGGGATATAACAAGGGTACAGCACTGAAAAGTCGGGGAACTAGATTTCCCTTCTGTTGCTTTTAAATCTTCATAAATATTTATTTCCGTGTTTCTGGTTGCAGTTCTAAAAGAGGGAAATTGCTATTTTCTCTTTTCGTTCTCTCTACAATTTCCACAATGTTTCTTCTGTGGTTAACAGCGCAATTTAACCAACAGTTTTGTTCAGCGAATATTTGCGATTTCTTCATTCTTTTTTTTTTTTTTTTAATCTTTCTTTTTTGATACCCTTTTAATAAGGTATATTTTGTACTTTTAATTGTGATTTGGCGTAGCTGGGGTAGCTTAAGTTGGCTTAGCATAAGCATTCAGTTATTTTTTAAGGCTATGTACAGCTACAAAGGTTTGTTATGTGTGTAGTGTTTAATACGTATTTCCAATAATTAAATTCCATTTACGTATCTCATCTAAATTTACATGAGAATAAGAGTTTTCGTAGCACAAAAGAGATAATGATGGAAAACATACATACCGGTGTATAATGACCAGTGTATAGGCCAAATGATTAGAGAAGACATACATTTCTATGGTCCGCGATCTTTGGTAGAAATGGAAGTTTAAGAAAGAAACTATGATCTTTGTCTAATAAGTATAATAATTCTCCGCATTCTTATACACAGGGATGTACGCAGGAGGAGAGGTGTACACGGGCTCGGGCCGAGCCCACGGGCCTAAGCCCGACCCCGACCGCGGGCAAGACTCGGGCCTACAAAGCATATATCACTTTGGGCTCAGCACGGGCTCAGACCATAAACATTTAAACATACAACCACATTTATCGGGCCATTTCAGTCCTAACTTTGAAAATGAAATGAAATCTTTGCGTTTTACGTCTCAGTCTTCCAGCTAGGCTAAAGGAGACGGTGATGATGAGAAATGAATGAAATGGTGGAATGAAGAAAATGGGAGGAATGAGAGAACCCGAGGAAACCCACGCAGCCGTTGTTCGTCCACCACAAAGTTCAGTTGGCGGGAGCAGGGTTTGAACCCGGGACCCCATGCACCGAAGGTGAACGATCTACCACTTTTTTTAAAAAAAAAATACTTCCTGACTTTATTTTCTACTTCAACCACTTTTCAGGACTACTAGACACGACAGGGACACGAACACAGAAACATCGAGGACAGTTAAAATTCCACACTTGCTACTACAGAGGGACTCGAACCCCCAATGGGCTTCACCTTGCGATCATCAGCCTAACGCCTCAGACCGCTCGGCTACACCCACCGGCTTTACCACTGAGCCACCGCGGCCAACGGTCCTAACTTTGAACATACTGTACAACAATATTTATTGGACGGTTCTTTTCTGGAGAACTTTTAAAGAACAACCGCAAAATTACACATATAGTTGCTGTAAATAAAAATACAATTTTGCCTTAATTATTAATTTTCTGTAATTCGGGCTTATTTCGGGCTCATTTGATTATCATACGAGTTCGTGCCTAAATGTTAAAAAGATTTCGGACTCGGGTCGGGACTCACAATATAAATTCACGGGCCGGGCCAGACCCGGGCTAAAAGTTCCGGCCCATGCAGACCTCTAGCAGGGATTGAGTTCTGGAGGTCCGATCCTCTCGAAATCCTGACTTTTTTTTTTGCAAATTTAGTCTAATTTTAGGGATGATTTTTACAAATTTTAATATGATTTATATGCTTGCCTATAGATCAACGGCTATAGGGAAGGTACACTTCTCACTGTTGAGGATGACAGAAATTGGCGTCAATCTTAGAAATCTAATGGTCTTTAAAAGAAGTTTTCAATTTCTATGTCATTGCTTTCATTCAATGCATAATCTCTGATGGGAAAGATGGAAGAACACAAGAAACTCCAGGATCATTTTCTATTACCAATTACTACCTTTTGTTTCTTGTGTTGCTTTGATCGGATAGAAACGTCCGCCAGCCGCTCTTCAGTCTTCATTTGCATACACCGTAGCCTCAGGACATCATTCGCAGATTCAAACTACAAAGCTTGAATCTCGGAAGCGGGAATAACAGCGACAAAGCCAGTCATTGGTAACAGTCTACGTCTCTTCTGCACTGATGCTAATGGAAACTTTGCTTCTGAACCCACAAAGACAAATGATTGTTGAAAATCTAGGCACTTTGAACCCGAAGCTGCAGGACAGTGTTCGTAAGGAAACTCATTCCTTTCTTATTACAAATACAATACATAGTTACTGTTATTGCTAATTCATAGATATCGAACTGCCACAGTGGCTCAGTGGTACAGTGCTTACCTCTGATATGAGAGTCCCTAGTTTGATCCCAGGTCATAGGAGTTTGTGGTGGATAACATCGTGTCCATGAGCTTTCTTGACACGAACCTCTCAAATCCATTCACTTATTGTTGATAAAATAATACTATTATATTAAAGGACAGCTCTATAATGTAGCTTTCAATAGCTTCAAACGAAACAGATTTGTTAATGCTTTTCTTAAGTTAGAACTCGAAGACCCGTACATTCCAAATTAATGCGAAGTAGACATTTATTCCTTTATACAAAAATTTTAGTTATTTTAACACGGGTTTGCAACCCTGAAGGATGGTTGTCTAATGAGAGATTTGGGAATATAAGTCAAGATATTTGACGTTATCCTTTTTTCACCTGTTCTGGCTTGGGTTTTTCAAGTATTTGCTTTCCGTCATTTAAATGTCTGGCCTTGCATATAATAAAATCACACTCTCATCATGACTAAAAATCTTCCACTTTCTGACACCATGAGGTGGGCAGAAAGGAATGAAGTAAAGAGAACCTCTAAACTCTGTGCTGGTTACGCGCTACACCGTCTGTGCATAAGAAAAGTGGGAATGGTTTGTTCTGTTTCTTGCGGAAAGATACTCATGTTGTGTTGAGTCTCGCGGAGTCAAGAGCGAGAGAACTCCGCAGTAGGCTCCTTTGCGAAAAAATAAAATTGCATCTTAATGCACTTTACAATTTCCGAATTTAATAACACATGACATATGTTTACGTATTTTTGTTTTTTGTTTACTCATTTGTTCAAGCGTTTATGGAATGAAAGAATAGTCTTGAGCCACTGTGAAAACAAGTATGTGAAGCCACAGATAAACATATATCGAAATTAAATTTCTAATATTACGAGGAAATACATAAACATGAATTTCTTTCTTTCTTTTTTTTTATCTGCTTGAAAGTCTGAATTATCACGGATTTGAGTCAATTGTTAAATTCTGTATGGTAGGTTTAAGACAGGGAATAAATACTCCAGGGGAATTCATTAAATTCGGTTCCCGCTATACTTGTGGAACTTCGCACATGTTTTGGAGCTTTCTCGAGGAAATATAATTAGCAAACGTGCCATCGGTATGAGATATCAGGGTTTGATTCCCGATAGGAACACGTGTGATTCATGTTGTGCATTGAACAGCAGGTCTACGCCTGGATTTGAAAATAAATGGTTGCATAAAGTATCATGTACTTTAAAAGCATCAAAATCGAATGCGTAGTTGAATTTCATTACACCATGGAAATATTATCATGCATCTATTTTACAAGTTAATAAATATTATAAAAGTATGAGAAATGAAACTAGTTAAGTTTTCGACATTACTTAGATTTTTTTTTTTTTTTTTTTGTATCTGTTTCAAACTACGCTGTTAATAAGTATGTAATATAATTGACTGAATTTTACAGAATCGATTGAAGAATTCAGATTGTAGAAATAAGCTGAGCAAATAAATTGTTTTCCACTTCCTGAAGAGCTTGAATATTCCATTCAGCTCAGTAAGGTATTTTGAATTAAGTTCAATAATCTGTATTTAAGACATACACCAGATCGCACAATGCCAAATTTATTTTTTTCTATAATACTTGTGCCTCATGTCAAAATTTAAAGAATTACTTCAAGGTAAAAGAAAGAGCAAAAACACTGGGGGCCACAAAGCTCGGAAGGGGAGAAAGCAATCTTGTTTCAGCTCTATTGCTGATACAGGCCCGTATCCACGGGGGGCTAGGTGGGCCGCCCCCCCCTAAATTTTCACTGGCCCCCAAAATTTTCATGGTAGGTTTGCAAATGAACTATAATATGGTTGGGTCGGGCCCCCCTAAATTCTACCGCCCCCCCTACATTTTAAGGCTGGCTACGGGCCTGTGCTGATATGACTTCCCTTTTGTAGAACTGTGGAACCGCTACTGATTATATGTATTGGACACACTTTTTTTTTTTTTTTTTTTTTTTGCTGCCCATTGTGCAAGAACTCATTAGACAGGGAGAGAAAATTTGTTATGAAAGAGGAAACCAGACTTCGTTTGATTGGAATTCGGAAGGGATTTGTGTGCACGGAAGACACTGATTCACAAGGATATGCTAGCCAGCTACTCCATTTGTCAACGACAAAGAAGAGACGGACTTAGTAATTTGGACAGAGGTGAATGCTTCCTTCACCTGACACATAGATTTACCCAACGAGATTTCCAGTGATTGGAGAAGTCGATGTAGTAGGGAGGAGACTTGAACAGGAATCAGCATTGGGTGTAACACCTGGCAGTTTACCAGGAGAAGTATCTACAAGTAATACATTTCTATTTTCTTCATTCCATCCTGAATTTTGTACAATGTCATTATCCATAAATCAATCATTTCTTTTCAAATTAATTGTGATAGCAAGCAACTTCAGTAATCAAAATCATGTAATAATAAATAACTCTAAAAAAAACTGAATTCTTTACAGTAATTTTTCACGACTAGGCTGCTTGTAAATGTTGCTAAGGCTGGTGATTTAAAACCCCACGAAGGCTATGACCAGCCATACTGGTTTTCAATTTCTGATTTATCCTAACTGTATAATTTCAATCCCTTAATTCAAGTAGCTAAGGTGTTGTCCGTATTAACATTGATGATTCTGTGCCCAAACCGGGAATGGAACCAAGAACCATTCGTACCAAAGATATGGGCTTTAACCATTGCGCTAAACTGAAGTTTGTTATCCTCTGTTTCCTGTGATTTTGAAAATAAATATTTAGAAAAAGGCAAATAACAAATCTCCTCTTTTCGAAATAGAAACTACAACTCTTTCAGTTGTATGCGGTATATAATTTGAGACAATGTTTTTGTAATTCCCGGCGGGAGCTCATGTGGTTCGGATTCCACGTTAATCAGTAGGTCCACGTCTCATATAGCCTCGCTGCTGAAAGGGACGCTAAACTGAAATTCAACTCAACTCAATGTTTTTGTATGTGAATGTGTGTGTATATTCCCAATTTATTGACATTCTTCCAGTCCCTATCGCCCAAAATTTAAATTTATAAATAAATAAATGCAGACGGCAGATGAAAAGAGTGTAGATATCTTTATTCCTAGCTGGTAAAACTATTGATTTTCAATTTGATTTCCGAAAGAAATTACTGCAATACGAGCAAGACAAAAAGTTGTTCTATTATTTTGTTAACAATGTTTTCTTGGTTAGTTAGTTAATTTGGAGTTTAACGTCTTTTATCAATACCGTGGCTATACAAGACATGGATCTACAGGTTAGCATAAGAACCAATGAACTTCCTCCAGAAATCGCATCTAGTCCTTCCATGCCATAAACGCATATACTAACCATATAGTTACAAGGAAATCTTACGTATTCTTCGAGATGATAGCTGGTATTGCATTTTTCCATTGCAACTTTTCATTCGAAAAATAACCCTCTGGAAGGCCTATAGCACTTTTATGCACAAACAAGAATAATCTCTCTCTGGAATGGAAGATATGATAATACCTCGCTGCAAAAGAAAACTATCTCTATAGAAAAAAGAAATAACTGTCTCTCTACAGAGGAAATTATAATTATATCTCTAGAGAATAATGGACAATTATCTCACTACAGAAGATGATGGATAGAAGAAGAGACAACTATAGAAGAAGAGACAACTATCTCTCTACAGAAAAAGTACAACTATCTACCTAAAGAAGAGAGAAATATCTTTGTGCAGAAGAGACAACTGTGTCTCTATAGGAGAATAAATAATTATCTCTCTACAGAAGAAGAGACAAATATTTCTCTATAGAAGAAAGTAGTTATAAGTATGTCTCTTCAAAGGAGTACTACCTGTCTACGGAAGAAGCTACAACTATATTTCTACAGAAGTAAAGTCAATTACGCGCATCTCTTTACTAAAGAGAAAAATATTTATCTGCAGATGAAGAGATGAATATTTCTTTACAGAAGAAGAGACAATTTCTCTCATAAAAAAACAAAGAAATAAAAATATAAGAAGCAATACCATTAGTCTGCAGAAGGGACAACACTTGTTCACGAAGCCAAAGATGACTTTTCCTCTTATTATCAGTAATTTCTTTTGAAGTGTAGCATATGTGAGAGAACTCTTCTTATTTCAACTATTTTATATTTTTTTTATTTCCCTCAGACCTAGATCGTTAGCTGAATTTCTCCTTACGAGTGGTATAATAGGGTAAAATAAAGAATTTTTTAGAAAAGACATTCATACTTTATTTTCATACATAACTATATTTTTATTTTAATTGTACGGAGCAGAAAAGTAGACATTAACGAAATATGATTTGAGACATTTGTTATGGAAAACAATGGAAAAAATCAGCACGTGAAACCTAAAACCCACCACTAAAATGGAAAGTGTTACGAATAATAGAGTAAGAGTAATGGAAATAGGTAATTGAAAAGAGGAAAAATTAGCTGGTTAGAAGAGTGTTTGAAAAGGTATACGTCTCTCGGACGATGCGGGGAAACAATGTAGGACATAAATATAAAAAAAGGAAAAGAAATGAAAGAAAGAAAGGAAGAAGACTAAGATTGGAACTGACAGACAATATTAACGCTGAGAAATCTAAGTTGATACGAATTAATTAATTAATTACTCACAGTAGCGCATTGAGGCTTCTGCCTATGGCGGCAAGTAATCTGGCCAATTAATAAATATGACGATTCTAGATCAGTGAATTCAAACTGATAATTTGGTGACATCACAACTTGCTATTTTCTATTCTCAGTAAAGTACACGGAGATGCGGGAAGAGAGGGAGGCAGGAAACCTACAGTGTTCATAAAAGCTAGTGGCAACAGGCAAAGAAGATCGATAGCGTAATTTGATGATTTTACAGGAATACTATTTGTAGATTCATGACACTGTGAATGCGCTATCAGCATCTGCTTATTTCATTCTCCTAGCTTATGCCCCGGCTTCGTTCAATGTGTCTGTGCAATTTCTCTGATTCTAGATTCTTCTACGTCATTCATCGACTATTTGGAAAGATTGTTCTACATACTAGACTTAAAAAAAAAAAAAACTGTCCTGTTCTGGCCATATATATATATATTGAGGAAAAAAGAAAGTGATTTTCTGTTATAATTGACCACATGGTCTCTTGAAGCTGCCCGTCCATTATTGTCAGTCAGTTAAAGCTATAAATGTAAAGAAAGTAATAAAAAACCAGTATAAATCAGCCATTTAGACTTCGAAATAGAATAAATGTTTAGGTTACGATTCTTTTCTTTTTTTAACACAAGCGAACTCAACTCCGAAAACTTCCAAAAAATTTCGTATCGGCCTCACGACCATTCTGTTGAAAAGCGCTTTGCGTTTCGTCAGAAAGTTTTACGGCTGTGCTGTATGGTTTAGTGTCACCTTGTGAAAAAAGAGAACGGGTGATTTATGAACTACTGCGAAAGTACATCTTCCAAGCTGAGTTTGCGATTCATCGCATGGCATAATTACGCACTTACTACAAACTGGATGGCGAGGCTTTGATGAAGTGGGTGTTTTAGTTTCGAAATACATATGCGTACGTACATACGATATGGCACAAGAAACAAGTTGCGTAGATTGGAGCTTGATTGAGTTTGGCTGTTTCCAAACGATAGCGAGAAGTAGGTTTTTTTTTTTTTTTTTTTTTTTTTGCCATATATCTGTATCTGTCTTCATTTTTCACTTTGCAGTGCTTCCTGGTCTTTTGGAGAGTGAAATCCACGAGGCCTTGCTTTTAGCACTTGATTGGTTTTCAGTGTTTCATCTGCTTTCTCAGTAAGGCTAGTGCGAGCAAGTATATTTTTTAACTTGTCTCAGAACTCTTGCACTCAGAATTTATCTGTAAATTTCTTTGGCACTTCCAATACATGCACTGCATGCCACAGGGTGCTTATAAAGTCCACAGCCAAGGAGGAATCTGATAAACAGGACATTGCACGTGATTCATATGTCCATTATTACTCTCGAACTCAATTCTCTTTAAACATTCCATCGTATTTCTTTAATTTTTTTCAATAGAATGATTGTGAAATCGATACGATTATGAGTATCCAAAATACCCATGATAGTGATCATCCTCTTCAAGGGACGACCCAAATCCCAGATATTAATAGCATACACATGATCATTCTCCTCATAAATTCTGTTTCCTGTTCTGGATGTATCCTCGTCGCCATAAGTGCCTTTACATCGCAGTGACGGGTATGTGACCGCGCAGTACTCCAAGGAAGGGATGGTTGTATAAGAATTTGTGATTAATTTTGAAGAGTTTTTATTTTGACTAGGGAATTAACATAGGTGAAGGGAGTAAAGATACAGATTTGAAGCATCAGTTCACTGCTATTGAAGCATCAGTGCACGAAAAGATTCGTATTCTCAGTTTTTCTATTTATTGTTTTATATGTTAAGTTAAACACCACAATATGTATCACTGATATCGCAGATCGTATTATTTTTTAAAATCGTGTTTGTAACCTATTGTCAAAACATTCACCTCCAGACATGATGTAGAGAGAAGAGAAAGAGATACGACATCTGTAATATATGTATATGTGATTCACTAAGTAACTGTAGAAATTAGTTAAAGGACAGATAAGAGAGCGAAAAGGAGCTCTAGAAGTCTGAACTTTTTAGAAACGTCCTAGATAGGTGAAAATATAGTTAAAAATTGCCAAAGGTATCATGTAAATTACCTCTCTTTTCTTATATTCTAGTATACTTTTTCTTTCACATCCAAACATCTCTATTCAGAATTACGAGATAAAGGTGGAGAGAGAAACATTCCCATTTCAAGAATTATATCAGGAAAAAAATCTTTTGACTTAGACTAGATTCGAACTCGCAACCCTTGCATCCATGGCTCAGCACTCTGCCGATTGAGCTAACAACTACTGTTGGAAAAGCTAGATTTCTACAACTACCGGTTGCTGAATGGTGTGTATTAACCAAGTTTGCCGAGATAATTGCTTCATATAGCTATAATAATAATAATAATAATAATAATAATAATAATAATAATAATAATAATAATAATAATAATAATAATAATAATAATAATAAAATAATAAAGTAGAAGAAGAACAGAATCTAAAAAGTCACATATGTTAAAAGTTTGACGTGCAGAGTAAGTCCTAATATGAGATTTTATTAATTATATATAATAAATGTAAGCGTGGTTTATTCGTGCGTGCTACTCAAAGTTACTGCTTTACAGGGGCGTAGGCAGGAATTTATTTCAGTGATCGAAAGCATTTTTAGGGGTAAATTGTGCACCCTCCAGGAGCCCATGTAGCATCGTACGTTCAACAGTACTTTTTCTGAGTCAAAACTTTGTCTCTCTCTCTCTCTCTCTCTCTCTCTCTCTCTCTCTAGATATATATAACAGTAACAGGGGCGGTTGTAGACATTTCGTAACTATGAGCAAATAATATTTAGGCGCCCCGCCTATATGATAATAAAAGAATTGAATGCTGTAATGGACAAAAATTCTTCTGATAATTGTTACAATTACAAATTTCTTCAATATATAATAATTCAGTCTTCCAGTGAGTATTAGAGGAAGATGGCAAAATTAAACCTAATTAACTGTGGATGAATCATGACCAAAGTTCCAGTTTTAATAATTTATATCTTTTATTATTATTATTATTATTAAATAAGCACAGGAAACAACTAAAATGTATACCTAAGATGTATTTTGACAAATACAGTTGAAACATAAAAGTCGAAATAGAATAAAACTAATGAGCTTCAAGTCTACCATTATCACAGGTTTGATTTTGACAAAGAGATATGCTCTTACACTTCATTAAAAGCATATTTAAATAGTGTTTTCTAGTGATACAAATATGGTAATTAGCTTAATTTCTCGTTTTCTTTGTTACTGTAAAGTTCATGTTATAAAGACACTTTTCTGGCTTTCAATTTGGCAAAATCTCTTATTATTGCATCCATATCAATTTCATTCAGAATGTCATCTTCAATGGCCATCAAAGCTAGTCCATTTAATCGTTCTTGAGATATACTTGATTTCAAATAATTCTTTATTAATTTTAGTTAAACTAGTTCAATACACAACAAATGACAAAAGTGTGTCTTAATTTATATGTAATTTGTCCCCGATCAGTGGCAGAACTTTAAAATCATGTTTCTCCGCAAAAATTCTTTTCAGGACCCCTTATGCCTATAGAACAATTCAATTCTTTCATGTTTCTTTCCAACATAGACGTTCGAAATCAGGCAGTAACACAATGTAAACACAAGTAATGATGCACCCATTGAGGTCCGAACATTTTTTCGGAATAGCCTACAAAATGCAAATAATTTTGTGTATTTGCCCCCTGAAATTATGCTAATTGGGGGATCCAGACTCTCAGACTGCCTGTTCAGTGTTTCGTCCACACATATTTTAGGGGGCCACTCCCCCCGGGAGGAGATCAAAATAATACGTCTATAATATAATAATAAATAAAAGAGTACCAGCAGTGGCCCTACTAAGTGTACCCCCCGGAAGATGTTTTGTGAATAGAAAACTGCACCTATTAGGGATGCGCACGATACAAGATTTGTGGCTGTCTCGTCTGAAAATGTGCTGTAAAAGTGATGGCTCGACTCGAAAAATGTATATTTCTCTATTGGAAGAGCCGTGTCTCGACTCGAATTTTGTCTGGAAATTTCTGTCTCGACCTGGCCCCTTGCGCATCCGTAGCACCTATGTCGTTACATCCCTGAACACAAGTAACTAATAATCAAAACTCTACTTTGCATTAGAATTATTACTAATTTAAAATATCGCTCCATCTAAATTTATTAGCAGAGAATGGATTAATAATTATTGTTATCTGACATAATAAAACGAGCATCTGTATACGCTGCTGTGATTGAAAGTGAGAGTACTGAAAAAAAATACTTGTCATCCAAATGACCTTTCGTCGCTTTCGATTATATCCTTTCAAGTTATATACTTATATGCCACGTGAAAACTAATTGTATTCAAACAAATTTTGAAATACATGAAATTTAATTCAGATCCGTAACCGAAATGACCGTATCGTTCCATTTTAATTCAACAATTAAATTACTGCAATCAGGTTAAAATAAATTTGTCAGCTTCAAAAGAATGTCGATCTGCAAATGCTTCGTTAACAGTGACTGATATTGACAACTCCCCACCTCAATATTTGTCTAATTTTGTCCAGCACTCGAAAGAAACTTTTTTAGAGCCTTCGGTTGCCTCTTATCTTCTTTCACGTTTTGTAGCTTTCTTTTCCGATAAAATGCTCACTTGGTTTTATATTGTTGGTCATTATTATTACATGAAAAACAAAGTACTATTAAAAAGTGAAAGCACACATCATTATAAATTAAAAATATAAACAAAAACAAAATGACTTAGGATAGAAATGAAAATGTTGACGAATGACAAATGACTAATAGATATTAACAAAGTGAGCATTAAGCACTGGACAGCGATTGTGAGTCATTAGGAACTTAAGTTAAAATTTCCCTCAGAAATGATTTTTAAAGAACCCATTTGTACCGCCCGTCTTTTCTTAGTATTCGCTCCACTCCCTGGACGAATGGACAAGAAAGCCTACTTGCTTGCATGGGGGCCCGAAGAATGTTTTTAGGGGGGTCATCTCCCTCGTTACTATATTACGTTTGGTATTTTTATTTGTATTAAGAAAATCTTAAGAAATTATACATATACATTATACTTATCGTAAGCCAGGTGGGGCCCGGCCCTTTCGTCTCCTTTTGGGTGCCCATGCTTGCTTCAACTTTGATAATGTGCATTTCATTTACGGTGATCTTTCTCAACCCTTAACTGTTGAGAAAGGAATGAAGAGACTGTTATATTTGTATGTTGTGCATATGGTGGGATTGGGGAAAGAATACCAGTCTTTAGCTCTACGGTCATAGTGCTTAATACAACATCTATTGGAAAGCTAAATTTACATTGATTTTATCTCATATTCGTAAAATATCCCTTTTCCCTCTTTAAAAGATCTATCCTGTGCCATGGAAATTTTCCTCAAACTAGCATCTCTTGTGAGTGTGGCATTGGCATGGTAAGCATATCAATTTCTAGAGGATATCAGGCTTAGCGCCTATTTTGAATTCTCCCTGTATGTTGTTATTGTTCTTCAAACAAGAAATTGTAATTATTAAATAATAAAGAAGAGACTTCCCTATGTTGTCACCTCATCCCAATACAAATTCATGCTTACCATTCTCTTCCTAGTTTCCGTAACTTCATCAAAACAAGCTCAGCCACGCCGTTTCAGCAATTAACAAACTTCCCTATTGACCAAGATAATTGTGATGAGCTGGTCACCCACGTGCGGAGCACCAGGAAGAAGCGAAAGCAAAGAAGTAGAACAAAACCAGGGGACACGGGACCCTCGAGGTGAGAAGTGTGACAGAAGCCGCCAGAAACACACTTTGGACCCCTATTCAGAAGAGTCGTCGTAGCAGCAATTGAAAGACGGTCGGCACGCCTGGGCCCTCACCAACCATTGCATGACAGAGGTGTCATTCTGAAGAGGCCAGGACATCTGGGAGCTGTTGCCCTGAGGTCGAGAGGTTCTTCACTCTCGAACGTGAGGTCCGGGATCGATACCAGACGGAAACACTCAACGAATTGGAGGATAAGGCTTCACCCGATATTTGAAGAGGCTCATCATATCGAAATGGCTGAGGTACAGTAAAACCCTTTCCTTTCCTAACCTTTGTGTCTCTGTGATTTCTTCTATTAGAAAACATGCATTTCATTTCATTCATCCCCAATTAATTACTTCAGCGCTGTACTGCTCAGATCCCCACGTACTTTCTCTCTTGCCATGCAAAGTGCTATCCCCACATTCTTTCAGTAAAGAACTGATAATTGAGCAAATAACTGTGGTTGTAACTCCACAGTACAATACAGCAAGAAATTGATGTGCGAGTCCATTTCATTTGTAAAGGGGTGTTTTACAGCCAACCAAGCGAAGATTCGACTTTATTGTCCTTTTGATGTATTTTATCTGTATCAGTCTGTACAATATTTATTCGAAGCTATATGAGGAAAATTTTTCATCATAACATTTTTAAAATGAATATTTACATTTAAAACAAAATTCATTTTTCTAATTTGGTGCCCTGTTCACCTGGCGCCTCCTGCGAACGCGTAGTTCGCAGGATTCAAGATCCGGCCCTGCAGTAACAATGGAATTCTGTATTACCGCCCGACTATCGTTGTTGTGAAAACATTCATCATAATATGACGTAGGAAAATGAGTTACATTAAGGTCTAAGATCTAATATCAAAGTTGAAACATCGCAAGTAAAACAAAAACATATAATAGCAAAAAGTTTTGAAAATAATTTCAGTTTAAACTAGCTGCGACTACATTTAATTCAAAATTGAACTTCTGGAGCGCAACATATGAGCGTAACTAAAAGAAAAAATCAATAAGAACAGTCGGGATTTGAACCTAAAGAAAACAAGTAGGAGTCCCTTATACTAACCATTCATCTACTATATTTTGTTTACTAAAAATATTTTCCATGCAGCAAAATGCCATTTCACACTGAAACATTAACAACATAAGAACAAAGTTTTCAAGAAAATTTCCCAAAGCTTATGTATTAAAAGTATCCCGGTATTCGCCCAGTGGTACTGCAAAATCACTAGTCAGGATGCCTCGTATCGAAATTTGAACCTGGAGACTCCCAATTACAAAGGTCAACGCTAACCAGTAACCTACGTTCGCTCAGTAAATGTCATGAAATTACTTTTCTGTAATTATTTTTGGAAAATGTTTATTATTTTCATGAAGCAAAGAGTGCATCTTCTACTTGGGTTGAGAACTATATACTATACTTCTAAGAGTCAACTAATAGTTGATGTTTATTATTTCCGTCGATTTTCTACGTCTGCTAAGTTATTTCAATTTTTTTTAAAGCTTTCCCTTCCGGTTATGACAATGATTAGAAATGAAGAGTCCTCTTCTTATACAATTCTTGATCATTGTAACATTTTTTAGTCTAAATTCTGAATTATTGAAAATATTTAAATTAGTTAGAATGAAGAGGATAATACTAAGAAACATGATTAGAAAAAAAAAGAAACATTGTTGTTTAACGAATTGATAGAATCAAGCTTTTTCAAAACATAAAAAATACTGTATGGTATGGGATGATCATGGAAAAAGTAAAAATAGCCATCGAGGACACACTAACCAATCACTGTACGCAGGTAAGTCAAGGTTCGTTAACTTGAAAATGAAATGAAATGAAATCTTTGAGGTTTACGTCCCGCGGTTATGCCGGTTAGGCTAAAGGAGACGGTGATGATGAATAATGAATGAAATGGTGGAATGAAGAAAGTGGGAGGAAATGGGAGAACTCCGAGAAAACCCATGCACACTGTGTTTATCCACCACAAAGTTCACTTGGCGGGGACTGGGATCGAACCCGTGACCCCAAGCACCAGAGGTGAACGTTCTATCACTGATTCGTTAACTTGGTTATATGAAGAAATCACTAACAGAAAATAGCTGATAGCTTTACGCCTAACCATCTCAGCGACCTCGAAACTATGAACTCTACATGAACACCGGTTGTCATTTTCGATCATTTTATATGTTACTCCCTTCCCAAGGTTGCTTGAAGCTCCCTTCCAAGGTCGCAAGCTGTCTTGCCCCTTATCCTAATGCATGAAAAGCAAATAATATTTTCGCCAGCGAGGGGCAGGGAAGGAAGAACGCACACAACTCGCTGTATAGCTTTAGGGCAAATACCTAAAGGCACAAGCAATAAACCACCTGACCAAGAGCAATGTTGCGAAACATAAGGCAGGGTAAGCCCACGCTCAGCCTGTTCGGCACAAAATCACTGACCCTTCGAACAAGATAACATTATTGCGCTCTCAGAGTCAGGTTTTAATTGCATTTGTGTTGAAGTACGTTTTCTTTGATTTTTAAACATTTGATGAATTTCTTACACACTGTTGTGTATGATATTTTCTATGTGGAATATTATTGAATATTTTCTACTGTACACATTGTGTAAATAGAACTCATCTGTATTTCTTACATTGACTTTGAAAACTTTAGCAATGCCCTCATGCGCTGTGTACGGCTTTAAAATGAACACACGAAATAGAAAAGTTGGTGAAGCGAATGTCAAGTTCCGTTCATTTCCAAAGCAGGGAGATTTACAGCAATTGTAAAGCAATAGGAGTGTAATTTTGTCATCTGTGGTTGGACCCAAAAGGCCGTAGGTCCACGCTGCTTATGCCCTTAGCAGAGCTGAGCTGATTTTGAGTTTAACATCCCGTTCAGCACCGAGGCTATATGATATGTAGACCTACTGGTTAACGTGGAATCCGAATCACATGAGCTCCCACCGGGAATCGAACCTGGGTCTCCCACGCCAAACGCACGTACGCTAAGCTTGTGCCCTTAGTTTTATGAAATTTACCAAATGAATGAATATCTACATATTTTAACACAGTATATGAGTTCTTTGCTATATTGCTTTTGTAGTAATATTTTTGTCATTAATTTGCTTTATTATGTATCTTTCTATATAAAATAACAAGTTCTGGCTGGCTGATTGATCAACGCTAGGCCAAACCGCTTAAGCTAGAAACTTGAAGTTTAGAAAGGGCATATGATTTGTAATGTAAGGTTCCACTAAAAGAAGAATATTTGGAAATTTGAAGGGAAAAGGGAGAAAGAGGAGTGGCAATTATCTTAAAATGCCCATACCTTGGAATCTTTGAGTGTTAACGACATGAAATTTGGTATATGGACTTCTCATTTAAAATAATTAGATATGTATGTAAGCGTTTTTATGATATTTGCCCTAGAAAGGAAGAAAATAGGGTAAAGTTACAATTGTTATAATTGGATGGTCATAACTCGAAAATCGTTAAGGTTATTGACATGAAAATTGGTTGAGTTGATTTTGAGTTTAACGTCCCATTCAGTAGCGAAGCTATATGAAACGTTAACCTACTGATTAACGTGGAATTCAAAATACATGAGCTCCCGCCGGGAATGAAAATTGGTGTTTAGGTTTTGCAAGTAAAACAATTAAAGACATGTTTCTGCGTTTTTTCATTTTTCCTTAGAAAAAAAAGGTTTAAATTGTAATTGGTAAAATAGATTGGCCATATTCCAAAATCCCTTAAGAGTATATATATTACGGTTAGAAGAAAAACAGCAGGAAGTCAAAGTTGGGAGTTGAAATTTTTACAATAAGATAGCCATATCTTGAAACCACTTAAGATCAGAGGTCTTAGGGATATGAGAAGTGAGAGGTCGGAGAAAGAGCAAATGCAAGCGTCTGGGGGCGGACTCCCGCCTAGACGAAAGCAAGTTATGCAATAAAAAAATTTGCATCAGTTAGACTTTACACGGCGGTTTCTGGGTGTTGGTTTTTGAAGCTCCAAGTTAATCACATAACTTCAATTTACATGTCTTTATTTTCTAAAATTCAGCAGTTGTTTATAAGTGGGTATTTTGGACTCAAATTTTACATTTAAATTCATATGTTTTTTCGTTATTTATATCTGGTATCAACTTTGTTTTCTTTATCAGAAAGATAGAAGAAATTTTCGATTATTTTTACATGTTTTTGTGTCTCCCATGATAGAACTAGAGGTGATATGGGTTTCGATTCCCGTCAGGAGTCGTGTGGTTCGGGTTCCACGTTAAGTCGTAGATGCAGGTCTTGTATAGAGTAGTAGCTGAAAGACACGCTTCTAAACCAGTTTTCTTTCTTTCAATCTCCTTCCTCTTTGGGCACGCATAGGTTCAAACAGAAACATTCTTCACGGTTGGAGGACGCAAGGCTACTGTACCATAAGCGTACAACCCTTATGGGACTAGGTAGTGAGTTGCGCAGTTTGAGTAGCACACACGAATAAACCACGCTTACATTTATTATATATAATCAATAAAATCTCATATTAGGACTTACTCTGCACGTCAAACTTTTAACATATGTGACTTTTTAGATTCTGTTCTTCTTCTGCTTTATTATTATTATTATTATTATTATTATTATTATTATTATTATTATTATTATTATTATTATTATTATAATTATTATTATTATTATTATTATTATTATTATTATAGCTATATGAAGCAATTATCTCGGCAAACTTGGTTAATACACACCATTCAGCAACCGGTAGTTGTAGAAATCTAGCTTTTCCAACAGTAGTTGTTAGCTCAATCGGTAGAGCGCTGAGCCATGGATGCAAGGGTTGCGAGTTCGAATCTAGTCTAAGTCAAAAGATTTTTTTCCTGATATAATTCTTGAAATGGGAATGTTTCTCTCTCCACCTTTATCTCGTAATTCTGAATAGAGATGTTTGGATGTGAAAGAAAAAGTATACTAGAATATAAGAAAAGAGAGGTAATTTACATGATACCTTTGGCAATTTTTAACTATATTTTCACCTATCTAGGACGTTTCTAAAAAGTTCAGACTTCTAGAGCTCCTTTTCGCTCTCTTATCTGTCCTTTAACTAATTTCTACAGTTACTTAGTGAATCACATATACATATATTACAGATGTCGTATCTCTTTCTCTTCTCTCTACATCATGTCTGGAGGTGAATGTTTTGACAATAGGTTACAAACACGATTTTAAAAAATAATACGATCTGCGATATCAGTGATACATATTGTGGTGTTTAACTTAACATATAAAACAATAAATAGAAAAACTGAGAATACGAATCTTTTCGTGCACTGATGCTTCAATAGCAGTGAACTGATGCTTCAAATCTGTGTCTTTACTCCCTTCACCTATGTTAATTCCCTAGTCAAAATAAAAACTCTTCAAAATTAATCACAAATTCTTATACAACCATCCCTTCCTCGGAGTACTGCGCGGTCACATACCCGTCACTGCGATGTAAAGGCACTTATGGCGACGAGGATACAAAACAGACCTGACAGTTGGACAGTGTGGTTTTGTTGATAAAGAAGTGTGCAGTGAGTTTTCGTTAATTATAAAATGGAAGTAAATGTTTTCTAAACGTACGCCGAATCTTTATTTAGAATTATTTGTGTATTATATTACATATGTTGGTAGTGAAAGAGACCAGGATTATACATCCCAAACAATTGTTAAGAGCCATACGGCTGAAGTACGCTCCAAAATTTTAGTATCTGAATGTAAGAATTACGGCTTAGATTAAAAGAGAAATAAGAATAAATGTTTAGAGGCAAATTAGAATAGTTTTGGTTCGCTGTTGCGTCTGTTAGGTCTATGGGTATAATTATTGGAATAATAACCGTATACTCTACAACAATCATTATCAACTGGATGCTCCGTGATGTCAACGACGACCCAACGTCCGATGTCTGATGTAAACGACGATTGGATTCTCAGTAAACCACTCACTGAGAGTAAGGAGAAGGTAGTAAATCTAACGTTGATAGAAGAGAGGCGAACAAGATATAGTCGATGGTTTTACAGATATACCACTCGTAGATTCGTGACACTGCAACCTTGTTCTATCATTTTCACTTAGATCGTTACCTCATCTTTTTTTTTGCTGAACCTGTTTTATCTGGCTTCGCTCTGATGTAGAAACCTTCTCCTGCGTCATACACTGCAGAGTTGGCACTACACTAGAAACACACATCTATGTATAACCATGATCTATCTGACACATACAAGACCCCTTGAACGACTTTCTCCTCTCCAGCAAAGATGTTTAAACTCTCGAGCCCAGCTGTCGGGCTTACACTAGCCTCGAGGTCAATAACTCAGGGTAGTACTTGTGAGTACGAACTATAAGTAGATAGCAAGCCAGTTGAGCCTGGTGATGAGCAAATGCAAGACCAAGACCAAGATCCAGGCGGTCTTGATCTTGTCCATTCAGTCTTTGTATTGGTCTTTCACTGAAGTTCGTAGTCTTGGTGTTGCACATATATTTTGTCGCACACCCAGTCTTAATTTTCGTCCTGGTCTTGTTTGCAAGAATTACGTAAGTTTTACTTTTAAGAAACCTTATGCTATAGGTATATTTTACACTGGATATGAGATAATAAAAGTTACACGTATCATTGCCATCTTAATTCGTCAATAATGATGGAAATATGCTTTCTGAATGTAATATTGTTCACTTTTGTGTGAGTAGAATATGATAGTATACATAGTATATGATAGTATAGTATAGTATAGTTACCGTAGTTCAATACTATATTTAGAAGAAATTCATGAACATGTTCTTGATTCGAATCTTCCCAGCGAATGACGGATGTAAGAATTACACTTCGCTCCGACAAAAACTACCTCGCCGCTCGAGCTAAAATGTAATATACAGAAAGAGACTAAAAGGTGCCAGATCTGCTGAATATACATAATAAATTTTGATTTTGTTGCCTAATTGTTCGAAAGTTTTCTTCTGGTTTTCTCAAGTTCGTGTCCAATTTCCCTGACATATGCTCACAAATTGTGTAATTAAGCGAGTGCGTTATAAACGTATTGGCAAGAACTTGCATCATGAAAATGCAGTCGAATCTCAGTCGATGGAACACATCCCGGTCACGTGTGTCTAATGTTAATTTACTAGTAGTTTACCTGCTGGCTTAGACACACAACAATTTTTCATCGAATTTCACAAAATATAATCATAGACTATCGTAAATGAATCAAATGATGGCCAATGTAATACAGACACTGAAGTTCTTATCTTGTAACAATTCATAGAATTGTGATCTCTGTCGTCTTCTACACACCGTTTCAATTTATTGTCATTCTCTTTGCTCCAGGTAAGTTCCAAAGGAAGATCAACGATATACGGAGATTGTATTTCACTAACACTTACTCTTGTTGTTTGCTTTTACTAAAGATAACTCGTGTCCAAACCCCAGGCAACTACCTACCGATAATGAAACTAGTTCAAGAGATTTCTGGCAGGCAGAATCCTGCGATCGCAAGTAACATTAATTTCGAGATTATGAAGCAATACTTTGCTGCGGAACAAATGTATTAATCTAAATTTTCTGGATTTGACAACTTCCCGTGGTCAATACACTCATGTAAATGTTCAGAGAAAGAGTAGTAACAAACAAGCATTTTCCGGAGTTGTATTGAACGAAACGTGAAAGTCTGAAACATAATTATGTATATTGTTTAAAACGAAAAAAAGCCTTACACAAATACGTGAGATCTGTATATTTTATATTTATATGTGTTTGTATATTTAGCTTTGTTTACAATATATAAATTTTAAATTCGTACTTATGAACTTTCTGAAGTGAGTACGAAGCAAAGAATCATGTATGTTTAAATGCCAACCACTAAGACCAATAAATACACACACAACAAAACATATTTTCTTTACATTTGTAATTTACAGTTTCTAACAATGACGTCTCAAGCATACTGAAGTTCTGTGTACACACATATATATACAGGGTCGGAACGCCTGGGGAGGGTAGTTCTTCTCATGAAAAGACAGAAAAGCCAAGATAATAATGTGCCGAAAATGACTCGCATTTCGAGTTACGAGCAATTGAAAGAATGGAAGAATTCTTTAAGAAACCAAAGAAACAAGATAGATAGAAAGAAATATTAATTGCAGGGCTAATGTTGTATTCAATGTAAACGTAGAAAAGTATTGCTGTATGTAAATACGGAACTTGTACAGTTCTAAAAAATATTCAAGTAGTACATGTTCAAGATTCTTGCAGGTTGGTCTTGGTATTGCTCTTGGCCTTGCACTTCCAGGCTTTGGACTTGGTTCTGCATACGGAATCCTGGTCTTTCTCTTGGTCTCGATCCTGCATACAAGACTAAGACCAAGGATCTTGTGCTCATCACTAATCGAGCCTCATCGGGAATAGAGATCCGAGCTCGAGCGATTGGGAGTCTGACAAGGGAAGATCACGAACTGGCTCCGCTGAGATCTCAACGATACAATTGTGTTTGCATTTGATGTGTTATAACAGGACAAATCACAAAGTTATACGTGGTACTGTCTGGATATCGTGAGTTAGAATATACTTTTAAGCTACAAAAAATTAACTGGCAGAATAGGTAGTTTGAACCGGGTCACTTGTTCGGAAACGGTTGTATAGATAGAAAACTCGGTGAACACGTATCCTATTCAAGGGCACACTATTTGGAGTAAAAAAGTTTGTCAAAGGGTTCCCCGCAGGGTTCCAGATGATGTCCAACTAAAAAGTTTCAAATAGCAAGGGGGGTTAAGTAGCACATCGTTTGAAAGCTTTTGTGAAATGAAAGAAAATGGAGCAAGTCTCGACTCTCTATGACAACCCTGTGCAAAATGGCGGCGGGTCAAAATGTATTGTAAAAACTTAATACTCGTTGACGTTGAAATGAAATGAACTGAAATCTTTGAGTTTTACGTCCCATGGTTATGCCGGCTAGGCTAAAGGAGACGGTGATGATGAGAAATGAATGAAACGGTGGAATGAAGAAAGTGAGAGGAAACGGAAGAACACGGAGGAAACCCATGCACACAATGCTTGTCCATCACAAACCAAGTTCACTTGGCGCAAGCTGGGATCAAACCAAGGACCCCACGTACCAGAGGTGAACACTCTACCACTGAGCCACCGCGGCCTCCTCGTTGACGTTGTTCGTGTAAAAAGTTCATATGTAAGTTTTTATCTTACATTCTTTGTATAAAGTATATCCATACCAGTATATCCAGGCCTTAGATGTTTCTATTCTCTTCGGATATTCTCTTAGTAGAGTATATACTTGATGCTTTCATTTGTTATTTGACTTCTTTTTCTGTCTTTCAAGAGTCGATAGGAGAGAAGAAAGTATGGTGATCGCGAAAAAGAAAAGAAAGAAAGAAAGAATCCAATTCGAGATGTTAACAGATAGCTATACGCTTTATTATATACAGCTCGAGCTTCGGAGATAGATTTTACCATTTGATCTTCTGGAAATTTATTTTTGCTGAAGAAACTATTTGATAATAGCTTTCAATACCCATCTATGAAAAAAAAAAAACTTTTAAATTTTTTTTTAGTTTTTCAGAAAGTATAGAGAATATTGCTATCCATAAATTATAAAACTTCTTGAGGATGAGAAGAACTTACAAACACAAGAAAAACGTTATCCATGTTTGTTCTCTCTCTCTCTCTCTTTCTCTCTCTTTTTTTTTTTAATTTCTTAAAGCATACACTCACACTGGCACATACACACTCTCTCGCTTCTATCTACTAGTTAACAGCCTCCTGTCAAACTCAAGATTTCCGGAAGAAATGTTGGGTAAACGAAAGGATAAAATTTATCATCAAAATTGATTTTCTTTTTCTTTTTTATTTTTTCTTTTTTCTTTCTTTTCTTTTCTTTTCTTTTCTTTTCTTTTCTTTTTTTTCTTTTTTTTTTTTTTTTTTTTGGAAGTATAGCATACCGAAAAATTCTTAATAAAACGGTAGAGATATTGGATGGGTGAGTTGCTTTACTTACTCGTGTATTTTCTTCCCTTTTTCTGTCAGTAGAAAATTCTTCATCTCTCATTGACCGAGTTCCAGCACAATATGTATCCTGAAGAGACCAAGTTCGAAGCTCTTCAGAACGCTTCTTCTCACGGAATATTAAAAACAAATAAAAGTGGAAGAAGTGTGAGTACCGTTAGCCACTTTTCAAATGATAATTTTACCTACAAAACCAGAGAGCGATATAATGGCAATAATAAAAAACAAATAGACTATTTATCATGTCTTTTTTCTTATCCTTTTTCTTTCTTTTCTTGCGATTTAAGAAATGAAACTGTGTCGGAAAGTGTTATCTTTGCTTCAACAACTAACATTAGCACTTTTACTGTTAAGACTTTCCACTTTAGATTTTCTTTCTTTCTTGTTAAATATCGCCAAGAAAAGATGTCTACATTAAAAACTCAAGAATTAAAAGAGAAAATGAAGAAAGAAGAAGCTTATGTCTAGGACATTTTCACACTAACATGTCTACAGTTTGTTGCCAGAGATTTTGCTTCTTTCGGCATTACTTCTTTAGAAATTTGAATTTCTTGTTTTTAAGTGACTACATAAAGCATTTATGTGTGTGTTCTAGTTATGGATATACTTTATGGTTAGGTAATGTTCCAGTATTCTTTTAAAATATTCTTGAAAGAAAATACAGTTGGACGTCGATAATCCGAACGTCAAAAATCAGAACGCGGTCCCTAGAAGCTTTTTACATTTTGTCTTAGCGCTAGCGATAAACAAACAATAGGGCTGTCCGTCGGCGTTGTACGAGTATGAAGTCACTGTTTTTACAAAAGCTCATTCATATGTAAATGTTTATCATACATATTTTTATTTTTATTTTCCCTTAGGCCTATACAAGTTAAGTTTTTAGTGCGAGTAACAAGAACAGTGTAATTTAGTGCACAAGCAGGTTTTTCAGAAACATTAAATGTAAGTAGCCTTACGTACGGTATTGTAATTACTGTATGTACTATATAACCATTGTATCGATAAAAGAGAATACCGTACAGCATATTTAAGCCTAAATGCCATTTTTTTTTTTGTCATTTTCGAAAATCCGAACAATTTGAAAATCCGAACTACCTGTGGTCCCAATTAGTTCGGGTTTTCGACTTCCTACTGTACTTTATTTTAAAATAATAAAAAAAAAGTGGCTTAGAAATGTTACAAGTGTACCTAACAATAGTCAAAACTGTCTGAAAAATGTTCAAAATTTCGTAGTTTTTATTTATTTATTTTAACTTTCCATTTTAAAAGGTATTTATCACATATTTATTCTATATATTATTCGGTGTTATTTCTCAGTTTAGTCAGGCAAAGTCAAATTCCACAGCTAAATAACACTTTACTGCATGAAAGTATCAAAATTTGATACTTTTTTTTTAGTTTTACTTCCTATAATTATGCACCAAGGTTAAGGAAGACGGTGATGAAGGTATGAATGAAAATGGTGGAATGAAGAAAGTGGGAGGAAACGAGAGAATCCCGAGGAAACCCAAGCTCAAGGTGTTTGTACAGTACAAATCGCACTCGGCACTTGCTAATATCGAATCAGGGACTTCACACACAAGATATGAGAACTCTACCACTGAGTATGAAAACTCCACCGCTGCTTCAGACAAAATTTGTTGTTTCATATGGAAAGAATGCAATGACTAAACATACTAGATGTGATATGCGACGAAGCTGGTGGCCATAATGTAAAATATTACCAAACAGGGCGAATCTATAATGGTTTGCTATGCTCTCGCTGTTCGTTCTTGAGTTTGGTATAATCAAAGCGTTATGCATATAAAGTTTTCAAATGTATACTTTGTTCCTAGATGACTCGCGACGATCACATTTCTTTATAAACAGTTGCTAAACAATCAAGATATATTTTAATAAATCATCAAAAGTTATGTATATTAAATTATTTTAGAGTGATTAAAAAATGTATTTCTTCTTCCTCTCTAGCTCTATTGAGGTTGTAGGAATCCCATTTTTATTATTTTTTCTACAGTGTTAATTTTTTAATATTAGCGTAATTTGTTTAAATGTACTTATGTTTGTAATACTATTTAATTAATCTCTCTCAAACTCAGTTACGTCACTGTGGACGTAGTCATGCTAATGATCCAATTTTGTTACCCATTGAAATGCATATATTTAATTTATTTCTAAATTATGTAAATTAGTATCATTTTAATAATTTATTATTTTAAACATTCGATTTCTTTAATTAGGGTAATTTCAAAATTATCCAATCAGTAAATCCAATGATTATTGAAAATAGGTGGATTATATTCATAGTGTTCTGTATGTTTACATTCCCACATTGTAAACGTTATCAAGGAAATAGGATTTGTGCACGTCTGATTTGAGGAATGTCTTGGATTAAGTAGTTGTGGGTGACTGCAAACGGAAGCTGTAGTGCTTGATTCTTGTCCCGGAAGATATTTAGCGATTTTGCTAATTTCATCAGAAATAAGGAATGTTTGACAACTACAGTGCAATTATTTTTTTAAAAAGTATTGAACTAAATTGCTGAAAAAATTGGAGAAATATTCGAAGTGAAAAAAGTACCTCTTATTTCATCAGCGATTAATGTTGATTAACAAATTTAATCTTGAACATTAACTTAAGCTGAACCCTTACTTTGACTTAGAGGATTCTTCACAATTAAGTTAGAACTAAATATAATGTTTTAGCAGTTTTAACATTAAAGTTCAAATTACTTTTACTGATAGAGGAAGTTGAAATTTTGAAAGCATGGCAAAGGCAATGGACATAATTGGTGGCTAGTTTTGATTTAGTGGTAATTTTCCCAATTATTTTCAAGATCAGGATGTGCGACAGTCGAATGAGAATTTTCTTATGCCCATGACGAATAGTCGAATTAACGAAAATATGTTTAATAACCCAACTCATTTATTATCATATAGTTTTAGATAGGTCTGTGTAATTTCTCAGGAAAACTAAAGAAAGGATCTGCTAGAAGCCATTTACGGAATTTGACACAAAGCCTAGAATTATTTAATATCCACGCAAGATTAAAATTTCATATTATTCAGAAGACTTTACAAGGTCCAGCACAAGTGTGGTAAAAGTCGTGTCAGTCTTGAATAATGACATTCCAGGATTTTGAATAACATTTTAAGTCACTATTATTCTCAGCACAATTTGAACGATTGAGTTTAAGGAATTTACAATCTATAAACCACGATAGGAATAAAAACAATACATTAACGGATTTTGTATGGTTATCACTTGATCGCTGCTATGAATTGGTTACTAAATCTAATAAAAATGAAGTAATAAACTTAATTTTTGATAATTTACTTCCAGAAGAGTCCAGATTATCAAAACTTGTAGCGCATAGAAGCGTCAGCAAACTAGCCTATAAGATATTTGAGTTACAAATACCAGCACAAACAAATCCAGTAATAATGATAAATGTTCGTGGGAAAAGATTAATGTATACCGAATTAAAATAATATCTAATAAAGGTACCGAAAGAGCAATTTCACATATTTCTTACCAAACTGATGGATTTATGGGAAATTTTCGTAAATACGACGGTGGTAATAGATTCGTTAAATAACAATTATAATAGATTTTATGAGATGAGAAACAGTAAATTTTACAATGAAAATAGATCTAGTCCATCTGCCAATAATAATAATTCAGGTCGATATGGACAAAATAATAATAATAGTTCTAAGAGAGAGGAACTAAGAATTCTAGAAGCTACTTTAGAATTGGAGGAATAATCCACGTGACCAGAATTGGTTATTCTAATTTTTTAAAATATAACTTGCCACACCTTTGAACTATGTCATTATTAATATCCATGTATTTCACTGATATATTTGTTATTTCTTGACTGATTTTCTAGATACTGATATAAAGTACATAATATTATTTAATATTAATGTTGTTTTTATTTCATATTGCGGTATATCTTGATATATAATCTATGTTTATTTAGCTACGTGTCTAATAGTAATAGATGAATAATGTACAGGTATTAATCATTCTGTATTAATCATTCTTCCTCTCCATAGTTCTTCCATAAACTTTATGCTATGTGATTTCTTATTAAAATTGAAGTTTTGTGCTTAATTATAACTGTAACAATTCTTTATATTTAGTCCTTTACATTATAAACATTCTTTACAATATAAAAATACAAATGTTAAACATTAAACTTGTGTAAATATAAAAAAAAGTTTATAACAGAATACACTCCTTCCTTCCTACATTACCGCCACCTTGAACCACCATTTTCATTCAAACTATCTCATAAGATATAAACTTTATATTTTCTTTTTATTTCTAGTTCTTCGAACTGCATGAAATAAGTATTTATGGCATTTGAGGGGAAACATTAAAAAAAAAAGTTTTATTGCTGTAGTGTTCAGTCTTGTTTTAAAAAGCTGAACTCTCACCCCTCTTTACTCTTACACACACTTAGAATTAAACCAAACTAACATGATTTTTTTAAAGCTCAATTGATGCACTTTCAAAAAGTGAAAGTATTAAAATTATCCACCTACGATTGCCGGAATATGACCTGTAAAAGCAAAGTGAATGGCGAACATGTTTAAAGAACAAGATTGTACAATGCGGAAATGGCGATGAAATTCCTGAAGCATATATTTTATTGTGCATCTTGAAGATGTAACGAAAACGTCTTATAAAGGTATAACTTTAAACTGATCACTAGTTAGATTTCTCAAAATGTTATCAGAATTTTCGCTATACAACGGCGCTCAAATGATTTTGTTTAAAAAAATCATCATTACCCACAATTTATCTTTATTGTGATCAAATTTACAAGTTTAAATTGTAAGTCAGTGCTCAAAGTGTGGGGGAAGGTGGTATCCGAGGTATGGCACACCTTCACTTCAGGAGAATTATGATCAGTGTAAATCTGTTTGCTTTCTGGTATAAAACTGGAATGAATTGGCATATACAGAATTCTATCATCCTCATTGGTTCGATTCCCGGTGAAAGAGCACAAAAATTTAATTTCACAATAATTGACTTTCATTAAAAACCCGTCTCCTTTAGCCTAAAGGACATAACCGATGGATGTTAAACTTACAACAGTATGTTGTATATTTTTACTTGTAAATTATTATTTACTTGTAAATTTGGTCCATAATGCATTTTAAATAGGTACTAGACTGAATCGGCTATTAGAAGAAGAGAAAGAAAAAGAAATAATATAGTTATAATGTTAATATAAAAAGATATTCAAATGTTTTTATGTAATCAAAATCTCGATGTCGTCGTCATGACAACAAAAATATAAATAGAATTATTCAGTTATGCATGTAGACATCTTGAACAGTGTGTATAAGTAAAATGTACACTTCTCTTATATGTTTATTAAGCTAAGTGTGCAAAAAGATAAATTGATGTATTTTAATGGCTCAATAATTAATGAACCGTTATAAACTTAAAAAATATAATTTGTTTTTCTTTATCCTTATAATTTTTTGTGGGGTAATCAGAAATTCAATTATAATGTAAGAATCAGAAACCTGGAGAGAATTGCGACACAATTAAGCCAGTTTCAATATGAAATTTAACTTTATATAGGCCTATATGACGATGTGCAAGGGTGGGTCCTGGGGTCTGGATCCCCAAAACTTCAACTTTTCTGTAAATTACGCTAATTTAGAGGTAATTTTACAAATTTTATTATAATTTATACTCATATTGAATAACAAAATAATGAACATTTTGTTACAAAATGTTACATTACGGGCACGTATTTATTCAGTACATCTATAAGAAGATGACAGAATTAATTCATTAGATTCTTAGGTAACTATCGTTATTTCTAGTTCGCAGAACAGTGTTGATGGTGATTTTTATTTGTAAGAACATAATATTAATTTAGTAAATCCCCCCTCTCGAAAAAAAAAATAATAATATGGAAACATACAACTATACTTTTAAAAATCCATATCAGTCAAAAAATAAAATGAAGAAGAAAAAGATACAAATCACAGTGAAAGATAGATATAATAGTTTTTGGTAATCTTACCGCAGTGGCGTCATACCAAATGTGGAAGATTAATAGCAGCTACTTACCTGAAATTAAGGAAAAAAGCACAATTAATCAACTGAAAAAGAAAATGAAATGAAATCTTTAAGTTTTACGTCCCACGGTTATGCCTGTTAGGCTAAAGGAGACGGTGATTATGAGAAATGAATGAAAGGGTGGAATGAAGAAAGTGGGAGGAAACGGGAGAAAACCGAGAAAACCCACGCACACGGTGTTTGTCCACCACAAAGTTCACTTGGCGGGAGCAGGGTTTGAACCCGGGACCCCATGCACCAGAGGTGAATGCTCTACCACTGAGCCACCGCGGCCCCAACTGAAAAAGAAATACTTTATTTTGAACTTAAACGTAAAGAACAATGATTTAAGATCTGTTTTAGCCCATGATTTTCAACCACTATGCGTAAGCACATTTAATGGATCGTACAATAATCTACTTATAATTTATCTTTATGAGGATTATGCAGTGAGACTTATAAGATTACGTTGTTAGTACGTCCGTCCGTTACACTACAGGAATCTCGGCTGATTTCGTTAATGTATTCAACCCATTACATCTTAACGGTAACGGTTACTTCTAAGGTGCCTATCCATAAGCTCATGTTCCATGCATGTAAACAAATTTTTAAAATATGGATTTTGCAATACAGGGCTAGAGCGATTATTTCGCTGAGTTCGTTAATGGAATCATTCCGTTAACGCCTTAACTGATAACGGTGGCTATCTATATTCCATGCATTTAAGTTTCGCAGATCCGTTTTACTGTATTTACTAGAGTTTATAATCTATATAACATGTGGGGATTATTTACTAAATACATGGAAGACTGGAATGTGATCCTGCTGTAAAAAGAAAAAAAAATGAAATTTTAAATTTCTTGTACTGATTATGGTGACCTATTCGCAGGAATGTGACTGTATACTCTAGACTTTGTATGCATTCTTATACCTACATTCATACATTTATTCCTGGGATGAGAGTTAACCTGTACGAGACGCCAAGTGAGAAATGAACAATGTATCAGGTAAACACTATCAGAGAGACTACAAATCATTACAATTCAACCATGTTCGTTGTTAACAGACTTCAAGTTATGGGTGGAAAATTTTGGAAATAGTATAGCCTGACCAAAAGTCCAAAGGTCTAGTTGTTTCGTGGTATTATTGTCTGTCTGTGAGTTTTCCATTGCAGTAAACAGATTAAAGTTATAGTAGTGTAAGTGTTTTTTTTTTTTTTTTTTTTTTTTCAAAGGAAAGACTTACAAGGATAAAGAAAATCAAATTACACTTTTTACGTTTACCATCCCTCGATTATGTCCTTTAGTCTAAAGGAGGCAGGTTATTAATGGAAGTCAATTATTGTGAAATTATATTTTTGTGCTCTTTCACCGGGAATCGAACCAATGAGGATAATACAGAATTCTGTACATACCAGACACAGAAACCAGATCTAGATAAGTTAATCTATGGGTAGGAAGACAGTAAAAAGTTACAATGGTGTTTTCAAAAAGAAAGACTTAGACAGAGAAACCAGATTTAGATAAGTTAATCTGTGAATAGGAAAACAGGTTAAAGTTACAGTGGTGTAAGTCACTTTTTCAAAACAAAAGACTTAGACACGGGAACCAGATTTAGAAAAGTTAATCTGTGAATAGGAAGACAGTATAAAGTTACAATGGTGTTTTCAAAAGGAAAGATTTGGACAGAGAAACCAGATTTAGATAAGTTAATCTGTGAATAGGAAAATAGGTTAAAGATACAGTGTTGTAAGTCACTTTTTCAAAACGAAAGACTTAGACACAGGGACCAAATTTAGATAAGTTAATCTGTGAACAGGAACCGTAAGTCTGAGTTTCATTCAACTACCAACAGATGATAGTGGAAGGTCTTGTGGTAAAGGAAATAGAACTTATTCGATTGTACCTTTAACCTGTCCATATACTATAGCTCGGCCACAATGATTCGCCGCAATGTATGTCATGTATAGATATAGGGTTATTCAGATATTTGAAAACGATTTTACGTTCGCAGGCAATAGGGGACAGACACTAGAAAAAGAGCATTTATTACCTTTTGACGTACTGTACAGGTGATCACATCCACAATGTACAGTATATTTATATATATATAATGTGTGTGTCATTGCAGGTACCAGAGAGGGACCATGGGACCATGGACCATGCCGCAACGTCTAACCATGCGTGAGCAAGCTTAGCTGCCATTTCGGTACGAAGTATTGCAGTTCGTGGTACAAGTGCAGAGATGGTGACGAAGTCTGAAATGACCTCGTGCCTCGGTATATCCCAAAACCACAAAGAATTGACATTTGAAGGTAATGGACAGGTTTTGTAACATATATTAGGAGACATGCCCGCCCCTCAACATCCAGGACGGAGGAAAATGTGCTAATGCTTCAGGAAATCTTCACTCAAAGTTCTCAGAAATCACGAAGTCAGGCATATCGTGAAAGTGGTTTATTTCGATAGACAATCCAAACTGTTCTGAAGGAAAAGTCGAATATTCGCCCATGAAAACAACATTACTGCTACGAATTATCGCCGAAAGTGTGTCATTAGTTGGAGTATGTGGGAGATAATGCTCACTTGTTATGAAGATTGGTCCGACTTTCCGATAATATCTTTTGGTCAAATGAAGTCGTGTTCCATGTCGAGGGTTTGTTGACTGGCACAATTATTATTATTTGGCAGGAGAGAATCAGAGGGTGGTTATTGAAAAAAGCTACACGACATCCACGAAACCTGTGGATCCATACGCCATTCGGGACACAATTAATGCAGAACGGTATCTTGCTATGCTTGAAGATTATGTTTACGGTATTTTATTCACGTAGCACAATTAGAACGACCTAATTTTTCTGCAAGATGGAGGCCCCGCCTCATTTTGCACGTCCAGGCTATCTGTGACTCGACAGCATTTTCCAGGTTGCTGGTTGGGACGTAGTGGCCCGTTTGAACTTCCAGCAAGGAGACCTGACCTAACTCCCTGAGACTTCCTCTGTGGGCCCCCGAAAAAGAAAGTTTATCAAACACGGATACAATTGTATCAACCACAAAATTGCATGGCTGGGATCGAACCAGGAACCTCTCCCACCAGAGGTGACTCCTCTACTACTATTCTACTAAAACGAAAGTGAATAATTAGTATTACATATTTCGTTTAAAAAATATATTAAAGAGCTAAGTTCAACGTCGAAAGAAGTTTCATATATACTGAATTTTAAGCTCGGATTTTGTGTACTCTATTAAAATGTTTTGGGTCCCGTTTGTTGTCCTATAGAAATAATGCATGGATGCAGTACAGTGATGTCTATGTAGTTTTCCTCTTTGGGATTAGAACTTTTTATCAACAGAGAAGCAATATAAAGATAATAAAGTGAAACATAAATGGATTTGCAGTATCATGATACAAAAACATCCATTTCCTCAGAGATCAAAGCGCTGCGTTCGCACTTTTGTGAAATGTCCATAACAAAAACTGCTGCAGTATAATACGTACAAAAAAAAAAAAAAAAAATCTTTTTTTTCCGTTTTTTAATGTGTCGACGACAAAACATTACTGTTGTGGCATATTTCATATTTATTACTCTCTATTTACGTACTTTTATTTTTATATTTTTCCCTCCTTGTCTCTCTCAGCACCAGTGGCGTAGGAAAGGAGAGTTGAGGGGTTTAAATATATATATGACTCGTGCGTGTTCTGAAAGCATATGAGAGTGAGAATCAGTGCTTGAGCCCCTCTCCTTGATAAAAATTTTGCGTACTCCGCTACTCAGCACCGAGTCTACATGAGACATATCCTACTACTAAAAGTCATCATATCCGACCAACTATTCTTGTTTTTATCTGCCAGTTGGGAGCTGACCCGAGACCACTCTCGTTATCCCAGAAAGGACCATTTGAAGCTTCAATAAATGCATGTGAATCATTTTTATTCAGTTAGTGCTATGACGAGTCATATTTTATGTGTGATTGAATCTTTTACAACACATGGGGCTCAAAGTTCTGTTTGTTTTCATTATTATTATTATTATTATTATTATTATTATTATTATTATTATTATTATTATTATTATTATTATTATTATTATTATTATTATTATTATTCAGATCAGGAATATTTCGGTTCTCACAGTTTTTTGCTCTTTTCTATTCTGAGTCAGTCTCTCATTTCTGTGTGTCGATACTTCTTCCTTCCTACATCTTGTGTTATTTGAACCATATATTTCAATTGTGGCCTTCCAGTAGGTGTTTTTTTCTTCTACCATTCCCTTCATACTCATGCTTTCATCAATCTTTTCTACAGTTATTTGTCGACATTTCTAGTCAGATGCTTCTTTTTATTTCTCCTAGAGTTCTTACCTCATATCCATACAATGTTACACTCCATAATAACGCTTTTAGCAGTCTTGGTGGTAGAGCGTTCACCTCCGGTGCTTGGGGCCCCTGGTTCGATCGCAGCTCGCGCCGTGTGGGCTTTGTGGTGGACAAACATCGTGCTCGTGGGTTTTCTCGGGGTTATCCCGTTTCCTCCCATTTTCTTCATTTCACATTTCACTGATTTCTCATTATCACCGTCTCCTTTAGCCTAACCGGCATAAGCGTGGGACGTTAAACTTACAGATTTCATTTCATTTTTTTAAGCAGTCTTTTCTATAGTTCTATATCGATATCTCCAGTCAGAAGCTTTTATCTTTTCTTCTGGAATCCTTGCACAACAGTCATGCATTTATATGTCTTTTCTACAATTGCAATTCAATGTTTCCAGTTAGCACCTTTTACTTTAATTCTTCTAGTCTTTGGCTCACATTCCTACAAAGCCACACTCCATACTTACACTTTGTCTTTTCTACAATTCTATGTCAAAATTTGTAGTCAGAAGCTTTTATTTTTCTTCTCTTTATGAACATTTTTTGATTTAATTTGCTTCCATAACATTACAACAATACTTTTGGGACGTTTAATTACAAAAATTTCTCAGAGTTAGATTAATTTAAACAGTGTTGCGAAGTTTACACTTATTTACTATATCTCCAGAACGTTTTAAAATATGAAGGTGCTGCAAACGTTATTATGATATTCATATCCATTGAAAACCGTTTATGCAATTGGATGAAGTACTTAGCTAAGCAGTTTTACGGAGTAAAAGCTTTTGGAAAAGAAGTCAAATTGTCAATCCCTTGTATCTTTCCTATTCATTCCAAATTCGTCAAATCATTATCATTGTATCGGACACTAAAATACTTTGGATGTGCACTGTCCTCTTTATCTCACTTGCGTTGTTACTGGTATAAAGGCCACCAAAACTTGGATGTTTGTGATACTATATATAGATTAATATAAAGCTTTGATATAGATTTGAAATATGTAATAGCTTGACTTGGTTTGGCAACACTGTTAACCTGGAGTTATCACACAGTATGTCAAGCAATGTCTGCTGTGGATATTTGCATGGTACAAAACTTCGGCTCTTTTTGTTTATTATTTTAAGAATTACAAGGGCGTATCAAGATAAATGGCCCTAGTAGCAAGGTTGGTTGGTCTATTGAGTGGTGATTGAGTGGGATTTGGTCAAAACGGTGGGTGACCAGTGCGAGCCTATAGTGGAAAAACTTATGTTGGCCCAACGTTGGTTAAATATATGGTTGGCCAATCAATTATTCTCCCGACCTTCACGCAACGATACTAGAATTGACTGTTTCCCCAACCAAGAAATGCGTTAATTTAGCATTAGCTAAATATCGGGGAACCACGTTTTTTCTTTTTCTTTTCTTTTTTTGGAAATGGGCGGGAAATGGTTGCCAAAGTGGCCAAACCTGACATTGGGCCACTGTTGGTATGTTGCATCGCTACTATTTTCCCAACGTTGCGCTAACCGATTTTGCTACTTGGGTGTCCACCCTGTATAATAAAATCTCCTTAAACAACACCTCCATAATACGGACAGGAGTTTGTAGCGGCAAAAAATATATGAATTATTGTGGAACAGCCTCCTTTATGTACTCTCCATATACGGACATGAACTGTTTTCACCCACCAAACCTTTCAATTAATGGATAAGAAATTATTCTCAGCTTGCATGTGTTTAGCATAAAAAATACTTTATACAATTTGAAAATAATCTGAGATACAAAATAGTAGAAGCGTACGAAATAAATACAAAATAAAGTACATTTTATTCACTGTGATTCAAGCAGCATCCGGTCAACTGTAATTCCGAGAGCTTAATAGAATAAAGACATGATTAAGAATTGAGAATCATAATTAAAATACGAAAAAAAATACCATTCCATCTGTTCTCACGCTGCTGAAATTGACCTATACGTATTGTATGCATGTGGCATACAGTTGTCAAATACGCCTGTTTCCGACCTTTCGAAGCGAACTTGTTTGCTGTGGTAAGCCACACACACGTGCTCAGAGGCGGAAAATACACATGAAGCTGAATGAACTAATTTAATTTTACATTTTTTCTTCAATTTTTTGAACAAATGTCTCGGGCAGTAAAAATTATTTCGATTATCCTTTGAAATTTTTCTTAGTTTTGTTTGTTTAGAAAATTGTTATTCTTGGTTTCTTGTACTTGTTACTTTGACATTTCTATAAATCTACTATAAATTCGTTACCATTGCTATAATTTTAAGCAAGTAATGATTCTGATGGCTATGAAGATCGATAAATAGACAACGATACTATAGTAGCCGCTCATCTTTGTTTTTCTCTCAGATGATCTAGAGCTTGTGTTCTTCAATTCTACTTAAATATTCAATTTATAAATCAAATGTAATTTAAATAATATTCAATTTATAAATTATTTTGATAATCATCACATTCACAATCAGAATCATCACCCTTTCCTCACAATACAGTTCCTTCTCAGTCAGTGCCCCATCAGTTTCTCTTCCTTTAAAAAAAAATCATTCAAAATGGTTATTTTCTTCCCTACTATTTCAAATCACTACTTTATTCGTGTTTCGTTCGACTCCAGCTAATTATTCTTCCATTCTTCTTCATTCCCATTCTTCTTCACACTCACATTTCGAAAGTCTCCAGTCTTTTAGTCTTCGCTTTTGACTGATGTTCATTATTCTGTCCCATAGGAGTGCAATTCTTTACATGAAATCTTTTCTTAGTCCTGTACTAGGTTCACGCAAATGGAACTTCTACGAAATGTAATGTTAATACACCCGTCTGCCCGTTACTTCGCACGATAGGTCTTGAATGAAAGCGGACTTCTGATTTTTTTTTCGTAATAGATAGTTGGAATTTCGGATCCTGGTGTAATTATGGAATTTTTATCCTGAAGACTTTCAATAATGTATATTCTGTTATTATCTCTCTCTATATATATATAGGCACTGTGGACATAATTTTTAGGTCTTTGCTGTATTTAGTGGAATTCTTTATTCAATTTGCAGTCATGAGTGTGTCCTACCTTCCTAGTTTCCCTGACGATGTCTGCAGTGCATCGGAGTGACGCGCCTGCTCACCGTGACGCAGGAATCTCTTTCACGCAACAAAGGTTTGACTTTTTGATATAACACCCCACGACGGCAACGTAGAAACACCACGAGAATTGCGAAACGACACAAGTCCCATAGTTCTGGTCGCCGTTATAAAATAATGCTTTGTAAAGTTAATAACAAATAATAAATACGTATTTCATATTCGCTGAAGTAGACGTCACTATCCACGAGCCAGGCCAGGCCGGTAGCCAGTCCAAAAATATAGGGGGCGTTAGAAGTTAGGATCAATTCAACCATACCATCGATTCAGGCCCGATCCAACCATATCATAGTTCATTTGCAAGCTTACCGTGAAAATGTTAGGGGTCAGCAAAAATTTAAGGGGGCCCTGCACCCTACATCCCCGTGGATACGGGTCTGAGCCAGGCTGAGAACCATGATAGCTGAAGTAACACAGATTTTAATATATAATTTCGAATAACTAACATGATATATCTGTTACATATGTCAAATGATTATACATTAAGTTATATTCCAGAATTTGATATTATTAAATTAAAAGTATGTAAGCATACTTAATATTATGAATTCATTTATATAATCACATATTAATTACAAATATTGGGCACATACTAATGGGTTTCACTTCCTTTCAGATAAATGTCAGGTTGGAACATCCCAGCTCTTCGGTTGGAACTACACCAGTACCAATTTTGACTGGGTTAGAACATTAATTTACGAAATGTAATAATACAAAGTAGTTTGATTAATTTTATGTAATAGATATTCTTGCTTATCCGTTACTATATTTCTTCTTAACTGTTAGTGGTTATAAGGGTTACGTTGTAGCATTTGTGCTTAGTCCGCTACGTAAGTGGGTTTGTTAAAAATTAAAATGTTGAATTAGATAAAATATTCGATGTTGGTGTAGTTTTGGCGCACCACATTTTGGAAGATTTACAGGTAAAATTGAATACTTTGTGTGGAAAGACATATTTATAAGGAACACATTTCTGCAGGCGACATAACTTTATACAAAGTAATACAGCTGTAATTAAGGTTTACAAGTGTAGAGTTACTAGTGTAAAATCATTACAAGTGCTTCACAATGGATAAAATAAGTGAGTGCATATGAAAGATGACTCTATTAGATGTTATTTTTCCCCGGCAATGTATTTCTGCACTGTGTACAGAAGCTATATTTTATGTTTACAAGTGGAGCATTACTAGTATGAAACCACGAGAACTCGTATCTTTGCCAAACCCATCTTTTCAGTATCCTCGCTTACGCGTATACCCACCATCGCTAATGCGCCTGCTCCCTTCGGACGCACCCCGCGCGGGGCCCACTAGCTTCTCCCTGCCTGACTCGGTTAGATAGCATTCGTGCTTTTAGTGGCCACCTAGTACAGGTTGGTTTGTGTTTTTGCACTGTAGTTATTATGCCATACATCAAGAAGTACGGATTACCCATACATCCGTATTTATACGCAAATCGAAAAAGAACTGTACATTTTCAATAATTACTTCTGGTGGCCCCTTAGAATTTTACCTATGCCAAGTTATCTACTTTCATGTCGCCCAGCGCAAATCCTTTAGGGCACAGTAAGAAGGAAATAAGTGAAAGAATTATAATTTTTCAACAATTATTTCGAATGGTGTGCCAAAAGTAAACCTTGTACGAAATATTCGTCACAGCTATGCTGTAACAAATATGACACAGACATGAGTCTGTATTTGCCAGTCCATATATGAAAATTGAAACAGACTGAATTGATCATATTACACGTTAATCGTAACACTAAGTAAAATTAAAATAATCCACACAGCACAAAGAAACTCTAAAAAATGACAATGTCTCTAAAATATAAGAGATTATTGGTACAAATTGAAAAAGTGTCGAGTTGAAGGACTCTCGTGTTTGATAGCGGCCATTATCTGAAAACATTCTACTATCTTGCCTTGTCTTTATCACCATTATCGGTGTTATCAAGTAGTGCACCGGGTATCTCATGCCTGCGTGTTAAAAATGTGCAAATTAAAAATTATTTATTTGAGTAAATATATTATTGAATAAAAAATGGCGTTCGTTGCCATTTGCGTTTAATAAAATTGCCGATCAAAACGTCGATTTGCCTGAATTATTGTAACAAAAATTAGATATGAAATGAAAGAATAACTAACTAACTAACTAACTAACTCTATGGCCTATGGAACCCGGAGGTTCAATGCCGCGTTCACAAAAGCTCTCCACTGACTTCTATCCTTAGCTAACTGCATCCAGTTTCTACTCTGTATTCCAATCTCTGCGAGATCCATCTTAATATTGTCCTCCCATCTGCGCCTAGGTCTTCCTAATGGTCGTTTTCCGATTGGTCTTCCAATCAAAACTTTGAAAGCGTCTCTACTTTCTTCCATTCTAGCTACATGACCCGCCCATCTAAGCCTCCTAGACTTGACGACCCTAACAATGTTGGGTAAACCATATAAATTATGTAGTTCCTCGTTATGAAGTTTCCGCCATTCCCCATTCCCGTTCCTCTTGGGTCCGAATATTCGTCTCAGGATCTTGTTCTCAAATACTTTCAGTCTATGTTCTTCCCTCAGAGTAAGTGACCATGTTTCGCAGCCATACAGAACAACAGGCATGATTATCGTTTTGTATATTTTAAGTTTCAAATTCCTCGACAGAATTCGCGACGACAAGAGATTTTGAACCGAATAGTAACACGAATTCCCTGCTTTTAGTCGACATTTAATTTCTCCGTGAATATGATTTTCCTCTGTTAATATTGATCCTAGATATTTGAAAGTATCCACTTTATCAAAAGTATTATTTAGTATTTTAACGCATCCATAATTTGCTGTATTCCGGTCCCGACGCACTTCCATGTATTTAGTTTTCTCTGCATTTACTTCTAAACCCGTGTCCCTGCAAGCGTTTAATAAGATCTCTGCATTTCTTTCTATTGTTCTCCTATCATCTATTAAATTTACATCATCAGCATATGCCATAACCTGGTGAATACCGTTCAACTGTAAGCCCTGGTTGCTATCTTTGATTTTCCTTATAGCGTATTCCAAAACGAAGTTAAATAATAATGGCGACAACGCATCTCCTTGTTTCAGGCCATTTTCGACGTGAAAGCTCGTGGACAAAAAATTTCCTACCCGGACTTTACTTTGGGATTCATTTAAACATATCTTAATTAATCTAATTAGCTTTCTCGGTATTCCAAATTCTGCAAGAACGTTGTATAATGTTTCTCTCCTAACCGAGTCGTACGCCTTTCTAAAATCAATAAATAGTTGATGTACCAGGGTATTGTATTCCCACTTTTTTTCGAGTATTTGGCGAATGGTAAATATTTGGTCGATAGTTGATCGATTTCGTCTAAATCCGCACTGATAATCTCCAATAATTTCATCTGCGTATGGGGTCAGTCTTGCTAACAGAATATTTGAAAGGATTTTATAGGATGTTGACAGAAGAGAAATGCCTCGATAATTATTACAGTCAGTTTTGTCGCCTTTCTTGTGGATTGGAACAATGATTGATTCTTTCCACTCTTGTGGCAATTCTTCCTTGTTCCAGATAAGGAGAATGAGTTTGTGTATCTTGTTCCACAATTTTTCGCCTCCAGCTAAAATTAACTCAGCCGGAATTTCATCTACACCCGGAGATTTGTGTTTCTTTAATTTCTTTATAGCGGTTTCTACTTCTATTCGGTTGGGTTCTGGAATATACGGTTCTGCGGTGTGTATCTCCTTTTCTCCACGAACACTAGTTTTTGGTTGCGTGTTAAGCAAATCGTCAAAGAAATCTTTCCATCTATTTAAGATGCTATCCGTGTCAGTGAGAACTGTACCGTCAGATTTATTTAATATATAAGCACGAGGTTGATAGCCTTTCTTAAATTCGTTGATTCCCTTATACATGTCCCGTATGTTTTTATTTTTACTATTATCTTCAAGTTCCTTAATTTTAGCTTTCAGAAAATCGCGTTTCTTTGTTCTAAAAGTTTTGGAAGTTTCCCGCCTGATATCTGCGAAATTTTGTGTAGTCATTTCATTCGGATTTTGTAGCCAGCGTAATTTTGCCTGTTTTCTCTTCTCTGCTAGTTTTATGCATTCCTGGTCGAACCATGGTTTGTTCCTACGTATTTCCGCGTGTCCCAATTTTTCTTTTGCTGAAATTTTAATGCTATCTTTAATTTCAATCCAGTTATCCTCAACACTAGTGCACTCCGAATCTTCTAAAGCCGAAAATCTATTCGAAACTTCAATCTGATATTCCTCTCTTACCTGGCTCTCTTCTAATTTCTTTAAATTGAATCTCTCCGTTTTCGGACAATGAATATTACCTTTATTCAACGATAACCTCTCTCGTATTATCGCTGCTACCAGGTAGTGGTCAGTGTCACAATCAGCCCCTCTAAATGACCGGACATCAATTATGCTAGATTGCCTTCTTCTATCTACTAAAACGTGATCAATTTGATTATGTGTTTTCCCGTCTGGTGATGTCCAAGTGTATTTATGAACGTCGCGATGTGGGAATTTTGTACTCTTCACGATTAGGTTTTTGGATGTTGCAAAGTTCACGAGTCTAACACCGTTGTCATTACTTTCCTTATGCAGACTTTCGTTCCCTATAATCGGTTTGAAAATATCCTCTCGTCCTACCTTCGCATTGAAATCCCCTAATAGAATTTTCATATGGTATCGCGGGAGTTGGTCAAATATCCGTTCCACTTCTTCGTAAAAACTGTCTTTTATATCGTCATCCTTATCTTCTGTTGGGGCATGTACATTTAAAACAATAATATCACACCACCGTCCCTTAAGAGTAATAAAAGAAAGTCTGTCAGTAACAAATTCAACCCGTTTAATTGCTGGTAATATACGTTTATGAACGAAAAACCCTGTTCCTAACTGGTGATTTTTATTTCCTTCCCCGTAAAAGAACGTAAAATTTCCGGAATTCTCAGATCCATTTCCTTCCCACCTAACTTCCTGAACTCCTACTACGTCCATCCTGTATTTCTCTAACTCCCTCGTTACGGATTTTAACGCGCCTACCCTATAAAGACTCCTAATATTCCATGTTCCAAATCTCATGTCCATTTTCTTTTGCTGAGGTCGTGCCAAGTTATCAGTACTTGTCCGAGGCTTTTGTGAATATTTCTGAACAAGTGCTTTTTTTTTACAGGATGAGGTTGAAGAATATTGTGTATAATTGAGTCATAAATCAGGAAAGAAGAATATCATAGTCGAGAACGGTATAAATTGTTAAATTTCGGTATATGTCAAGATCAGAAAAAGAGTTCCAGCACTGAGAGAGGGTCATTTGTCCGGTGCAGAAAAGTTAGGGAAAAGTGAGAAACTTATAAGAAAAGATAAAGTAAAAAGGATTTGGATGTGTGTAAGTGTATTTGTGAGTAGGTGAGAAGGTGTTCATGTAGTGTAAAGTGTGAGATATCCCACTTACGCCCCTTCCTCTATGCAGCACAACATGAATACAATATTAGACTTCAGCTGACACTGCCAAACTCAACATTTTACTATATTTTAAAATTATGTTTTATTTGGTCTTCTTTTTTCTCTATTTCACTTTTAACGTGGCAGAAATAGGCTATTATTTGCCATCGCCCAATTTGAGGTGGTACAGATACATAATAATGGATACATGATGTACATGATTAAAATATAACATAAATGGAAACATATGCTTATTAGCTTAGAGTTATACTGAGCGTAGTTAATATTTAGCACAGATAGAAAGAAGAAGAAGAAGGAAAGAAAAGAAACATTCCACAATAATATATATGTACATTTTTATGTACAATTACGTTAATGGCAGTTGTAACATCTTCATTACAATCACATTAATTTGTATATATTCATCAGATACTGGCGTGACAAGATGTTATAACAGTTAGCGTGACATCTCAACCTTACGTGACTTTCCCTGCTGCAGTGCTAATTTAAAATTATAGGGGAAAAATTGTTAACATAATAACAAAAACCTGTATAAGGGGAAAAAAAATCTTGCCAAATATGACAATTACAGGAAAGGTTATTTGCAGCTTAGAATTTGCACGCACAGCATGAAATATCTTGATAATTTGGCAACGATGACGATATTTTCATTTGTATGTTCGTTTTTATGCATGATGAGTGATCTCCGATAGCTGCATTCTAATTTTCAATGTAACTTCTTTTCAGATTAATTTTCGTAATGCACATTTCGGTGTTGAAAGATTTGTGTGATTAAACTAAAATTCTGTTCCCCTCTCCCATCCTGAAACGATTTCCCTTAAACTGAAATATTTTTAATTTTCTTATGAATCATTCCTAGTACTTTTTCTTTCTTCCTTTTATAAAAGAAGTATAAACAGAAGATAATAAAAAAATTGAAGAACAAGCAGCAGTCTACTCTCAGCAAAACATAAGAAGTACTAAGGGGGGTTGAGCATGTTGCTTTGAGTAGAGTTCATATGATAACTTTATGATGTTATATAATTTAAACGTAAATATTTTCGTATTATTTTTTAACGTGATACTTTGGGCTGAGAAATGCATGATAACCTAATGAAGTCACAATGTTATCATATTATTACTTTGAGGTGAAAAATTAATAGATACTTTATAACGCCATAACGTTTTCATATCACTTTTGAGCATTATTTTGAGCTGAGAAATAAATGAACAATATCAAGTTATAACGTTATCGTCTCATTTTTGAATGTATTATTTTGATCTAATAAACACATAGTAACTTGATGATGTCATATAAGTTTTCAACGTGTACTTGAAGCTGAGAAGTATATCATAACTTTGAGGTTATGACATTACCATATCATTTTTGAACGTATTACTTTGAACTGAGAATTACATGATAGCTATACTGAGAACCAATGGAACAAGACATGAGTGGCTACACACACCATACCTCTTTCGTCAATATTTTTGCAATGAGTCGATCAATTTTAAGATCCCTTTTCTAGAGAGTTAAAAAGAAATCTTCTTTTACAGTACACAAAACTAGGGTGGAACAAAAGTAGGGGTACAGTACCATACTGCATTTTATATCATTTCTTATTGCTATCCATCAAGTAGACTTCGTTTCTTAATTATTTGTTTTTAATGTGTTTTTACTTACATCTTAAACTCGGAAGAGCCGAAACAAATAAACCCATAAACTAGAATTTTATACTTCATCAATGCAGGGGTGTACACCAACTTTTGGGCCATCCTGTATATTCCGATTGATTGATTCATTCGGAGAATACGTGAAGAACCTATTTTGTCTTATAACTGTATGTTTGCAGTTCTGGTACTGAAGGTATGAAATATAATTAAGACATAAATGCAGTGATATGAACAAAGGAAGACGTCTCTAGAAAGAATAAATAATATTTTATGTGATCTTGAGTATGGGAGTGTATAAAAGACTGTTCAAACGTTTCTATGAATTATTGTACTATCAGAGTAGAAACATGGGTACTATGAAAAAGCGTTCAGAGTGTAGGTACAGTGCAGAAAGAAGAAGATTAGCAAGGTGAAATAAACTAGTAACGAGAAAGCAATTAATAAAAGAAAAGGAGCAAGATTACGAGTAATTAAAAAGGGGAAAATTATTATGAAAGTGTTTAAGATCTAACCGGATAGTTAGGGTTAGAAAAAATGAATAATAAAAGGATCAATAGAGACGGGATGACGTATTGCAGTTAACAAACTATATTAATAAAAGTAATTCTTATTTCTAAACGATTATTATCGGATAACTGTACTGTAAGGAGGCTTCTCTGTTTTCAGCAAGTAATCCCCAGAGATGCCAGAATACTGACACTACATACACTAAACCAGCTGGAGGTAAAATACTCACTATAGCAGACATCTACAGCCACTAGAAGTATGAATACGAGTCATCAATGACCAAAGAGAAAAGTTCATGTTTCACTTAGTTTCTTAATATTTTCGACGCTCATTCTATAATTGGATGAAAGTAGAAATTGAATATTTAGTTCCTATTAGAAAGAAGCTTTCTGTATTTAAAAAGTAGACGGGGAAGAAGTAGAACAGGTGACTAGTTTTCTGTACCTCTGTAATACTATTAATAAAAGACTAAGTGTGAACATGAAATATAGTCGAGGATAGGAATGGCGAAATAAGACTTTAAGAAGAGGAAGAAAAGAAAGTATATTTTGTGGGTGTTTGAATAAAGTGTCTTTGAAGAAAGATTCATTAATTGGTTTGCAAACGAAAAGAAATGAAATGTTTAACGTCCCACGTTTATGTCTCAGCCTAAAGAAGAGGGATGATTAGTTCAAGTATAGATTATGAAATAAATGGTAGAGGGGGAATGTAAGAAAGAACGGTGAATTCTTCCCCTAAAAAAAAGAAAAAAAAGAGATGATTACATTAAGTGATTCGTGTCGAGTATTATACTTACAGGATAGAAAAATGGATACTAGGAAGAAAGGAAGAGAAACCATTAGATATTTCAAAATGTGGGTATCGAGAAGAATGGAGAAAATTATAAGAATGAAAAAATGAATGGTAAGTGCTAAAATTATTAAAAAACAAAATGTAATATTAGATGCAATTTTAAAAGGAGAGACAAACAAAAACCTGTTTTTACCCTAGGGTTTCAGACAAGAATTCCGAAAATTATGGTCAGTAACCCAACCACAGATAGGAGAACTTCTATGATATGTGTTATGGGAATATAATAAATGATTTTAAACTGTGCAAAAGAGAAAACAAAAATATTGAAATTAATATTCCACAAGGAAAACTAATATTTTACATGTGCGTACATATTATTAAAGGTCATGGTGCAATATAAGATATTAAAGCTAGACAAAAATACGTGAACGATCAAACTACTTTTTCAATTTCAAATGTTTAAATATAAAAGGTCTTCTTCTACACGTACAAAGGTCATCGAAAAACCATTGGACGGAATTTCATATTAAGATTTCCTTTTATTTCTACTCCTATATTATGAAAACAAAACATTCTTTGTATGTTTTTTTAAAAAGATATCTTCTTGCTCTTTAATAATATAGAAAGCAGAAATAATCTCTTTTTTATTTACGCTAACACGTTCAATGGATCGCGTTATTAGAACCGCTCGCTTCAACTCATAGATATTACGGATTTAATTTCCTCCTGTTGTATAACCTCAATTGGTGGTATGACTACGTCCTTCATTAGATGGCCTCTCGCATCGCTTTTTTCCAATAACAAACTTGATATTCACTGTATTTGAATATGTACACATTGCGTTTTAAAAACAATTATTCCAAAGAGCTTGTTTGTATGAATTTGTTGTTGAACTGTGAGTAACCGTAGACACTTCAAATAGCTCGTAAAATGCGTGGATATTACACTACTCGCCATTAAAAATGCAACTGTAATAAGGACACAAGATACTAGCGCCAAAGTTGACACACAGAGATCTGGTGATACAAGTAGTAAGTGATTAAATCTACCGCTCTGTGCGGTTCGTAATAACGTGGCGACAGAGGAGCAGAACTGGAGACGGTCAATAGTCTGTGGGACTACCGTGGGTGATCAGAACGACTGCAGCACGACATCTAGTGGATGAACCCTTGGATATCCTCCTGAGGTATAGCAAGCCATTCTTTGTCGCTAGTACTTTGCGGTGGGTTTTCTCAGGGTTCTCCCGTTTCCTCCCACTTTCTTCATTCCACCATTTCATTCATTATTCATCATCACCGTCTCCTTTAGCCTAACCGGCATAACCGTGGGACGTAAAACTCAAAAATTTCATTTCATTTTTTCTTTGTCGCCAGAATGTCACTGCTCATTAACTGTAGCTGGTCTAGTGTGCAGATGGGAGAGGCGTTGTGCAACTATTGACCAGACGTGTTCGTTTAGTGAAAGATCGGGAGAAGGCACTGGCAAAGAAAACAAAGGAACATTGTGTCTAGCTAGGAAGTGTAGGACAGGAAATATAACTTGAGGGCACGTATTATCCTCCTGGAATGTAGTCCCGGCAGCAACTGCACTAAAGGAATAACCATCGGGTTCAACACCTCATCACTGTACCATTGGCTGGCCATATGTCTGTCAATGCGTAAGAGGCACAAACTGGCACTATGGCACCTCACACTGTAATATCAAGAAGCAGACCGACGTGGTGATGAGAAATACAGCGTCGTCTAGTCTAATGTTGGGGGTAGCAACAGGTACGGATGCGCCCACCATGTTGCTGCAGATAGGAGCGGGATTCGTGAGAAAAGAGAATGTCCTGACATTCATCTCTCCATGCGCGATGTTCGCGACGTCATAGTTTCCCATACCTACGATGCAGCATCAGTGGAGGCTGAAGCAATGTGCGCATATATAATATTCCCTTTCTTACAGACGACGTAAAATTGTTAGTGGGGACACTATTCGCTGTGCAACATCCTCTAATGCTTACGCTATAGTGCGAGATGTGGCTGTCCGATTCACCAGAGCCATACGCATAAGCCGTTGTCATCGTAACCAGTGATAATCAGTGGTCGTGGAATGTGGTGTATCGCTATGTAGTGCTTTCGTAGATTCATCGAGTCCCTTTATGCTGCATTGTGACCACTTTTTGTCCAACACTGGCATCAATGTTGCAGAACGATGATTCACAATACATCACTATTTATCAGCGATCAAGACCCAAATCCTGCCAGATGGACTGCTGCATTCTAAGAGGTGGCATCTTTTGACCAAACACACACATACGACACACCAACCTTTATCTACCATGAACTGAGTCTTTTCTGCCTTCACTTGCTAATACTAAATGATATGCCCGAGGCGTCTGCTTTTCACTGGTGCTGTCATCCTAAACAATTATTTATGCTTCCATTCTGTACATGTTCGGTAAATTTGGACTTAGTAAAACACCTTCTTCTTAATGTTTTTTAACGGCAAGTAGTGTATTTAGCTCTGTATCACAAAATATTTGCTTGGAAAGAGTTTAATTTAAATACCAGTTAGTGGATATGAACTTTCTCATTTTTGTTCTTAAGCATGGTTACCAATCTGTGATGTAAGTATGGCAGATTCGTGGTAGCTCGCTGGTAGAACATTTATCTTCGTTGAGAGTGTTCATGGTTCAATGCTAAGTCACATGGATGGCCACTGCCGGATTCCAGGATGCAAGTTACGTTCACGCTATTTTTAGAGGACACACTTTTCAATGAAAATGGGACAATAGAATACTAATTATACCATAATCATGCTTTTAAGGTCACTAAATTGAATACAATTTAGTCTACAAAGCTTAGTTAGCTTGTTTTTGTCACAACAACTTCGGTCCTCTCTACTACTGTTTAGAGAAGGGGTACAATAGTAAATTTGGTGGGTTTGAGCCAAAGCATTTGGGGGTTAAGGACGAGCACCGTGGCTAGGCCGCGTGAGTTATGTAAAGAATAACATTAATCTTGGGTTTTATTAAGATTATCCTAACTAGAACCGTTTAGGAACTAGGGTTTTATGGTCCTTTCATCCTTAATCCAGAATAGACTTAAGCAAATGTGGATAAAATCCTTATAAAACCCTTAAAAGGTTCATATATGAATGCTTCCAGGACTGGAAACATAGTTGCAATCACTGTTTCAGTCAGCAGGGACTGCTTCGAAGAGAATCCATCCGAGTAACCTATAAGCATATAACAAGCCCCGTCCTGTTTAGTTTAAAACTTTCCAATTACTTTACGTCTAAAGGGCTAAACATACTAGCTTCTAATTTACGTTTTCCCAATGTAAACGCTGCTTATATTTGGGTACCGCAGTATAACTGTAACGTTGAAAACTGTTTCAGCATTCTGTCGCCAAGTGTACAATGATAGGAATGTTGATTTCTTTTCAATAAAACTTATGCATCAATTTAAAAGTTATTAGTATTCCTTTGTGTCTTCAGGTTCATGTATTCTTTACCATTAACTCAGTATTAATGGATTAAAATTCCTCATAACTCAGGATTAGTGGATCGAAATGTGACATCTGTATGTGTATACTCTGTGCTTTAATGTGTTTCTTGATTTATTGGTTCGTGTGTAGTATTTCTTCTTCTATATTCAGCGATAAGTATAAAACAACAAAAGTGATTAGTGGAATTGAAGAAAAATAATACAATAAAATTGTTTTTAAGATGTCAACTTAATTAAGATACTTTAAAATTATTTTTAAGAAATTTGGATTACCAGAACTCCTTTTTATATTTACTTTGTTTGACGTTCTGTCCTTTTCACCAAGGGAACAAAAATCTCAAGAACTAGAAATGCTTGATGGATCACCATCAACTTTGATCAGGATTAAAATTAAGTATTCTGGCTTTCGGCAGGTCCTGGGACTAATCAGGTTTTCTCTCCTCCTTCGTTCCTTCTGGGAAAAAGATAATGTGGTAGTATTCCCATTTCCTTTCCACATCTCCATGCCGTTGACCAGGACAGTTTCATCTCCTAAGGAGAAGAAGGTGCCCTGACTTACACCCGCTCATCCGCCCTCCGAGAAGGTCGTAGGCACTTGGTAGAAGCTGACTCCTTATCTCGAGAGTCGGTCGGTCCCCACCTACATTAACATCCAAATACGTTGCTCGCTTTCTCCCACGAGGAGGTGTAGGTTGGGATTTTCCCTTCCTTTAGAATGAGACCCGAAGGCTTTTCTCAAACCTCTCCAGTACTTTTAGAAAGTATGGCCAGGATATAAAGGTTCAAAAGTTATTAATTAAGATGGTTGATCCAGATGTTGTTCAAACTGGAGGTAGTGTGGCCCCTGCGTAACGTAGTCGCTAACGCTTTTGCCTTCGGTGCGAGCGGAGTCAGGTTCGATTCCCGGTGGGGATAGTTGGTCGAAAAGTATTAAAACTTTTAATTCCAGACATCCTAAGTAAGGTTTTCCTGGGTTTTCCTCATTCACACCAGCCAAATACCGAGATGGTACCTAACACACAGACATAGGCGGAGCTATGGGGGGAATGGGGGCATTGCCCCCCAACTTTTTGACAAAAAATTAAAAAATTCCACCTATAAGACCTTTCAATTCTCATTTGTATTTACTGTGCCCCCTCCCCCAGCAGACAGAAAGTCTGCCACTCAGGAGACAATTCCTAATTCCGCCCATGCACACAGATCGCAGGCTGCTTTCTTCCATTTTCTCGGATAGTGTGATCGCCGAGGGAGGTCATCCCTCATACGTAACGGGATAATATAACCATAGATGCCGAAAACCTAGAAATCTAATACTTATCAAACTGAAGTAATAGAAATCAACAGCTTCCGTTGTTGTTAACGTTGATCACCGTAAACCATAAACGGTAATAGATAGCGAGAAGCAGTTCCCTGCAATCGATTTAAGCACCCAACGATATATTTCATCTCCATCTGGATCCTTACTAAGGATCCACTATAACTTCCTGTTTCAATATTGATCTACATAGAACAAAAACGATAGAGCTAACGTGGAACGGTTTCATTGAACCGATTAGGCTTGTTAAGAACAGATATCACCTCTCTTAATCTTTTATTCAAACCGAAAGTAACAGAAATCAACCAATTCCAGTTTTAAAGTTGGTCTTTCTGGAACGGCAATAGATATCGAGAAGCGGTTTTCTTTATTCAACTAATATCCTGATAATATATTCGACTTCCATTCTCATCTACCTACTAAAACCGGAAATATAGAAATCCACTACCACTTGCAGTTTCAATATTGAGAAAAAAAATCACGCCATAGAAACCAAACTCCTTCACGTGGTGAACTGTTACTTGTTTTTCTAGAAAAAGGACAGATGGTTTTAACTGTACATATACAATAAACTGTAAGAATGAAGTAGAGCTATTCGCTGTGTACTGAAAGCTGCATTTGAAACTTTGTAGCATACGCATGTGTTGCTAGGAAGTCAGAGTGTTATATATCGGAGGAATATTAATATAAGCGTGCAACAGAATAATGAAGCCTAATTTCCCAATTGTTCTATAACCTACGTGATATATCATTAACCACAATTCTTAATCTGTCTTTACGCACTAGAAGCATGGCTAAGCTTTTCCAACGGCATAAAAACACGCCTAAGTTCAGTGTTATCATTGCCTCTGGATATTGTTTCCTACTATTGCTGTTCAATCAACATGGATACGCGCGTATTGGCTTTTCAAAAATTTTCAGTTCCCAATCATAAGCTCAACAAATTGTGGTGGTTCACTGATAGAGTTCACTTCTGGTACATGAGGTCCCAGGTTTGATTCCAGCTCATGCCAAGCGAACTTTGTGCTGGACAAACACCGTGTGCATGGGTTTCCTCGGGATTCTCCCGTTTTCTCTCACTTTTTCATTCCACTATTTCATTCATTTCTCATGATCACCTTCTCCTTTAGCCTACTCGGCATAACCCTGCAACGTTAAACTCAAAGATTTCATTTGAAAGGGCTTACTGTCATCACATACTGCGTCGCAAACCGTTTTACTACGTGTCTGACAAGTCAAAGCATTTGCATCGTAGAGTCACTGCTGTTATTGGTTGAAAGGAGTGTTGAGAGGGGGAAATATGAATGATTTTCTGCATTATTTTACAAAGTTGCCAGAATATAAGACCAGTAGAAGTCAGTAGACATAGTACATTTCTCGTTTTGTTTTGCTACTCTATATGATCGCTGAAGTGATTGTTGGGATTGGAAAAGGAAAGTGGAAACTCCAGAAAAAAAAAAGAAAAAAAAAACAGAAAAAATATCTCGTTCCGATTCAAGCAAAAGTACACAAAAGTATTGAAACTCTGTAGAGACGAAAAATCCTCCACTATAAACATGTTATTGCTTTTTAAAACATTATTTAATGTTTGAACGTCTCTTTTGGATCAAAAGATCCAATATATTTCAATCAAAAATTTTCTTGTACTCCTTATATCTGGAGAACTACATATAGTGTAGACAAACCCAAAATATCACTTAACTCGGTATGATGTGCTTATTCCGTAGAAAATACGAAAACTCGATTTAGGCGCCGTTCAAAAATTTTGTTGTCCGGAATCCAAAAACTAATCATTGGCCAAGATCGCAATCTTTTGGATCATTCCTAAAATTCTTACGTTCATACAGGACAATTAAGCTATCAGTCATCTGAATAGTTTAATGTTTTATCAAGTGTTATAGTTTTATGCATTTAACGCAAAAAAGACTTAAAGGATGCACATGACTGCCTTCACACAAATTTGATTAGGTTCAACTCATCCATTTCGTTTTCTTCATAAACTTATACACATGGAAGAAATTTCACATATAAGCACTACCACTGACAACACTGGCATGTCTGACGTCACACGTAAACAATAAAATTAATTCGGAATGTTACCGTCTGCACAAATTTATGAAACGGGTAATATATTCACTCGCTATAATATTGTGCTGTGTAATTCTGGTTAAGCTTAAATTATTATTAATATCGTAGAATTCTGAATTGCTTGAAAATGTAACGTGAATAGAGACTAGAATGAAATTTTTTTATTGTTTATTAAAAACAATTGATTGAAAATATACCTAGAAAGAATTCACGGAAACAATCCTCTTAATTTCAACAAAAATAGTGTAGTGAAAGGGAAAGCAAGAACTATTTCTGACAATAGAAAGGTAGACCTGTGACGAGATAAACAAGGACTTCCTGATTGACGTCACAGAGAATAACAATTTTGTGGTTAAGAAAGTCCAGAAATAGAGAACAGGAAGATAGAAGAGAAAAACAAAGTGTGTATAAAAACACTAGTAAAAATTTACTAGGGGTTCAGTTCGTTCAGTTGGTCAGTAAATCATTATCGGACGAAACTATACGAGTCGCGGTATCCGTACGCTGTACACGCGTAGACTTTGTCCGTCTATCCTTTCAACTGTTGGATGCACTTGGAAACATGTAAGTTGGGATTGTTCTTTATTTGTTTCTTGTCATGCATAAGATTAATACCAGAGGTAACATAGATCCTAAACTAATTCCTCAAGCACCTTAGGCCCATGTGCCAGGACTGTAATTTTAATTCAACATTGTTCTCTAATTAATTTTGCATATGAAATTAATCTAAGGTTTTGAATACTCATGTCCAAAGCTATTCGACTCAATGGTTCAAATTAATGTTATTTAGTTAGATAATGGACTGGAGTAAAAGATATAATTTCATTGTAAATGATTGTCAATGTCTAATGAGCTTGTTGGTCCAAGGTATTGTGCCGACATTCGCGTCGTGCCTTATGTAGAAATTGAATTAGTTGTGAGGGCCAACTAAGCTCATCCTTGCAATTCAGATTCATGATAAATAAATGATGGACTAGATTCCTAGTATCTTTATTTACCAGTAGTAAATAATGCAAATCCCCTCTCTCTCACGTGACATGGTAATTCACTTATTATAGTGATCTATTCACTAGTAGTGATCATATTTATACTTATATACATGTAATATATTCATATACATGTAACAGTATTTATATTTATGTAATATTCAATTCAGATTAATGTAAACATCTGAGATATACGTGTAATAGTATCCATATTTGTGTGATATGGCTCCCCGAACTTATAGAGGAATTATAAGGATTATGCTACTTTGGTTTTCATTTTATGCTATGCATGACCTTTGCTCCTAATCTTTAAGTGATATTGTATTTTTCGCTGTTCTCTCTCAGTGCAATTTGCTATTTTTTTGTTCAGTTGTGTTTCTTAGTGTGTAATTGTGTTAACTATGGCTAATACGCGCTCTGGCAGTAGATCTGATAGTGCTAACCCCGTTTCGATGATAAGGAGGAGCTCCCTTCTGTTTCTTTAGATGTGTTCTCTGATGGACCTTCCGAAAATGTAGATAGATTCTTAGCGAACTTTGAACGTTTAGCCGAGATTAACGGTTGGTCGTCAGATCGCATAAAGGCCATTTTTCCCACGTGTTTAAGTGGTCCTCCCTTATATTGGTACAAAACCCAGGAAAATGTTTTACGTACTAAAGACTGGGCAGGATTAAAAGCGGCCTTTGAAGAACAGTTCGGTTCATCTCAGTTACCTTTAACGGCGTTGAATGCGTATAGATCGCGAGTGCAGGCCCCGGGAGAACTTTTAACACATTTCTTATTCGAAAAGAAATTTTTAGCGGATAAATACAATCCCAATCTATCGTTTAAAGATTTCGTAGCAGACGCGGTCATTGCTATGCTTCCATCGCATATGCACTATTTTTCACAAAAGACGTATCCTAATTTTGATGCTTTGGTGCAGGACGCGTTTACACGTCAAAAAGCAGACCTACTGCTTCACAAACGTCTTTGCGACCAAGATACTGTAGCTAGCGATCCCAGGCACCATGCAGTGGCATCGCCAGCAACGGCTCCCAAAATGCAATCGAACCCGGTAGCACAGGCAGATCCTTTTTCTGAGATATTGGAGAAACTCGAATCACTCCAACTACAGTTTAATCAAAAGGCATCCGTTTCGCATGTCCATTTTGCCGAAAAACCTTATCGCCCCCCCACCCCACGGGCACATTCATCTGCTAATGATGGTAATTATCAGCGGCAGCATCACCATCCTCAGGCACAACCGACATGTCAAAATTGTCCACCGTGCTCTCATGGATGGCAGCAAAAGGGACATAAGAAAGGGCAAGGTTCTGACAGAGGCTTGGAATCGAACCCAGTACGTAACACGAAGCAGAAGCCCAAGAACAAAAAGAAAAAACAGGCAAATAAACAGCCCCTTGGGAATAATCCCCAATCATATGTTGGTCAACTTCCCCCAGCATACCCTCCGTATGCAGCACCGTATCCATACTATGGATACCCTCCTCCTTTTCCATACCCATTCTACTAACCCACGCCGCATCCGGTAGCCCACCCACCCCCAACTTCTAGTGCCGTTACTGATCAAAAAAACTAGGTACGGTGCAGGAGCCCTCCGCTCCTGCAGTTTTGCCCGAGCCTACCCCTGTAGCGACAACACTACATCATGCAACTTCGTCTATTACGCTACCACTACACCTCGATGGTCAACTAGCATATGTGGAAGGTCATTTAGGTGATGTAAAGAAGCGTTTTCTTTTGGACAGTGGCGCGGAAACGTCTATAATTCCGTGGTCCGCATTGCCAAAAAACGTGTCTGTTTTTCCGTTACAAACATCCATTTATGGTATCAGTGACAAACCAATGGTTCTGACCCATGCTACGTATATTAAAATTAAATTAGCTGGAAATTTCTTTACTGTGTTGTTTCGGCTTATCCCTATTCCGAAATTCCCCATAATTTTGGCAAATAATTTCCTCAGAACACACCAGGCAGTAATTGAATACCAAACGAATACGCTTACATTACGTCATTTGGGTTACTTTCCTAACAAAGAACAGAAACTACCACAATGCATTAATAAGTTGCCGGAAGAAGTTGCAAAACAGGTGAAAACAAACAAACACTTAATTTTGGTTTGTAAACAAACTATCACGGTTCCTCCACGTTCAGTGACGTTTGTCCCACTTGCAATCCCGTTAGCTAGTAATTTCGATACTCTGCACATTCACACGCCGATAAACAGAAACCTTAAACGTTGTTTCATAGCACACACGGCAGCCAGCGTAGACAACATAGCGGTTCCAGTAGTAAATTTGGCTTCCAAGCCCAAACGTTTTCATAAAGGAACGCCTATAGCTATTGCGTCTGAGCTGACAGACATTCCAGAAACAGCGCGAGTGAATACCATTAGAAAGCTATTTACTCCTACTAGGCAGCAAGTGCAACAAAAAGTTAAACAGCGAAGGGAAACGATAGGACATCTCATTGACCAATCTAAATTTAACATAAACCAAGATCTCACGGCACAACAGCCAAAACAGATTAGAGATAGACTTATGAAATACGCAACTGTTTTCAAATGGTCAGACGTAGACTTTTCTCATATTGAAGCATATGAAGCATCATTAGATCTTCAATCTAGGGAATCGTTTCGCTCTCCGATGTTTACCATTCCGCACCGTCTTAGAGAACGTGCGCGGGAACAGATTCTTAAACTTTTAGAGATGGGAATTATTGAGCTTAGCGATTCTCCCACGAGAAATAACGTCTTAGTAATACCAAAACCTAACTCTAATGAACTGCGTATTTGCCTGGATCTCAGAAAATTGAACCTTCATTCCTTAACTATAAGAGATGCTCCAGCCAACATGGCGGATGTTATAGATAATTTGGCAGATGCTAAATTCTTTTGTACCTTAGATTTAACACAGTCATTCTACCAAATTCCATTAGATAAAAAGGATAGACCTTTCACGTCTTTTTCGGTCCCATCCCTAAATTTAACACACTCGATGTATCAGCTGACAGCCATGCCAATGGGTCACGTAAATAGCACAATTATGCTTCAACGTGTTTTACGGGACATTTTCGAAAATGTAGACCCAAGTAGACTCACGATGTACGTAGATGACATATATCTACACGACCAAACTTTTGAAGAACTGCTTGAGACTTTGGATAAAGTACTTGCTACTGCCCAGCAGTATAACGTACTCTTTAATCTTAAAAAGTCCGTGTTTGGCGTTACTCGCTTAAAATGTCTCGGGTTCATTATTGAGAATGGTCACATACAACCTGACCCTGCTAAAATAGAAGCAATTCTGAAAATTCCCAAACCAACGACGGTGAAACAATTGCGGTCGTGGTTAGCTTCAGTTAACTTTTTTCGTGGATTTTTTGCAAATATTTCCCTTAATTTGGCACCCTTGTATGATGCCTTAAAAGGTGCACCGAAAAAGTTAATTTGGACACCGGAGCGTGACAAGGCTTTCGAAGAGATGCGTCAAGCATTGACGAGCCCACCCCTCCTCCAAATTTACTCTACTACTGACACCACCCATGCCTTAGTAGTCGATGCCTCAACCATTGGCGTTGGAACGTGCCTGTTACAAAAGCGTTCATCCGACACAGAATGGCATCCGGTGCAATATGCATCATCCCGTCACCCCCCACGGAAAACACCTCCGCCCGTCTATGAATTAGAACTGTATGCAGTCTATTTTGGCTTACGCAAATTTTATAAATATCTAATAGGTCAGGAGTTCATAATTTACACCGATTCGACGGCAGTCACGGCTCTAAAAAGTTCGGATCATCTGAGTGGCAAACTTCAGCGTTGGCGAGATTTCTTTAGCACATTCTCGTTTACAATCCAACATATAAAGGGCCGGAATAACACATTAAGCGACCTGCTTAGTCGGAACCCACTTCCGGTCACAGAGGACACCATTGAAGAGGCTGAAGAAACTCCCCACGACTTTCAATTGTTGGCACTTGATAGGCGTGTTGATGTTGGCGAACTACAGCGCCAAGATTCATTCTTTGGCAAAGTGATAAGAACACTACAGGCAGATGACACATCGCACAGACAGTATAATCAATGGAAAAAGGAATTCACGATTTCCAAAGGAATTCTTTATCGAAAAATCAAAGCTATCCCACAAGATAGACTTGTACTCTGTGTCCCTAACAAACTAAGGGATTCTATTTTTGCTGAGTTGCACACGCACTCTTTGACCCACCCAGGCTTTACTAAGCTGTATCAATTGTTGAATGCAAAATATTACTTCCCACAAATGAAGAAATGGCTGCATAATAAACTGCGGAAATGCCATGAGTGTTCCTTATTCAAACGCTCTTATAACCCTTCTGTGGAGACTATTCAACAATTGCCCCAGAGTACTATTTTACGATGTTTTTCCATTGATCTTGCTGGACGTTTGATACCGTCTGAACCGGAGAAGTATCAATACTTCTACCTGGCGACTGACCACGCCAGTGGTTACGTCATCACCGCACCTATTAAATCCCCAACATCAGAAGCATTTATTAACTTTTTCATGGATCACATCCTGATTCCCTTCTCGTGCCCATCTACCTTGTATTTAGATCGTCAAACCAGCCACACCTCCACAAAAACCAAGAAATTCTTAGAGAGTATGGGAGTAGAAGTAAGGTACGCCCTTCCCGCACACCATCAGACACTAGGTCACGCCGAAAGTCGAATTGGCGATATACAAAATGCGCTCCGCTTTCTCACGAAGGATCAGCATTCACGCTGGCCTGAGTTTCTTCACATTGCAACGGCATCTGTGAATAAAACTCCGATTACAGAGATTGGAGTGAGTCCATTCTCCATTTTGTATGGTATTCAACCTGTATTTGCCATAGATCGTGTATTGAATGCCCCGGAGGATAACCTCGACAATCATGAACGGCTCACACAAGCACGGGAAATGCGTGATTACGTTTTACATAGACGGAATCAGATTTTCGAGCGTCGCCAAGAAAAGTTACACTCGCGGAAAACGCCGACGGAATTCTTACCCGGTCAGCAGGTTGTCGTTCAAAGGCTATACACAAAACCTGGAGATTGTAAGAGCTTTCAACAACTCTATGACGGCCCTTACGAAATCCATAGTAAACTTGATGGTAACTCATATCTAGTTACTATCAATGACAAACAGGTTCCGATCACTAAAGCGCGCCTCAAACTCTACATTCCAGAAGACGGACCTACTCCAGAGTTTGTAACCAAATACAGGCAATATTTACAGTCAGATTAATGATGTACAAATGTGGAATATCAGGTATATGAGTGTTTGGTATAATAACAACCTTCATGTTTGAACTCCCAATTCTATTTCACGTTCTCACAATCGGTTTCAGTCATTTTTTTCTTTCCCAGTAGCTTTAGCAAGAAAAGAGTAGTTTTTTTAAAAAAAAGAAGGAATTCTCTACTCGATGCTGTTTCATTCACTTCCCCCTCCGTTATTACAGTTACTGTAGGAGACTCAGCCATGGACTCCAACTTTCACTAATGCTATTTCTAGCTTACATAATATGTTATGCGCTCACGTCATATTACTTGTGAATGCACCGTCACTTGTTAGCAGGTAGCATAGCATTGTTTACGGCACACGCACGAATGTATACTCATTCGTTGCACAAGTCATCCTACACGGTTTTTTTTTCTCGACCATCAGAAGTGTGTCTCCTCGACATAACTGAGGGAGGCATTGCCCCCCGAAGATCTATGAATGATCCCCTGGAAACGACTAAAGTCATTAGCTTTGCATATGTAACGTAAAACATTGGACTAGGCCCCCGAACTATTATGCCCCCCCCCCAACAATAGGTTTTCTCATAGAAACACTGACCATATCTGTTTTTGTTTTTTTTAGACTACGGAAATAGTATGATATTAAATAGAGCAACACATATTGGGCTAGTACCCTAACACACTCATATCATAATATTGCCCCACTTGTACATACAACAAATCACTAGACGACAAAATAATTTTGTGGACATTATGTTTTATACTTTTGACTCCCTATGCCGCCTACAATATCAAACTAATGAAAGTAAATTCCTGTGAACTACGGATTTTCATGTCCGGTCACAGAGGGGACTTAACCCGCGTTTCCCCCATTCGGAGATTCCCCCCATTCTGAGCGTAAACTTCTTTTGCATTTGAAAAATAAGACTTGTTCACCTCGAAACACTGCAGTAACACGTATACATAAATGAGCATTGACATATTACTCATAGATTTCTGTGAAAATATATGTACTGATAATCTTCGTAAGCAGAAAATGCATTCAGTTGTAAAGATGAAGAAGTAGGAAGCAGCTTAGTACTGAATGCCTCGACATAGGCCGAAGTTAGGTAACGACACAATTGTGTAACACCCAAAGAAAACACGACATAGGTCGTGGTTAGGCCCAATAAACACCCTACCCTCCATTCATTGTGGTATTCCACTTTCCTTTACAGCAACCCTTTTTGAATGCATTTCCTTCTATACCAACATCCCTAACCTGCGATATTAAATGCACATTTATTATAGCTCCCTCTTTCAGAGGACAAAAAAAAATTATACGTAATCTACAGGTACTCACCAGTGCGGCTTAACAACGCCTAATAACGAAAAACACACTCACCGCATTTTTTTTTCTCAGAGCACAATACTACGGAAAGTATAAAATTCACACACGTGATTGTAGACACATCCCCAAAAAGCATTCTGCATTGCAACAAGGAAGTTCTGTCTGTCCATGTTCCACGCTGGAAATTCCAAGGTCAAGATTTCCTACCCTCTACGATGTCACTAGCCTATCTCCCCCAAGTACTGTGCATGATCGCTATTAATTGCACGCATTACTTCCTGGTTCACTGAGATGGCAACCCCGTGACGTCATTGGTAAAGCTATGTGCAACTGACCTAATTTCAGCGCTGACATGTATGAGGAAGTTACAAAATTATCTCCACCTGTAACAAGTTCTCTTCCCCCATATGGAAAATTGTTAATATTAGCTAGCTGTTTTCCACCCTAACAAAGAAGCTCAGAAATAAACTATTATTTTCCCTGTGTATTATGGTGTAAGTTTAGGCATTTATCTTTCATGTAGAGTCATTTATTATATATATATATATATATATATATATATATATATATATATATATATATATATATATATATATAAAAGGACGTCCCAGTACACGTCTCTATTCCGACCATATTTTCCTTACAGGACTCTCCTGTGGATTTTGTGGATACCAGTGGCGCAGGCAGCAAACCTCATTGACGCATCCACCTTTGTGATCACTTGTGCCAGTTTAGGTTCGTTGGCATTAATGGCTTCGTTAATTGCTTGTATTTGTATTTACAAATATGCCCGCCGACGGCCGCGATCACGATTCTATAATTCCAATATCACGTCTCAATACAGGAATAGTCCCCATATACGGACGAATCCCGTACCTAGTGAAACTGCGGTGCTTATGTCGTCTTTACTAAGTCCATCAGAAGCATCCCCGTCCACACCTGCGTCCCCTGATTCCATGAATGCTCCCTTGACCAGCCCATATTATCATCGTTCTACTTCACGAATATGATTACCTATGTAAATATGTTTTGGGTGTTGGGTAATTAAAAAAAAATAAATAAAAACTAGTCTGTCATGTTTTTCTTTTTCGTTCATTCATTGGTCTCTTGATTTCACTCTGCATTGTTATAACGATTAACCTCTCATACTCCATAACTGCTAATCACCTTTTAACTATTTCTGTGATGGCGAATGTGCATTTGAGAGAATAGTAGACGCCTATGGCATCTCACTTACTGGAGCAATGGTTGGTGCGAAAGAGAAACCAATATAGAATTAATTTCCAACAATATATATATTATATTATGTATACCCTATGTATTATTATTATCTCATTTCGTAGTTTTAAGTATTATTTTCATTTAGGTATCGATGTATATATGTTATATCATACTTAAATACACATGGAATACTGATGTTCACCTCTTGGTACATAACAATTGTTATAATATCTGTTTCAATTCCAACAAATCTCACGTTGACTAAAGTGTTTCCAAGCTTCTAATAATGTTAAGGATTATGTGACGTTGTTGTTTCAATACTTCTAATGTTACATTTTAGACTATGTGGTCGAATAATCTAAATCTTCCATACCATTTGTCTATTTTACGATTTACGTAATTTTGTGTTATGTAACTTGGTACCATTAATGACACACAGTCTTTCACTTCCATTCTTTCGTGTTCTCTGTCTGGCATCTTACCCATATGCTGTGACGATCACTCTTCACTTCCCTCTTGCTTTTGTGCTTCCCTGGATCTGTGTTGAGTACAAGTGTTTACCAGTGTTTCGATATACAGGGTGTTCCGAAAAGACTAGCCTGAAATTAATTATTGGTGTCCATTTCAGGATCACTCAGTAGTATGTTTTTAAGTGGAGGAGTGTAACGTGAATAGAGACTAGAATGAAATTTTTTTATTGTTTATTAAAAACAATTGATTGAAAATATACCTAGAAAGAATTCACGGAAACAATCCTCTTAATTTCAACAAAAATAGTGTAGTGAAAGGGAAAGCAAGAACTATTTCTGACAATAGAAAGGTAGACCTGTGACGAGATAAACAAGGACTTCCTGATTGACGTCACAGAGAATAACAATTTTGTGGTTAAGAAAGTCCAGAAATAGAGAACAGGAAGATAGAAGAGAAAAACAAAGTGTGTATAAAAACACTAGTAAAAATTTACTAGGGGTTCAGTTCGTTCAGTTGGTCAGTAAATCATTATCGGACGAAACTATACGAGTCGCGGTATCCGTACGCTGTACACGCGTAGACTTTGTCCGTCTATCCTTTCAACTGTTGGATGCACTTGGAAACATGTAAGTTGGGATTGTTCTTTATTTGTTTCTTGTCATGCATAAGATTAATACCAGAGGTAACATAGATCCTAAACTAATTCCTCAAGCACCTTAGGCCCATGTGCCAGGACTGTAATTTTAATTCAACATTGTTCTCTAATTAATTTTGCATATGAAATTAATCTAAGGTTTTGAATACTCATGTCCAAAGCTATTCGACTCAATGGTTCAAATTAATGTTATTTAGTTAGATAATGGACTGGAGTAAAAGATATAATTTCATTGTAAATGATTGTCAATGTCTAATGAGCTTGTTGGTCCAAGGTATTGTGCCGACATTCGCGTCGTGCCTTATGTAGAAATTGAATTAGTTGTGAGGGCCAACTAAGCTCATCCTTGCAATTCAGATTCATGATAAATAAATGATGGACTAGATTCCTAGTATCTTTATTTACCAGTAGTAAATAATGCAAATCCCCTCTCTCTCACGTGACATGGTAATTCACTTATTATAGTGATCTATTCACTAGTAGTGATCATATTTATACTTATATACATGTAATATATTTATAATAATGTAACAGTATTTTTATTAATGTGTGATAAAAAGAAAGAAACGAGATGTATTCAAAGCGATAGAAGCATTGCTTTATTGAAAAACTGCACCTTTCGTTCCGAAAGAATTATGAAATAATGTAAAATAGAAAGAAACCGGAATGCTGAACGAGGAGGAGGAAGACTAATGTCTGATGGACGCAAGCAAGCATTTGTGTTTTGCCAGTGAAACTTTCGCCATTGACGTTGATTGATAGAACGAGGCATCAAACCGGGAAATAGGAGGATTTTTCTGGGCGCCGCGTCTAATCTTTCAGTTCATCAGCGCCATCAATTTTCTTTTATAAACTTCTAAGCCATGATATCATGTTTCCAACAGGCTATAATACATCCGAAGTAGGAGGTCATACTAGGATTTAACGTAGAGATTGTATAATCTCCTAATGTTAATGCATATTAATATACATTTAATCATATTATGGTATATTAATGTATTTAATTGTTGGTTTACCTAACATAATGACGTCCCTTAATGTTTGACGATTTCACATAAAAGATAATACTTGAAATACCAGAAAATTTCTATACCTAGGTATTTCTATTATACTACAGTACATATTTCAAGCTGTGTCATTTACAGTGTTCATTCATCAATGAAGCATGATATACGATATTTTTACATGTCAGTGGCTTAATTTGAATAGAAAAGAAAGAAAGAAATAACATATGAGAGGCATACAAGCCTGTTCGGAACTTTTTGTTTATTTGTATATATAAAGAGTAGAAATTATATTTATTTTCCCATATAAACACCTTGCTACAGTGTCCCGGGTTCGATTCCCGGTGAGGGCACTCGGTCGAAAAAGTGTAAAACGCTTTTTCAGGCCAGTCACCCTGAATGAGATTTTCCTGGGTTTTCCTCATTCACACCAGGCAAATACCGGGGTGGTACCTAACTTATAGGTCCCAGGCCACTTCCTTCCTTCCCCAATCCTTTCTTCCTTCCCTTTCCCGGATTGTGTGCTCGCCGAGGGACGTCATCCCTCAAAACGTGAAGGGTTAAATGGCCTTTGATGCCGAAAGCCCAGAAATCTAAATCCCATCCCATCCCCCCACCTTGCTACAGTTATACATTTATCCAGGGTTTAACTAATGCTGCTTTACTATGGAAAGATTTGTCAGTACAACTGAATCGTTCTAAGACAGCGTGCTTCACTTAGTCATCACTGCGGAAATATTGACATCCGTGGAATTGTTTTAGAGGTCCAAACATGTGGCAATCACTTGACGGCCCTTCTCTTCAGTGCAAACTATAACTCTTCTGTGCTTTCTTTTGGAACCCAGCGTACACTTAATTTTCGAAGCACCGAATTATTGTGTTTGCTGTTCCTATAAATTTCACGATAGGTTTATGCGACAATTGCCAACGATAAGGTGTTCAAAAACGCTGAATATTCCCAGAAATGACAGTTGTGGGCTGAGCTCCACCACTACCGGAACCATCAGTGAGAGATATGCGGCCATCTTTGAAGCGCTTGCATAATTCAAATGTCCTATTGGGGTGCGGACGTTTAGTCAATGTGTTCTTGCATTGCTGTTCAAAAAAAAAAAAAAAAAAAAAAAAAAATGATTGTTGGTTTTGTGTTTACTTCCCTTGTCAGCAATTAGACTATATAGAAGAAGATATACAAACTAAAAGTGAGATTTGAACTATTGTACTGTGTTCGATGTTTTCCTCCGGAAATCGATCCTGGGATCTCGTGCACCAAAGGTACATAACTAACAACTAGAACATCGATGAGAAGAAGACATTCCATGAGATCAACCAAACCACAAAAAACAAAAGATTTATCTGAATCTTCGGGCTCATAATGAAGATATAGAGGAAGTTAATACGCACCCAAAATTTGATGCACTCTATTGAAAGTGAGCGAATGTGACTCTTTTCGTACAAGCTTATTACAAGTCTTGATTCATCTATTGAAACCGAAAACGGTAGATTTAACTATTCTGGGTTTCAGTATTGAGTTCTCCTAAAATAAAAATACTAAGAGAAAGCGGGAAATGGTTTTCTAATATGAATTCAGCGTCCTAACATGTTCGATGTATGTTCTTCTATTGAACCCAAAGTAGTACATTTAACTACTCTTTGGACTCAATATTGGATCCCCATGGAGCACAAATGATGAGATAACAAGAAATCCTTTCCTGATATAAATTTAGCACCCTACGAATCAGGCCGGTAGCCAGCCCAAAAATGTAGAGGGGGGGGGGGCTCGATCGAACCATATTATATTTCATCACTATATTATAGTTCATTTGCAAGCCTACAGTGAAAATTTTGGTAGGTCTAGACCCCCCTTGGATATGGGCCTGCTACGAATAGGTTAAGCCAGAAGCAAGGTGCGATATACTAGGGGGATGGGAAATCCCTTTCGCTTTGTATTTCTGGAAGAAAATTTCCCCCTCACTAAAAACTTACTGCGGTAGTAAATAAAATGAATCTATTATCAGAAGCTTGCAAATTAATTACAGTAATTCATATGTTTCTGACATATAGTTATATTTATATGTTAATATAAGTTAACTATGTATTTCTTACATGGGTCTAAATGCTGGATGAACTAGATGTTAACGCTCTCCTTAACACAATTTAATAATTGGGCGGTGTTTTGCAACAACCAGTCAACCCACAAAATTAAAAAAAAAAAAAAGAGTTAACCCTGCTGAAGGGTTTGAACATATGTAAGGAACATACTAAAACGATTCTGGAAACTCGTTTGCGATCGGTCTGCCATCTATGAAGTCAACCCAGGGGTCGAGAAATCTATAACTGCAATTTCCTCAAAACTGACTCGTTGGGGGTTGAATGCATAACATCGCCCAATTATGGGTGTTTAATTATGTAAATTCCCTATTTCAAAAAATTTCGGTGTGAGTAGTTTTTTTTTTTTTTTTTTTTTTTTTTTTTTTTAACACTTCAACTGTTATGATTTCGACCCTTTGCTGGAACTGGTAGATTTTACAACTTCTAGTTTGAGCGTTAAACCTCAATAGTTTGAAGGTCCATTGTAGAGAAACGAACTATATTGTTTCAAGTCGATGAAGGCAGGAACAAACATGCATTCCATCTAAAGAGCTTCTTTCTCCGTTTAAATAATAAGGTTGAAAAATATCACACTTATATGAACACCTCATATATATATGTAACATTTTAGAAAAAATACACCGGAAATTGCATATTTTGCCTACAGTGAGTTGGGATATTTTTCTTTGTGTACGGTGGAAATTGCATTTTGCTTTTGCAATTTGCTCTTTGAGATTCAGAACAATTTAACTTTTAAAAAGGAAAGAAAGTTAAGAAACGAAAACGGTAACTGTAAAAGAATGGGATAATTTTTCTAAAAAAAAAAAAAAAAAAAAAAAAAAAAAAAAAGCTTTCTTTCAAGATATAAAAGTTGAACTTGAAATAGCTTCTTATGAGGAAAAAGAAGTAAAAAAAAAAAAAAAGGAGGAAGATGAAATACGCGAAAGCCTTCGAAGTTATATTGAATTTATCAGCGGGTGACATTCTGTTTTAACTTATATAAGAACTGAAATCTTTCATCCAGTGAGTTTCAAATACAATTGGAACTGCCACTACAAAGAGAAACCCTTTTCTTCTTTCTTTCTGTTTTGTAGTAACTGGAATAATTTTTAATGTTCCTTTTTGGAAAATATTCTTTCAATCAAACTGCAATGGTTCTTGGAAGCAAACTGTTAGAAGTAGAAACCAGAGTAATATTGAATACAATATAAATTTATGACACACACATATTCAGAGAGAGAGAGAGGGAGAAAGCACCAAAAACTTTATAGGATTTTACACATGGTAACTGTGTATGTATGGTTTTCGAAGTTGAGTTACCATTAGTATACGTAGTATGGTATTTCCTCAACAGATGTAGGTACTCTCATGACTGTAGCATGTGATGTATGACGTATGATTGTAAAACAAAATAGCTAATGCACGTTTGACATTTGCGGAACGGAACTCTTATTTTAAACTGGATTTCAAGTTTTGAAAATGTCACTGTCGCTCTTCGCTCAACATTGATAATGAAGGCGTGAGTTTCAAACACGACCTCTTACATCAAGCTTTCTAAACCTATTTCATATCACGATCTCCTTTTCATCATAACCTCTTGCCAGCGATCCCCGTATAAGTAATTTTCGGTTTTTAATAAGCTAAAATATTGCTATTTATCACTTACACTTGAATACATACATAACCTTAATTTTTAATTGTATTTTAATATGCAGTTTTGTTGTATTTATACTCTCCTAAGACTCATAAAGTACTTCGTATGGAGTATTGTATAGGACGGAAACACTGTCATTATACACAAGGGATGAAAAATTACTAAAAGCTTCGGAAATGTAGTTGTGGAGAAGAATGGGAAAAATTATCTGGGTTGAGCGGAAAACGAATGAGAGGATGTTAGAAATGGTGGGGGAGAAAAGAACAATTTTAGGCGCTATTGAGAAGAGGATGAGAAACTGGTTGGGAAATTGGCTAAGAAGGAATTTGTGACATCAGGAACATGCTAGAGGGTATGGTGGCAGGAAAGAGAGGTAGAGGGCGGAGGAGGTTGATAAACAATATTAAGACTATGGCTATTCGAGGATGTGTTTCCGATGCGTTACTCCCCGCAGCGAACGTGACCTAGGTGTCTACTCGGTAATTTTACTTTCGCCAGAGTTATAAATCATACATACTGTGAGTCACTTAGGGTTTGCAGGAATTACTGCCACACTCCTATCTCATTCATGCGAATCACGAGAAACAAGCTTATTGTGTTACATAGATTTTTCTGTAATTAGCTAATTTTTCGGAATTTCCTTGTATTTTTGTGATTTTTTTTTTTTGTTATACACGCATATACTTTTAATAGCAGGGTTCAAATACTCTTCACAAAGCATCTTTCAAGCAGCCGTTTCTTGCTAAAATCCCGTTGACTGACAACACGTCTTTCTTTCTTTTCTTTTCTTCTTTTCTTTTTTTACTTCCTTTAGACAACTTTTATTGGTTTCCGAAAAAGCAGGCGGTCTATTGTTCCGAAACGCACCAAATACGCTCGAGCCAACGTATTCTATTCGTTTTTATTGATTTTGCGTCTGCAGAGCATTGTGTTTAGTCAACCACATTTAAATATATATGGTAAGCGTATTTCAAGCGTATGCATTAGCCATAAAAACGCGTTGCGAACGCATCGAGAAGCCATGTATTAAAACAGGAAAATCGTATGTGAAGATGAAGAGTTCAGCGCAAGACCATGAAGCATGGAAGCTTCTCAATTGAGGCATGTGATCTGTCAATAATGGCAGAATACTTATGATGATGATGATGTAATTTTCTTCTATTTCATAATGTAATTCTTCTATTTAAACCAGTTTCATTCTCCTTGTATTCTAATTGTTGTTTAAACGATTATGCAGTAGTTTAGCTTTTTGTTTACTGTTCTTTGCTGTATTGACAATAAATATGGACATAGATATATGTCTATCAAAATTCTAAAAAATCCAAATAATAATTTTTAAAAAAATTTTCGCTGCAAGATCCTAATTAAGTTTACCTTTCGTCACGTGCCTTCGTGATCCTCTTATGGGTCCCGATCCTTGGTTGGAAGACTCCGTCCTATATAGCCTTGTAACAAGTTTGAAACGCATTGTATTATTTGTGATATGAACTAACGAAAATCGGAAAGACATGCTTCATATAGCTGCAAGTTCTGCTTTTTCGGTTATAATTTTGGAAAAGCTTGCAGCGATTTTTAGAACCCCCAGTAATTGTACAGATACAGGTATTGTGCCTTATTGTCATATGGATTAGCCTTTTACTGTTTAATTAAGTTTGGTATTATTAGACAATTCTTTCGTTAAAAGGTGTACACTTTTTTTTTTTTGAGAGACTCGTAGGTTTATGAAAATTTACCAGGTTGTTTCAGATAAAACGTCCAGTACTTATAAAATGGTTGGAGATATAATAATAATAATAATAATAATAATAATAATAATAATAATAATAATAATAATAATAATAATAATAATAATAATAATAATAAACAGTGAGATAGAAAAACGTGAAAAGGTGAATTGAATGTAGCACTCTGTTTGTCCCATAGAGCTCCCTATCATGGAGCACTGCGGGTCAACTGAAAATTTTGAATTTTGCAGTATGAAATATATTATTTACATCATTCTAAAGATAACTGAAAAGCAAACAACTTTGAAAGAAAACACTTTTCGTAAACAGCACCGTTTACGAAATGAACTCATTTAGATGTAAGTTCCTTCGCTCTCACTAGTCAGGTAAAACATCCAATGGTTATGTATCAAAAACGACTGGATACAAAAAGAATGAAACACGAAATGAAATGTCAGGTAACTCATCAAACGGAACACTTACCATCTAATCTTAAAATGTGTATATAAGGAAAGCAACTATCTTAGTTTAAAATATGTACACTAAGAAATTTGCTATCCAAGTTACAATGAATTCACTAGAGGAGCAGTGTTGCCAACAACCTCTGAAGAAAATAGGCTAGATGCACTTCAGAAATAAGCTTTTTTACTCAAAAATGGCTAGATTTTGAACTGCTGACCTATAACCCACATTGTAGATTTTAAACCGTTTTTGTTTGTTTGTTTGAAGGATTATAAGTGAATTATAGTAAAATTTGAATTGTTGAACTTCATTCGCAGAAGACCAACAAGAAACATGCACGACTTTAAATTACAATAAAATCCATCAATTACTCATATGATTTGTGAAAGTTAACTGCCATATTATCAGTTGAATTGAAATAAATCATCATCGATGACGTCGCAGCTAGCTGAGGCGCTGGAACTGGATGCACCATCATTGGATTGTGGATTGGTTGTGTTTGTGTAGACTGCTATTGTCCCAATTTCAGTAGTATTCTTTCAGCAGGCCATAGTCCTTACAAACACTTCTTATTTCTCCGTACACCCAAATGAATCATCATGATTACACTGAGAATTTTCAAGCTAATTAGATATCCTGTTTGTTCCTTTTAATAAACGAAAACAATCTCTGTGGCTTGAATAACCGAACAGCTTACTAAATTTGTATTAGAAAACTTACAATGAAATGCGAAAATTAAAAAGTAGCGAACCGAAGCGACATTAAAGTTTTTTCTGAGTCGATAAGTATTTTTAAGTAGTTGTAAATCTGTGGGTTGGGAGTGAGAAGAAGAATGAAACAAGTGTATGTTGCGTAATAAAAGACCCCCTGTCTTGAGAAATTAATTAATACGATAATATATAATGACAAATAAGCTAATGTTTAAAATTACACTTTATTTTCAAAGAAAAAAGTATTTTAGAACTAATTTAACAGCTAATACAAAAGCCAAAAATGGCAGAAGAGTTTCATAAAATAAGCTATATTTAAGGCTATAAGCATTTCGAAGATTTGTATGGCTAAATACCTCTCCAAATAGGCTAGATTTAGCCAAAAATAGGCTAAATTGACATCACTGTGGGAGGAGCAGCTCTTTAAGTTTGCACACGTGCCCATTAGCGTAAGCGCTATTCGACGTTAAACTGACAATTACGAAAACAATCATCCAAAATTAAAATGTGCCAATTAGAGAAAGACATGACTAAATTAACAGTGTGTTCACTAGGTGAGCAGCTACCAAAGCTTAAAGTGTGTCTATTAGATGAGTAACTGTCGAAGCTTAAAATATGTCTATTAAGGCAATAACTATCCTAATTTAAAGCGTGTCTATTAAGGGAATCAGCTAGTTTAAAAGTTCCAACTATGGAATGAGCAGTGCAAGTTTAAAATTTATCCATTACAGAAAGATTTGTACGAGGTTAAAATGTGTGCATTAAGGGAGCTGTATCCTAATTTAAAACGTGTCTATTAAGGAGAGTAGCTATTCAAGTCAAAATGTCCCCAATAGGGAAGGCGTCATCTAAGTATACAATGTGTCTGTTAGGGGAGCTGATGTCTAATTTTAAAATGTATTATTTATGGTCATTCAACATGCCCATACGGAAGGCAACAACGAAATAATCGAATTTCTGCCATCCGACAAAGTATTTTTTTTAGTTTAACGTCCTACGATTATGTACCGAGGCTAAAACAGAGTAATGATGAGGAGGAGGATGATGGTAAAGAGATGAAAATGGGAATAGACAGGATCACTCTGAGGAGACTCACGCAAATGGTGTTTGTCCACCACAAAGCCCATTTGGCGGAAACTGGCGTCGAACCAAAGACCACACTAAAGACACCACCGAGATAAAAGCTGTACCACTGAGCTACCACAGCTACCCGTCAAAGAATGTCTGGTGTTAGAGACTGACTTGTTATTGGGATATCAAGGTCCACAAGAAACGTTGATGATGATGACAATAGATTAGCTGTATCTTTAAAGAAACTCCCAAGAAGGAAACCACATGGCTTCGAATTCAGTGAACAGACTTACCACGGTAGAAGTTTATTGTCCTTCGCATCTAGTTCAGCCAATCTAGTGCTGTAGAAGAAGAAGATTAACGAACCATCATATATATTACTTTTAAAATGAGGAGGACGCTTTTCACTAACGTACTTCGAACTTAGACAGATGCTCTTTAATCTGGCTTTAATTGTACCTTGATAAGCCAACAAACACCAGGCATATTGAACTAATAAAACTTCACCATTCTTTAATGAACACACTGTGTATATTTAGTGGTCTTCTGTGCATGTTCGGTATTTATATTTTTTGTTCGTATAAGCGATTATAAATCTCAAAACTGAAATGTTAAAACATCTCAAGAGAGTGATAAAACCAAAAAATGAAATTCATAAATTTATGTGAATTGCAATTTGCCATTTGGAAAAAGGAGATAGGAAAAAGAAAAGAAAGAAAGAAGTAAATCTTGTCGCGCATTGACCCAATTTTTACTAAAAAGAGGCGTAATTCTCGTATTAGGTAAATTGACAATATTGTTCATCTCGGAAGTCCAGGATGCTATTGCGAAAACAATTCCAGCTTCCGTTTTGTATTATGGCATCATTCCGAGCGTCCGAGTGACCTGTCTTTTAGAAGGAGAGACCGGGATGGCGGAGAAGGGAATGAATGCATTCTCTACTCCCAAGTGCAGTGGCTCACACACATCGCTTCGGGACCACCAACATCAGCACCGTCAAGCGACCTGATCAATGAGATCTCCGGCCGTCCAACAACATTTGAAATTCAAATGCGATGCGAGGTTGCAGTCGCATTACACAAACATACACTTCTCTTTATCTCCCTCTGTTTTCTTCTAGTGCACTGTTCGAAACGAATCTCTTTTGACTTCTTGCGAAATCACATGTTATTTAGTAGTCACTGCCTGTGCCTCATTTGAACTGCACAGAAGCCAATTTAAAGTGTAATAGTAGTGGTAATAGTAATAGTTGCATAGTTTCGAGTTTGAACTTGTTTCTTAACATGTTTCACATCTGTAACAGCCAGACTTTTCTTGAATTCCTGAAGAGTAAAACCTCAATAGAATTCAATACTCTTTTGCGGATTTATAGATCAATGTATTAGCTAAATGGGACAGCAGAGCACGTAGAAAATTTTGGACGAGGAAGGAAGAGACATGTTGACCGAGTACCTTGTGGCAATTGAGAGTCATTTTAACTTAAAATTATCAAATTTAGCTTGCAGAAAGTGGCTCTATGTGTGTAGAGCCGGAGAGGTTAGAGTTTACTATCCCTGCATTCACCTGGACGGTCAAGTTTTGGTCGTACGATTCATCCTTAATCTTCCTGATTACAGAGCGAGAACATTAAATACTCATATCCTCTTGATGTTGATGGGCTATGCAATGGCAAATGTCCAATAAGAAATAACTTTCTTTTTTTTTCATCTTTTTCTTTCAATCTGGTAATACACTGTTAAAAACTATTTCTTAAATTTGAGAAACCGTTTCTTATCTGTGCACCGAGATAATATTTCCTCAGAAATTAGATTTGGCAACTCTAATTCATAAGTAAAGTAACAATATAGTTTCTCGCTTCGCTTTATACAAAATTATCTACTTTTCTTCATTTCTTAGTAATGAGAGTTTCAAACTCTTGTTTCTAAGAAAAGATATTCTCGGTGCGCAGATAAGAAACTGTTTCTCAAATTTAAGAAAGTATTTTTAACAGTGTAACAATCCTTGGTCTGCATGTCAATATTTTGTTTCATTTCTATAAAATTGCTCTATAAACTGAAATGTCTTGTTTGATTCTGAAAGCTAACTTTAAAATTAATCAATTTTACTTTCTTTTTTAAATTTCGTGGTATCTAAAGTTGGGGATTTTAGGTACTAATTTTGGTTTAAAAAGGTGCATTTAAAAAAAATATTCATATTTCGAATGTAAATGTTCTTAAGACAATACCAAAACTAATTACAGCATATACTACTGAATATAAACTAAAAATTAATTCATTTATTAAAAAAGCTTGCCTAAAGCAAGTCCCAGAACAAACTGTTATTGAAGACACAAATCCGAAAAAGTATTAAAACAGACACCATTTAACACTTCCATTTTTTAAAAATTTCATTCGTTTCAGTGGGGTTGCATCTAAGATCACTACGTAAGGATGTAATGGAGGGTATATGGGAGTATACGGAGCATTCCCTTATAACACTTTAATACTTTAGCTTATACTCACTCTAAATCAAGGATATAATTGAGGATATACGCTATATTTTCGAAAAAGGTCGAGTGTATACATATAAAAAAAATCCTAGCAATATATCACTATCACTAAGTAAGTATTTGTATATATAAAAACACTCAAGAATACCGATTGGCGATAGTCGTGATTGGTCAGCTTGGTGTCATCTTCCTTTACTTCTTACTTAATAGCTTGTCTAACGGAACTACACTGAAACGAAAGTAATGTGAAACCACACATTGTCGATGTTGCTTCTTCAATTACTACAGAAATCAAATACGGCAAAAGAGTAAACAGAAGTTCTAAAATGTGCAAAAAGATGATGACATTGTGAAAAGGTACAGACAGCGCTACGTAAAATAATACACTATTTTGCCACTGAAATAACTAGAATATGTTGTTTTGCAGGTGCATAGGCAACCCAATTTACGTCCTTCAGTGATTAGTTTTGTCTTGATTTCGATTCCTACCGCTCTAAACAGTTGTCGTCAACTCATTACAGCTGTGATGTAATATACTCCTCCCGTTCAGAGAGCAATTCATCTGGAGAGAGTTATGAATCAAGCGTAACAATGTGTTCATCAGATTTACACATTAACTAACTGTAAAGTGATTTTATCGCGTTTGAGAAGCTGTTTCCGAACAGAGCAGGTTTGTGCTCAAAAAGACAGTATTACCTGAAGTATAAAATAAAGAAGAAATGTACGTTGCTGTCTCAGTTACTAAACATATGTGTTTAAACAGATATAACTGAAAAATCAAAAGCATGAATATAATTCAAAAGCATGAAAGAATAGTTCACATCCTTCTCCCGGCAGCAAATAAAGACAATGTTAGCTGAGTTTGTGTAATATCTAAGTTGTGTATTAATGTCGAAAATGCCTCGTTTGTTCTAAGAGTGTTAAATGTAGGCTGTTTGGTAATAAATCTGTTTTTGATCAGTAAAGAACACTGTTTAGCTCTACCGTGGTGAGATGGCTTGTGTACTCACCTTCGTTGTGGGGGATCCTGGTTCGATTTCTTGTGGGAGTGTATGTGATTAAGATCCTACGTTAAGCTAGTAGGTATTGTCTCATATAGCCTTGCTGCTAAAATGGGACGAAAAACTTTTTAAACAATGTTTACTAATTTTATAACGTCTAAAAATGTCTCTTTCATTTGTTTTTTGTTAAATTTTGGGGGAACTATGTGGTTCAGTGGTAAAGCGTTTACCTCTGTTGCGTGGAGCACCTGGTTCGAACCCCGGCCAAGTAAACTTGTAGTGAACAACATCGTGTCCGTGGATTTTCTCGGGGTACTTCCGTTCCCTCCCATTTTCTTATTCCACCAAATGCTCCATCATCATTCACTTGTTTTAATCATTCATCAGCTTTAGTTTAAACGACATATTTATGGGACGTTAAACTGAAATATTTCTTTTTTCTTTTTTTTTCTTAAATGCCCTTTTGGAGCCCAGATAAAACTTTTGGCACAAAATGTTCACATATCTTCAAAAACGTCTTTATTTGCACTCTTTCCCTTCTTCGAAGACTACACGTTGCATCAAGCAAGGATGATGTTCCTTCTGAAACCTATGGAAATTGCCAATGACAGTCTTATATTTTGCGGTGCCCAAAGTCGGTAATGCGAGAACGGAACAATAAACATGTAAAATAACCTTCACATGGTCATGCCGCACATTAAAAATGTGAACCCTCATTAAAAAAAAAAAATCAGGGAATTATCTATAAATAGTGTGTGAGGCCTAGTTACACCTCTGATTTGGCGTAGAACTAGTTTACTTATAAACTACTAAGAGAAGTAAGTGCCATTCAATGGTTAATTTCATTTGTTTTTCTGTAATTACATGCAAATGTTTATTTAGCTATTGAGTACTGGCTATTTTATATGCCAATTTTTAGTTAATGTTTTATACTGATTTTTGTATATCTTTTCTGTTTGAAGTACTTAAAATATCCACAGACTACTAGCAACAAATCTTTAGGGAGTCACGATGGCTCATTGGTAGAACGCTTACACCTGATTCCAAGAGTTTGAGATTTGATTTCAGGCCACGTGAGTTCGTGGTGGATGACACTGAGAGAGAGAGAGAGTGAGAGAGATTTAAATACGTTGACAAAGAAGGATACATTCACATATGTAATATTAGAATTGGAGAACCAGATCGGACAGTAGTCCTATTCTGAGGAAAAATGTGATTTTGTGAAATATAAGAACCAAAGTTTCGCAGTCGAACTTGTAATCATCACACTAGCAGTTGTCGAATAAAGTTTTGATGTTCTTGAGATATACCAGAAGAATATGCATAGAACGTGAAGTAGCAGTCTCCGTGTGTGAGTGGTTAGTGTCGTGACTTCGTAATTAAGAGGTAATTGGTTCGAAACCCATTTATGAAAGTTATATATTTTTAAATAATTCCCCAAATGTTAAGATCTTTTTCTCTCTGCCAATCATCTGATGCTCCAAAAAAAGAGTTCTCAAACTTCAGTTGACAGCTGCGGGTATGATGCTCGTAGGTTCGACTGAGAAAGTTTGATTCTTCTGCTTCTCAAAGTCATAATTTCATCAGAATATGAATTTCCAATCATTTATTTCTCCAATTATAATCTTGCATATGTAAATGTTTCTCTCTTGTCCCCATATTTGAACCTCTCCCCTTCCCCCTCTCTCTCTACGTCATCCACTACGAACTTTGATTAGACACATACATTTAGTAACTGTGTAGTAACTTACGTTTCATCTTGAGTTTATACTATAGATTCGGAAATAGCTTGTCAAACGCGACAAAATCACTTTATATTTAGTTAACGTGTAAATCTCATAAACGCATTGTGACGCTAAGTTCAAAAATCTCTCCAAGTGAATTTCTCTCTAAATGGAAGGAGTATAATACGTTACAGCACCAATGAGTAGACGAAGCCTTCTTTAAACAAAGCAAAGATAGCAGGAGATGTTGAAAACCAGATGTAAGTAATCACTGGAGAATGTAAGTTGGGTTGCCTATGCACCTGCAACGCAATGTGTTGTAGCTATTTCAGTGGCAAAGTCCTGTATCATTTTCAGTGATGCGATCGGTACTAAAGGGTGCTTGCATTGAAAAAAAATGCAAATAGATGCAACTAGAACACAGATAGGAGTGTTTATTTGAAGTTTGCTTTGCAAGGCAAACTAATTTGGAAATTTTAATAGAAAAAATAAATAAGATGCTGCACCAAAAATTTCTAGCAATAGTAATTATAATTATATTTTTTGTATGATGTAACAGTAGAACAATTACTAACTAGGTGATCCGTACGGCCATTTGTTTCCCATCCTTAATAACACGGGAAGACAAATCATTCTGATACTTTGTAGAAGCAGTAGCAGCAGGTAAAAAATATTTTTAACAGAATCGATCGTCCTACAATTACATCTCTTGTGGAAGTGATAACTACTCCTACATTATTAATACCATTATACTTTTCCTGTATTTTGCTTTTAATACTACTCTGCGAAGGAATTGGGTCTCGACTATATACATTGGTCGTTTAGGAATTAAACAGTTTATTAGCTACATGCAATATTTTATTTATATTATTTATTTTTTTTAAAAAAAAACGCATGTTTCATACACAGTATCAGCTTATGGGTACGATAATACAGTATAGTACGTATTCCCAAACAGAATGCATTTTCTTACAGTAACTTGCATGTGTAGCAAACAAGCTCCTAATGTGTATGCAATACTCGATGAATTCGTGATCGTTTGGTGGCGAATATTCAGAAAACGAATCATACTAAAGACAAAGTAGAAACTGAATAATCCTTCTTTAACGTTCCATTATTATACTATGCACCAATCCTAAGAGAGAGAGTAATAAGGGATTATAATGGTGTAATGAACAAAATGAATGGAAACGGAAGAACCTTTAGAAGATAAAGTACACGGTGTTTGTCCAGCACAAAGTTAACTTGGCGCGGACTAAGATCAAACCAAAGACCCCGCACACCAGAGGTGAGTGCTCTATCACTGAGCTGTTACGGCACTAGTTCTTATTATAATGGCGAGACATCTCAGTCTGAGTAATGCTACTCTGCAAACCTTAAAACATGTTAGAGTAACGGGTTGCATAAACATATAGGTGAAAATATTTGCATATTTTAAGCCTTATTTATAAAAGTAAGACACTTCAGTTTGTCAATCAGCTAATTCCTAATAGTTCAGGATCATGCTAATAGTTTTGCAAGCTGCAATGCCTCCTACCTAACGCCAAGAAGTATCACTAGCGTCCAAGTAGTTTGCAGACGAGCAGAAAGCTTCGAGGACAGGGTCGCACCCACGTGAAGATCCACCGCGTCTGGTCACCCACTCGCAAACTTCATAACTCGACATACATTTGTACGTTTTCTTAATAAAACTTGTACTTGTTTAGTAGAGAAATGAATGATGTAGACTAAACATTTTACCCTACTTATCGTCTCCCACTATTTTTATGATAAAAGCAATCTAGTTCTATCATTTTTCGTAAGAATGTAGATGGCAGTGCGTAAAAACTACTTACCGCTTTTTGCGTCTGTAGAATAACATTTGCTCCACTGTATTACTAGATCCCCCAAACTTTCAACCCCTCCCAACAAATATTTCTGGTGCGCGCCCGTTGGAGGGAACAAGTAATGTTAAGGAAAACGAACTTTTAGACTAGTATTGATCTCCTTTGACGTTCGTGACTATTTCCATTTACAAATCGTTCAGTAAGTCTTCTTCCCTCTCTTCTTCCACAAAAGTAATTACTATTATTAAACTTACCAAATAATTCTGACATTCAATGATTTCTTCCCTTTATGTGCAATCTTGATTAATATATATTATTTTAGTATAAATCGTATCTCTTTAATGCAAATTGCTTTAGTTGATTCAAGTGAATATAGCCTACTACTCTCTGGATCCCCTACTTCAAATTACTATGAAATATTTCTCATCATGCACTTCTACTTTCAGATCATAGCTTTAAGAGGATTCAGTTCTGTAATGCAATATATACGTAAATAGTGAGTTGCTAAAAGATAAGGATATCACTTGCTTACATTACTCATACTTTTTTTTTTAATATATAAACTTGCTCTTTGCGTAAAATGCAAACATCTTGCAACCGTAGAGATTTCCGCAGATCCCCATTTACGATGACTGTCCAATGTATAATAAGGACACAGCATTAATTCATACGAAGAGAGAATTGGAACTCAAGAGCGATAAAATAGCAAGTTGCTTTGTTGTCGCTAAGACCCCCATCAGCCACAACAATAGACACAGCAGAAACTCGAGCAATTCTCGCAAGCTTTGCTTTACAAGCAAGAACAATGACAAGCGTTCATTTTAGTGTTGATATTAGTGCTGTCAAATGCAGAGTACCAGTGCAATTACTCTTAGTTTTTTTTTTAAGTATTAAATAACACGTAGAAAGATGCCGAACACAGATTTAGTTCTAGTTTAGTTCAGTTTATTACCTTAAGGTGTTTCATTAACGAACGTTGAATGTATTTTCCTGATTCTAAATGTGATATGCAGATTATTTACCTCTAAAACAGGTAGGATGAAGTAGATATGACAAAGTTTGATTTACTTTATATCCCTAGCAACCGTCACCATCATCATAAGTATTCTGCAACTACTGGAAGTGACTTAATGGAAGTTCCAAAAGATTGCATGCTTATGAGATTTTCCTTTATAGCATCTTCGTTTTGATGGAAGAAAGGCATCTTAAATATACGCCATCAATTACAAAATCTCCATCATTTCATAATCTCCATCATTTACCTACCTCCATATTTTAATACCCCTAATAAGACTATTTCTTCTCAAGTACAGTCTAGCATTAAACAGTTTATTGTCCTTTTCTTAACTATCTCTAGTACTATTACTTTTCTCTCCTCAATTTTGGCTAACAGTTTTTCATATTTCGAATTTTCACGTCGAGAATGGCCTAAAACAGAGATGTGTTGTCGCCATTATTATTCAAGTTTGTCCTGGAGAACGCTATAAGGAAAATCAAAGATAGTAACCAGGGTCTAGAACTGAATGATATTCACCAGGTTATGGTATATGCTCATAATGTAAATTTAATGGAGGATGATAGGAAAACAACAGAAAGAAATGCAAGAGGTCTTGTTAAATGCTTGCAGGAACGTGGGTTTAGAGGTAAACGCAGAGAAAACTAAATACATGGAAGTTCGTCGGAATCGTAATACGGCAAATTATGGATGCGTTAAAATATTCAATAATATTTTTGATAAAGTGGATACTTTCAAATATCCAGGATCAATATTAACAGACGAAAAGCATATTCACGAAGAAATTAAATCTCGACTAAAAGCAGGGAGTTCGTGTTATTATTCAGTTCAAAATCTCTTGTCGTCGCGAATTCTGTCAAGGAATTTGAAGCTCAAAATATAAAAACGGTAATTATGTATGTTGTTCTGTATGTCTGCGAAACATGGTCGCTTACTCTAAGGGAAGAATATAGACTGAAAGTGTTTGAGAACAATATCCTGAGACGAATATCCGGACCCAGGAGGAAGTGTGGGAATGGGGAATGGTGGAAAGTTCATAACGAGGAAGTGCGTAATTTATATCATTGACCAAACATTGCTAGGGTCATCAAGTCTAGGAGGTTTAGGTGGGCAGGTCATATATCCAGAATGGAAGAAAGTAGGAAGTTCGAAGTCTTAATTGGAAGTCCAATCGGAAAACAACTATTAGGAAGACCTAGGCGCAGATGGAAGGACATCTGGCAGAAATAGGAATACAAAGTAGAAACTGGATCCAGTTGGCTAAGGATAGAAGTTAGTGGAGAGCTTTTGTGAACGTGGCACCTCTAAGGCTGCCATACGTCCCGTAAAAACGGGACAGTCCCAATTTTGGACCCAAGTGTCCCGCCTCCCTATCAATTTAGTTGGGACAGACAATTGTCCCGAATTTTAGTCATGTTCCATTTATGCTCTCAATATCAGCTTATCGATATCTATATCAGTAAGATGTAACGTTCAGTGTTTAAGAAAAGAAAATTATGTTTCGTACAATATATGAATAAAATTTCATGTATTAATATTCTTTGTGTGAAAACGCATTATCATCGTTATCATCACCATCATCTTTTTTTGTAAGGACAATAATTAATTTTCTTGAATCATTCTAGAATGCACACTATTGTGCCTATGTAGACCATTGTAGGTAAATGATTTTCTTTCGTCTGCTGAATTCTTAAATAACATTATTTGGGTAGCATTTTCAGATTAAAAAAAAAAAAAAAAAATCTCATGTAAATGAAAAAATACTCCAGAAGCATAAAGTTTCCTGAGAATAGATTGCGCCACAGATTGTTCGTTACTTCTTGGTATCCATTTCAAATAGTGCAGTGAAAATGTTCCCAAAAAATGTAATGCGTTGTAAAGTTCGGTATGGTGGGTGGGGGAGATGGAAGGCGTCCTGTATTCCCATGAAAAAAATATGACAGACTTAGGCACCTCCGAGTTGAACAGCCCATAAAATTAGTTAGTTCATATTTTTTGCCCAGTTTTTCATTTTTTCCCCCTACTCCAATTTAGAATACTTCTAGAAATCTTTCATTGTCCATTTTTGTAATATCTATTTTCCTACTCCGTATGTCAACACATAGACAGTCTGCACATAATGAACTATTTATTACTACCGAATTAAACTAAGATTAAAACTCAAAATAGCTGCTCATGATTTTAATATCGGATGCTGAACTAATATTATATTGTTCTAGGAGAGGCTCTCCCAACTGGTCTGTTGGCTAATGTGGTATGTCTTTTGTGCATGAGGTCCTGGGAGAGAGCTCAAGAAGTTTTAATTTCTCAGTTATTCACTTTTATTAATTCGTCTGCTGTAACCTAAAGACCTTACGCATGGGACGTTAAGCTAAAAAAGAAAACTTTTTTTTTTTTTTTTTTGTTCTAGCATAACATCTCAAACACCCTAGTATTTTCCAAATGGAGAACGTGATACACAGTGACATTTTATACCCAAACAATAGCAGAAAGATAATTCATTTACTAGAAAAAAATAAAGGTGATAGTTGATTAACAAAATCATAATGTGAAAAAAAAACTAAAGTTTTCGTTGTTTTGCTAATAAAAAGTAATGTTTTTCTATCTCTAGCCTTGAGTGAACAAACAAATCCATCTCCGAAGCAGTGCTTTTTACGTAGAACTCTTTTTCTTTCTAATCAGTGTCATGGATTCGGTACAGTAATCACAGGATCAAATAAACCATTGAAAATCACTGATTCCGTTCCTATTACGGTTCAGAGAGAACGACATTTAATAGAAGATCAACTCTTCGCTTCAGTTACCAAACCGCGGATACCGCAAAAACAAAAACGAAAAAAAAAAGTACGTGAAAAAAACGTTCTGAAGAAAGATCGCTTTAAAATCTGCTACCGCAAAAAAAGGCAACCGCAAATGTAAAATGAGATATGAATAGACCGGTAGCCGTCAGTTACAATCCTCGTACAGAAGCCACTTAGCATTAGTGCTGAACTTAGAGAACTATTTTATATCTATATAATTTGTAATGTCAAGTTTTCTGTTCAAAACTTTTTTCTATTATTTTAACCTAAAATTGTAACTAAAGTGATTGTTAAGAAAAACTGTGATTAATAGTGATTATTCCAATTTCCAATTACTCATCTAGACGAGTGGTTCTTAACCTAATTCCTTTCACGACCTCCATTTTATCACATCCTCTTTCCATCGACCCATTTATAATTTCTGGTTTGTAATATGTTTTTGTGGGATTTTTAATATACCTATTGCGGAGATCTCACAATATCCATCTATTTCTATAATAGTAGAATACATTTCTTGTATATAGCGGAATGGATTAAAACCAAATCTGGTCAGTTCATTCATATTACAAATATCGAATCCGATCCGTCATACTGTATCAAAACGGGGGCCGTTTGAAAATTTTAAAACTTCATAACTCCCTTAATTTTGGATCATATGATTAAAAAATGATTTCTAATTTTGGTTTTAAAAACTTAGTTGTTTAAAAAAGTTATTGAGTAATTTAATTTTTAAGAGGATTGGATTGGGCCGCCACTTTGAGCTACCTCATATTGATGTAATTTGATACATTGTTATGTATATATTCAGTATTGCCAAAATCTGTTAAAATTGTTTTTTTTTTTTTTTTTTTTTTTGAACAACTCTGCACTTGTTGAAAATGTTCAGTAGCCCATTTGTTTTGTTCTTAACAGGATGTATAAAAATAAAAAAAATATGCCTACCAGAACCAAATTCAAAATAATATTTAAAAATATTTTCCGGTATTAGATTCTAATTATATTCATCTCTTCCGCCTATCTTCGCGACCCCCATGAAACCGTTTCGTAACCTCCTAGAGTCGCGAGTCTCAGATTGAGAATCCCTATCCTAGACACCATTGTGGAGCCAGTTTTACACTTAAAACAACAATGAAACGGGAAAAAAGTCGGTAAGAGCCTTCTATACACACATAAATGTACCGGTACTTTACCAGAATGATCTGGTGGGACTAAGAAGACCAAAGTAGAAAACACATTGAGATACCCTGACCACGGGACTCTAAACCAGAGACCACTTGATATCGAAGAAAGATTGTTAACTATTTTTCTACTTCCGGGATTGCGAACTGGATCTTCCGACCTCTTGTGCAATAAAAATCACTTCTTCCATCGTGAGGATAAGAAAACAGTATCGGTTGGTTGGTGATTTGTGGAGACAGTGGTTGTAAAACGAAATACGTACTTGTACGCATACGTAGATGAGCTACTATTCTTGACTGTTACTAAAATATTTAAAAGAATGTTGAAAAGAAAATACATTTTAACTTCTAATATTTATTGGCTTAACCCTTTGGGATCCTATGCACATCATCAGAATTATGTTGCTCACGAAACGACGAGACGAGGTATTTCTTGTCTTTTCTCGATTCTACTATCGAAAATGAGACGAGAAATTTGTCGACAACACTAGTTCAGCCAAGTCCTAAATATCAAACACTGTTTTAGTGTTACACGATTCACAGTAACTATAAATTTAACTACAAATATAATAAAAACTATGTAACAAATTGACTAGTAATATAATAAATTCATAGTAATATAATAGAACAATAAATTGATAAAATCATTACATTAATATAATGAAGAGCATTTATCAATGTTTAAAAATACCCAAGTCATTACACAATATACTCCAATAATAAATATGGTTTAAATTTTGTTATGTCACACCTTTTATGAATCATTCGTAACACGAAAGGATTCTAACTTGTAGATAAAAGTATTTTTTTCTTTTTCAAAAAAAAAAAAAAAAAAAAAAGAAATGCACAAATTTCGTACATAAATTTGCAATACAAAACTAGAAAGTTTTCGAGAAGAATGGGAAGAAATTTTTCGAGAATCGTAAGGCGACGAAAAACACACTTTTCGTCTCGAGGCAACATTATTCTTTTGCTTTTAGCGTGGGAAACTCGGGTTCGGTTCCCTGCAGTTCATGTGGTTCGGATCCCACTTTAAGCTGTAGATCCATGCAGGCCGGTAACCAGCCCAAAAATGTAGGGGGGTCCAGTCCAAAAATATTATAGTTCATTTGCAAGCCTACCGTGAAAATTCTAGGGGGAGCGTAAAAATTTAGGGGGCCGGTCCCCCTAGACCCCCTGGATATGGGATCTATGTCTCATATTTTTTCCGTGCTGAACGGGACACTAACCTCAAAATAAACAAAATTAAAAATTATTATTATTTTGTCATTTCACTATAAACAAGCTAATGCTTCTTCAGTACTTTTAAAGGCTCCTTCTGAGAGAAAGAAATCTGATTTATTATACGGCAGAACGATTACTTTGCTAACCTCATTATTTCTTTCACTAAATATATCAATGTTAAATAGCTTCAGATAAAGATTTCTTATCGTATGACTCCCTCTTCTTTAACTTAAGTTCTACTGTATGTAATTGAAATTATGCAGAACTGACGGTGTAATTTATTTACTCAATACAAAGTTCAAACATTGCTTTCGTAAGTAGGTATGTTGAATATTATTTACAACAACATCCGCTATCAGTGAATGAAATCAGTTAATTAATTGTTCAACATAGAACAAGCAACAAACATTTCTAAATTAATTAGCATATCATAGTTGAAGTGGACCTCTAGTATAATTGATTAAATTGCAAGAATGCATTCATGCATTCAAGACCTTTACACGTAATAATATTTACCATGTATGAGAACTATGTAATAGGGATGTACAAATCACAAATCGTGAGTTTCCTTTTTATTTAGTTATCGGTCATGCTTAAAACAATATGGAAAATACTTTTGTGAAAGATTGATTAATTACCTTCGCACAAAATTAAGATATGTGATGTTGAATTCCGAGAAGAACTAGCTGATCAGAACAAGCATTTCCATTAACTTAACACATTAATATATGTGTAAGCCAACGTACAAAAGTCTCATGAAAATATTACTGTATAATGGGAATGTCTCATTTCCTAAAAGACCTGTCCTAAAAGAAATGAGTCTAATTCTTCAAGCAAATAATTTTATTACCAATAAGCTCAAAATATAATCAACATTCTTTAAATGGAATCATTCAGCATTAACACAGCGATTATAGCGTTGCGGACATTGCCAGTAGCAGCGCAGACAGTCTAGATCTGAAATAGCTTGCAGAACACTCAACGCGGTTGATTGGAGTTTTGCCGGGCTTGGGCGGGCCGACACTGATTTCTCTTCAGGTCGGGCCGGGCTGGGGCCAATTAATTGCAGTTCTTTAATAATTATTGACTTTCGTTAAACGATAATTGGAATAAAGCCAAACGTTGAAGAAGTGTGTCCGTGAAAAATGTTACAAAGAATGCATAGCTATTTACAGTTTGTGTTGCTTAGCGGCTCCACTTTCACAATAGAGGATTGCAGGCATTGCGCGGTAAATTGAGCTCTGCCCTTGACCTTCACTGAACCCAAAATATGATAAGAAGGGGTGGGAAAGTTTTGTCTGTAGCTAAACAATGTTGCCATCTTCACTTTATGCTAAAAATCAATTAAGTTAGATTTTTGTTACAGGAAATGGAGTTTTTGTTCTCTCGATGACAGGCAAAGTTCTAGGAGGCAATGGTACCCTTCGGTAGGCAAGCGTCAGGTTGTAAACCAGAGTTTAGAAAATGGTTCTGAGGGTTAGGTCAAGTTTAATACTAAATTTTGAGAGAGATTGGGGCTCGAGCTAAATTTTTAAAAAATTTATCGGGCCGGGCCAAAACTTTTAACATTTATCGGACCTGGGCCGGGCTCGGGCCGAAAATCTCCAAAACTTTTTGGGCCTGGGCTGGGCCGGGCCTAGGTGCATTCGGGATGGATTGGGCTCGGGCCGAAAAATTCGGCCCGTGTAGGTCTCTACTGTACGGTGAGTAGTAAAGTGTTGTATCATTTTTCCTAGTCAGAAATTCCCTCACTTGTGATGCATGACTTGGTGCGTTATCAAAACATGTGGAGAATCCAGGTGTCTGCAGTTTCAGGGCAGACACGCGCGATGTTTTTCCTCTAGTGGTGGAGCACTTGTGGCTTCGTAAGTGCTGAATGTTGCTGGGCTCCCGAAACTTCATGCTGGGCTCCGCATAGCCTCATTTTAGCTCCCGGCGTAAACATACGAAAGTTTATAGTATTACTCCAGATGTATGTACGAGTATGGGTATGTGTGGAATGTGGTACTTTATTTCTCGGTAACTACGGTAACTACTGGCCGGATCTGAACCTTTAGTGGGCCATATAGTCATTTGCAAACGAATAAAAATGCTATGTTTGGGAGCCGAACTCGGCTAGAAACAGGCTCTGATAGGCTCGGCTTGGCGAGATACGGAAGAAGATTACAATTGATAGATGGGGAAAAGAAGACTAAATTGATGAGTGAGGTAAGGAGGAAGACTACAATTGATGGATAAGATAAGGAAGAAGGCTACAATTAATGGATAAGATAAGGAAGAAGACTAAAATTGATAGATGAGGAAAAGGAGAAGACTAAATTGATGAGTGAGATAACGAAGAAGACTACAATTGAGAGATAAGATAAGGAAGAAGATGATAGATGAGGAAAGGAAGAAGACTAAATTGATGAGTGAGATAAGGAAGAGGATTCAATTGATGGATAAGATAAGGAAGAAGGCTACAATTGATGGATAAGATAAGGAAGAAGACTACAAATGATGGATAAGGAAGAAGATTACAATTAATGAGTGAGGTAAGAAAGAAAGCTATAATTGATAAAAAGTAGTAAGAGGGATCTTGTGCACGAAGGTGAGAGGTTATTAAAATTCCTGAGTCGGGAGAAAGAACTCGTGGAAATGACAGAATAATTACGAAATGATTATGCCTAGAAACCTACAAAATACCTACATTATAACATACCGGAAATGATACATAGAAAAAGAGGTGAGGTTGACATACCATACATACAAACATAAAAGATTAGAAAATAAGATTAGGAAACTTGATGAAGAAATATATCCGATTTCTTTTTATAAATTTTATCAACGCATAAATCAAGAACCAAAATCTTGTTTTGAAAGAATAACAGTAACACAAAATAACAAAAGAATTAACTGACAAAACAATATATATATATATATATATATATATATATATATATATTGCGTTTCGTTTTATTTTCCACGTCAATAAACAAAAGAACATATACTAAAAACAAAGAAGACTTTATTTAATATGTGTTTAATATTAATGCTGTTGAAATTGTGAACATACAATCGTACGACATAAAAAAAGACCAAGAAATAAGATGTGGAAAGAAGATTATGCATAAATTATGCAGAATGATGACAGTAGAAAAAGAAAAGCGGAATGTAATAAAACAATTTCTATGAATATTATATGCAAGAACAACTTACATCTCTGATTTAACTCCCTTACTTAAAATTCAGAGTAAAAACATGAAACACTCTTTCTATTGTTTTGTATGTATTAAGTAAAGTGAGTCGTATGGTATTCCACTTTACCTAAACTAAAACGATTTCAAAAACGGAGAGCGGTGCCAACCTCTTTTGCGTTTCATATGAATCACTACAAAATGAAAAATTAAAGATTAAAAAAAGAAGAAGAAGATGTCAAGGATACATACAGGCAATTGAAAATCTGGATATTTCCGCATGTTTATTTATTTATGTAGACACATACTAAATATGCTTCCGTATAACTGAATATTTAGTGTGGTCTTGCGTTTGAGTTCCAGTAAAAGCATAGAATCTTTGGTGTTATACCAGCATCAGATGGGGAATACTTGAATTGAATAAAGATCCGAGGTCTAGGAAGCCAGAAAAAATAATGATAGGAGCCGTTGTGCCAAGTTAAAAGTAGCGTTATGACTACAAAGAAACAAAGTATTCAAAATATGAAATTTCATATTTGAAATCATGTCTCCTCGTAGGACAATGGTGACGAGGGCATTAATATTTCATGGATATTGAATCGAAATAGCGTGTATGAAATTTTCATATTCATAATATTTTGAGAAAATGTTCACACTTAGTAAAAATCTTAATATTTCTTCATATTTTGTATGTCTTGTGTGCCTAAACTGAATCTATAACTTGTAGAATAATAAGTGACCTTGCATCATCTTGAATCAGTGGTGTAATGATATGCTTTCTTAGTAGTAACATTTTTAGTAGATATGCTTTCGACCGTGAACAAAAATATAGACTATAGCAACCCCACACAGACCGAACCAAAAATTCTACAATGCATACTGTTGTGCCGCTTTACCCTTCATCAATCATTATCTGTTCGTATTGTCTCTCAGATCTACAACGCATATAAACTTATCTCGTCATTTTTAGAACCAAGCAACATCCCATAACTGTACATCATAATCTATGAAGCGTCCAGCCCAGTAACAAAAAGAAAATTAAACAAACACTTAAGCAGAAGAAGTACCAGATTCCACTGGAGGAATGTCAAAGTGTAGAATAAACTCCCACTAAGAATGGAGCAGGCCTCTGCGCGCAATACAGCGGGCCTCAGAATAATAGTCGTCAATGCAGCACCGGTATTTACAAGTAACGCCATCAACACAGGCTATAAGTTGAGGAAAGGGTAAGGAAGGAAAAAAGTAAAACGCACTTTAGAACGCATAGCACACAACAAGAACTCTTTCATCCTTCCTTTTCGTGATGCCCCCAAAATAGATGCTTTCCTCAAACCTTCGCAAGCCCTCATTCAAGGTTGTCACCTGAAATATAAAGAAGAAGAAGAAGAAGAAGAAGAAGTCATCCATACCTGGGAAGAACAGAATTCCAAAACGGTACGCCATCTTCAAGCCTGGAACACTGCGAAAGGAGGAAAGAAGCGCCATTTCTAGAATCACACCGGAACACACAACGCAGAATTCAAGTAATTCTATGGACATCTCCCCTTTCAAACAATGAAAACAGGAAGCAAATAGGTACTGATAAGCTCTGGAAAGAAGAAACCCCTCCCTTACAAGTTAAACCACTCACCAAGACTATCCAGCAGAAAAGAGGATCCATTTTCATAACCTATATCAATATTGAGGACATCATACAAGAACTGAACGAACGTGAAGTCGATTTCATCAATATCATCCGCATCTTCACCTACAACGGTTCCCTTCTACTTATTCCACTATTCTTGCTCAACTCAGAAGTCAACTTCATCATCAAACAAGAAATCTACATCAAGGATCACCACAAGAAGCAGAAGCCTAAAAGAAGGCAAGGTTCTAGGGTGCTAAAACTGTTTCCAGTATGGGCACTGAAGTCATCAGTGCTCCAACACACGAGTATACTACCACCAACAAGAAAAAAATTCAATATGCCTATCTATGTCAACTTTTGTGTTACATGAAAACACAAAACACAGATGCCCGAGAAGACCTAAAACAAGCTCACACCACAAGCAGATACCGAACTGTATCCTTTCCCGCAACATAATCATCATGAACTCACAGGTCCTTTTCAGGACCAAAACCAACAGAACCAACCAGCAGAGAGGCAAGAACAGCAACCAGTAGCCAACTCCCAACCAGCAGCAGACAGGACAGAAGCAACACCAAACATATACAACAGCTCATACAGGAAGCAGTTGATCCAATAACAAGATATGGATCGCACCACTTGTAGTTATCAGCACAGATCCAACCAAACAAGCGAAACTAAATAAAGACATCAAACCCACCTCCGAAAGACCCCTGAAATCAACAGTTAGGATTTTATACACTACCACAGGAGACACATATCGAACACTCTACCCAACCATCACAATAATAAAAGAACATGAAGATACAAAACATAATCACCTATCAACTCAGATCAACTCTGACAACTAAAACAACAGCACCTACACATAGAAATAGATTTTTCATAAGTGAATCGCTGATTTTCCATATGGTGCGATATCTACGGATGATACGAGCCCCACAGACAGGGGACAGGTCAGTAAACTAGAAAGAATTAAGAAAGATCAACCCTCTAAGGAATATAGGAGAAGAAGACGGCAATGAAGACCACAGAGCAACTGGCCCACAACAGAAGACTGATGACTATACGAAACCATAGGGAAATATCCATTTGGCAAGGTAGCCAAAGGCTCCTCCACCCAAATGGATGGTAAATTGATGTCTTTTGAATTGAATTAAATTGAAGACCTAATGTAATTTGACAGCTCACAGTTGAATCTGATAGATGTGGAAAATGTGTTGGAATTCTTATTATCAGAAATAAAGAATTGCACCATGAAGATGAATGAACTTTTCTAAAAGTTGCGCTACATTTTACAATTTCATTTTGACAAAGACGCAAAAGCTAAGCACGTCCTTGAAAAAATTTGTACTGTTTATGGGCAAGATGTTATCAAAAGCACAGTCAAAAAATGGCTGAGTCAGTTTTGTTCTGGAAATTTCGATATCCAAGACAATACTCGTAGTGGGCGACGAATCACAGGAAAAGTGATCAGTATTTTGGTAGAAGTCGAGCAATGGCGGCATGTAAGCAGATATAATTTCGCTAGTCTTAAACATCGATGAACAAACACTGTTAAGCCATTTGGAGAAAGCTGGCTACAAGAAGATTCTTGAGGTTTGAGTACCACACGATCTGACTCAAATACATTTACTCCAAAAAAATTTCCATCTGCAAATTTCTACTGGAACGTAACAAACTCGAGCCATTTCTGAAGCGGTTGAGCATGAGTGATGAAAAGTGCATAACCAATGGCATCAGTGTACGAAGAAGATTATGATCGAAGCGAGGAGAAATTCTACAGTCTGTCACAAAGACCACAATGACAACCAGGAAAGTTATACTGTGCGTTTAACCCAGTGGCGTCATTTAGGGGGGGCAGGGAGGGGCATCCCCCCGAGTTTGAGATGTATATAGTAGTTTTATCAACAGAATAGTAGTAAATCAGTGAAAAACGCGAAATTTTACTAATATCAAGGGGTATTGCTCCCCCCCAAGCAAAATCTGAAATGACGCTCCTGGTTTAACCGGATTGCAAGTTTAACCGGATTGCAAGTATGCATCACGAGTTGCTACTACCGGGAAGATTGAGAGATTCGGGCCTGTACTGTCAACAGTTAGCCCGAGTTCACTTAACAATTTAAGAGATAGTTGGGTCTGGTCAACAAAATATGATGTCGTATACTACGCTGACAACGTTAGACAATATACATCTCTAACGAATCGTCAGAAATTGTAAGAACTAGACTGGGAGGTTTTAATGCATCCACAGGGCCGACCTTAAGCCGATTGGACCGATTGATCCCAATCGGACCCCGCGCCTAAGGGGGCCCCACTATAGTGACTTCTACTCTACTATCCAGTCTATCTACTCTCCAGTGCCGTTTTAACAGCATATTAGGCCTCAGAGCAAACAAGTGTGTTGTAGTCCCTATGACTAAACTTGACTCCTAATATATGTAATTAATACATGCCATTCTGCTCGCGGGGGCCCCGGCCAAGTGGCTATAGTATCGTTAAGATGGCTCTAGTAATCTCAGTTGTCAAGTCTGTCTCATATAATCTTGCTGCTGAGAGGGACGTTAAATTCAAAATCAACTAAACTCAACTTGGTTGTCAATACACACAACATATTGCAATACAGATACATCCATGGACTCCAAAAAGGAGGGTATGGCGGCCAGTGGTCAAGGTAAAACTGTATGCAGTAGTATACCATACCACCTCTGGTTTTTGAGTGATCAGGACATACTGTCACTAGACTTTTAATGTATCCAATTTTATACATAGTAATGGACGAATAGCTTTGCAGGTCAAAGATTTTATTTCTTATGTAGAAATAATTTATAAATTGGCAACACAACATTTATATTGTATTTTTCCTATCTTTTGTTTATAAAATGAGATATCTACAAAGAGATTCACCCCTTACTTCTATGCAAGAAGTCGTGTTGGTTGTATATAAGGGCCACATGACAAAGGAGTTGTGGGCCAAATCCAAAAAGGCGACTCGTTTAAACTGAATCCGAAAGTATTATTATGAATTCGCCGGAACTTCTTTTGTGTTTACAAATGATAAAAATTAAATAAATAAATAACAGTCTGGTATTTACGAGAAAAATATAGTTTATGCAATCAAAAAATATGTTGTATACCTTAAGTGCTCGGTTATTGTGTGATATGTCAAGAAGATTAAATTTATAGATCTTATATACTTTCATTAAAACTAATAATTGGGTAAGAACCTTCCGAGGGTCTGGAATACCCCTTAGTCGAGTAGGGAGTCCCGGAGTTCACCCGCAAGTAATTGTTTGAAAATTATTAATATTTTTAAAAAATCGTTTTTTGGGACATTTTCGTGTATAATTTTCTGTAATACAACATAAGAGAATATTTCTTTAGTATTTTCAGAAAGTTGGGACCGAGGGACAAAATTTCTCTATGTTCCACCCCACCCGTAATTACGAGAAGTTCTCCCATGGACTTGCATTACTGTGTAAATAGAAATGCAATCTTTTAGGCAACATACCCTCACTGCATTTCAACATTTAGACAACCAGTATGTCGAGTCAAAATCATAATAAAACACATCACCTCTGCTTTTTTTTTTTCACTTCGAACACTGGTATGGCCTCTCCCTGAATAGTTTGTATTAAGTTTCTTGGCATAAGTAAATATTTTTTATAAATTTAATGCTGCAGTATATCTTTTTTATGTTTATAACTTCTGTTGTAAAAATATATATTATGTCCAGGGAGTATTCTGCACACCCCCAGAACCCCTAACACTCCCCAAAATTCATTACACGCACATCCCCTTGCGTAAAAATATTGTTATTTTTTTTCTGTAAACAGTTTACTGTAAACAGAAACTGGTGTACAGTTTCTGTAAAAATGTATATCATTATTCTGGGTGCAGACCCTCTTTTATTTTGAACACCCCACTAAATAAAAGTTCCTGGGGTTCTTACTGATTATGTCATGTGATACTACTGTGAATACCTAGATGGTATCAAATAAATCAGCCTCAGTATAACTTCTTTGCATATTCTTTCTCTTATTATAGGTATATTAAAAATACAAAACCAGAGGACAAACTTTGCCCTCTTCTGAGAAAAATCCCGTAGATGTATTTTTTTTTTTTTATCAAGTTGGGAAAATCGAATGTTTGCTAGTGCATTCTGAATAGGTGGCTGCTTATGAAGATTTGTCTTCTAACTCGAATAATCCAATGGAAAATATGTCAACCATCATACATCAGTTCCTTAGGTTTGTGATCGTCTCATCACCATTTCATTTTGTCTGCAGTCGATAAAGATTTCAATCTGATTATATCTTTCATAGGTAGCTAACTAGGACATTCTCACTAGCGTGCATTAGGTTTTCGTGACTTGAATCACTTTATTTTTTTAATACAGCTCTTAAGAAATCTTTGAACCAATGAATCCACATCAATGTTCATTTCATTATGTCTTATAAATATAAACTTATGGAAACATAGACTTCACCATTGTATTTCTCGCCGTAAAATTCTAGCTCGATCTTAATATTACAAAACTCCCTTGCTCTTTAAAAAAGTCGAGCGAGATTCAAGATGGCCGACTTCAAGATGGCGATCATGATAAGCACACCCTCAAATAGACGTCTACTTCCTCCCGGTATCGGTTAATGTGTTTTTGGTTTTTATTCCTTTACCCGTTTTACAAATAAAATTAAATTTTCAAAAAATTAAATTTTCAAACTCGAAACACATTAGTATAGCTTATTCTGATCAATCAGGTTTTTGGCCACTGCGGTCGTCTTTAAGGAGGGAAGCACTTTAAATTTTGCTTAAGTTCTTTTCTTGATATTCCACACTTCTCTGTCAAGTTTGGTCAAGAAACTAGATTTCGACATCGATAGGTTTACTTGTAAGAGAAGGAAACTATAAAATACTGGTACAGAACCTTCTTGAAAAATTGCCAGGTACAAAGCTGAAATATGTATTTTAAAATTCATTCACTCCCTGCATTTCCATTTGAGTTATTTCTCTGAAAAATTAGCCGCTATAACCTAAGCAATGAACAGGGTGAGCGCTTTCACCAGAGCATTTAGCAGATGGAAAAACGTGATAAAGGGAAATGGGTATAATCACTAGACCAGCAGGAAGAGCGCAATTGACAACCTCCTAGCGTCGTGCCTATAATTTTTGGGGACAAATGCGTTGTGACGCGGAGAAGTTGCTTCTACCCATTATCTGAAATGGGCAGGTTTCAAGAAATCTATTACACTAGCGAGAGGATAATTTAGTAAATCAAAAGCACTCCATTTCATCTGTAAAATCTCATGTATTATAACCAATTAGAAAGTGTAATATGTAGTGTGTTGTTGTTACGGATATGACCTAATAAATTCAGATCACGGTACTCGAGTGTCTGGAGATTTGATCACAGTCAACACTATAGTTGAGGTACACATACCTTAGGATGTTCTGGCTGGTCCCTGGAGCGACGAATGTTCCAATCCTGGATTCCTCTCTGGACTACGTTTGGCAATTCGTTGGATAGTCGCAGGTCTTAGTTCTCGGTGATGACCATGGACGAATCTCGTTCTCACGTCGACCGAAGATAATAGACTACTAATGCTTATACTGACAGTTCGGCTTTATAACGAATAGCCGACTAGAAGCCAACCATCGTAAGATGGTAGTTACTAATATTCTATTACTTGTAAACGTCGAATCCTAGTTCTTCAAGCTCTCATCTAAAACTGATGTGGAACTCCGACCTCGATCCAATGTAGATTTAGTTTTTATTCTTCTTTTCCAGACAATGGAATTCGTCGTTTCATGTCTCGACGTTGGTTACCTCAACTATTGGTCAAACTTTCGTTGCAGACCTTGTCACATCATGACCGAATTCCCAGACAGTCAATCTTTGCGAATCTGAATATTATGCCATATCCAAATTGTGTTTGTGCTAACAAAGTAGTTTTCATTACATCTTTCTTAAACTCAGACTTACATCAATTTTTCTCAATTTCCATTTACACCATACTGCGAGCTAGCGTCTCGACAGTATTTCATGAACATAAAAACACAACCATGCGTAACTCGATTACATAAACAAACAATAACAATAACAATAACACGTGCCATTCCAACATATCACAATTTCACATCTTTCTTTGTAATCTCTTAACCCAAACTTGACGTCATTTAAATTACAATTATGCCACTCACCAATAAATAACTTATAATAATTTGATATTATTTTCCATGTATCTACAATATGTTCTACAGACCTTGGTGCAAGTTAGTTGTAAACCTGGGGCCCCGCAAAGTGTGCCCAATCGAACCCCCCACCACCTAAAGCCGGTCCTGTGCATCCACCTATAGCCCTGACCTGGTACTGTCAAGCTGTCATTTGTTTCGGTTTCTGTAAACCTCCTTACTTGGTATTAAGTTAGCATCAAAAGGTTCTGTAAAAACCACGTGCTACATTTGTGTGTCACACAGTCCCATAAAGTGTGTCGCAGGCTTTTAAAATTTCAAAATCAGTACAAATTAATTAACTAGTTAAAATTTATTTTGTAATAAACTGTGTCAGTCAGCGCCTCCAGCGACTGCAACAATGCTTAGTGATACACAGTCATTATTTCATAGATACTTATAGTCTTGCACTACTATAATTTTTGTTATTATTAATAAGAAACCAAGTAAGTGTGTCGCAGTCTCATGGGTGTCCAGCAAAGTGTGTCGTCAGTCAAAAAAGGTTGTGAACCACTAATCACAACTCAGTAGTAAACCTGCCTAAGTCAATTTTACATGCTGAGATACCATGTGCACTACCGGACCATTTGGGAGACTCGACAGGCCTGCCTTGTCCCTGGTAAGGGAAGAAGAAATCTACAATTCGAATTGTAACAATTAGTTTTTTAATCCAGAATGACGCAAAATAGCATCGAAATAACCATCTCACGTACTGCACTTGTATTCAGCCATTTCATGCAGTATCATCAACTAACAGGCTTAATTATGATGTAATTCTAGTATCACTAATGATATAAAGAGCTTTGATCTACTCATATTATCGAACTGTTCATATTATCCAGGATTAATCCTATTTCTTTCTTTCTATGCCTTTTCATTTTCCCAGACATAGGTCATGGGTCTCCACTTCTCTATCTTTGTTAAGAAATATCTGTGTTGGAAGCAAAGCGTGGTTAATAAGCTAATATATATATATATATATATATATATATATATATATATATATATATATATATATATATATATATATATATATATATATATATATATATACGTTTTTCGCTTAAATTTATACAACTCCCACAATTCCGTGTACGTAACGCAAACCCATCATCCTGCAAGGAATCGACGTGCGCTTTCGTTATTAAAAGTATTATTTTAGCGTTCTCCTAACAACGCCGAGGGAAAAACCCTGAAGAAGAAAGAAAAAAGACAAACTGAACGACTAGAATAAGATTCGAATTCGTAAGTCCCTAATTACGAGACAAAAAATTACTGAGTCCACATGGTCGACACCCACTTTTGGATATATTTAAGTCATTATTATTATTATTATTATTATTATTATTATTATTATTATTATTATTATTATTATTATTATTATTATTATTATTATTATTATTATTGGCAGTACAGATACCTGAGGGACTTCTTGCGCTATTAGATTTTCTTTCAGTAAAAAAAAAAGTTCATCACGTGGTGTACATCTGTTACTACTAAATACTGTCTGTTCAATCATCCTCGTCTCTAAATGTAGGTTTCCAGTTTACATGAATCTTGTAGCTGCCATTAATAAACCTTGCAACCCGATCTTTCAACTTACTGTTTACATGTTACAACTTCCTGAAAGCAAGAAAGGTATCTCCACCCATGTAGCACTGCACTCTAGTGGACAAATAGTGAACCTTCTCATTAAAAACGTGTATTTTGGTTCACTTTCCCTCCCTGTCCAAAAGAATCCGTTGTTTCGGAAGCGGCGAAACTGTTTTTCCTTTATGTCAGCGGGCGGGCGATAGCAGGTAGCAAGCAAGACGACTAAGAAAGTTGTACATGGTTCAACTCCTTGCAAGATGGAAAAAATGTTGTATGTTCCTTTCAAGATTATGTTTACATGGAGAAATATAGTATGGTTGCAAGGTTTTTCTTTTATGACAGCTACAAGATTCATGTAGCGTGACAAGTACCATTACAAAGAGTCTTAAAACATTTCAGCATGAAAGGAGTTTCCGGCAGACAAGTTCAAACTCGCAAACCTAGCTCTGGAACTCAAGGTCAATAATTTTATGTGGGTCGGTGTAAATGCTAGCGATGTGATTATATAGCGAGCCAAAGCGTGAATCTGAGTGAGCACGAGAATAAACAAGGGCGAGCTCAAATCGAGGATACCGAGGAAGCGCTAGAGGTTGATCTTGTCGGTTTTCGCTGCTTGAGTTCCGAGTTTGCAGATGTAAGCTCTTGCCTCGTCTCTAATGTGGGATGGCTGCAATGATTGAAGCAGTACGTTTTGGATGGGACACAACTGTTGCAGTCCATTGATTTATCACGTAAAGGATTCTTGTGAGAATCAAGCTTTTTTTTTTTTTAAGTTAGGATGAGGATGAGTGAGGGATGAAATGATATGTAGGACGATTTTTTTTTTATGGTGCACTAGAGCTAATAAATATATCGTGGAAGCTATAGAAGACCAACATCTTGGAAAATGGCGTTTAGAGAGTTCTAAAGGAATTGCCAGTTAGTGTTCGTAGGTTGAAGGAAATTTCCCTAATCTAGGTGAAATTTCGTAGGTAAATTTAGCAGAAAGGGAAAAAGGAATTTTTTTTGATAAAACGTGCAAACCCATGGAAATTCTCGTGCAAACTTGACCAATATAAACGTTTAAACTTTTCTTTGTTCTTCAGTAATAACGAATACAAGAGCAGTAGTGTGTTGTGTGTGCTCAAAGTAGTATAATTTGTACCGATTCTTAACTGGGTGTATTTTTGTGTATTTTTTATATAAGAAAAAGGGAAGGAAAAAGTAGAAGAAATAGAAGCAAAAACCAAATGAACAGAACAAATGTTGTTGTCACTTCTTTATTATAGCTATATTAACCTTATTCTATAACTTCTGTCATAGAAATTGGACACTCAACAAACTAGGGAAAAATTGATAAGAAAATGAAAAATTTTGTGTCAGTCGAGAGAAATTTTCTTAAGGAAATCTACGAACACTGCTCTGAATAGAGACCCGAGCTCGAATGCAAGTCCCAATTAACGAGACCCTTATTAAGATTTATGAGTTTAAGTTTGTGAAGTTTGAAAACTATTAGTTTAGAAAATGACCGTGGTGCATGATAGAAGTTTCTCAGTCTGCAAGAAGTAATATACCTGCTATGGTAGTATACCTATGATAATGCTTATCATCGCTCTACGTGGAAAACAATATCAACAGAAAAAAAGCCGATAGTATAAAACAATATCGAGGATACACTAAAGAATAAAACATAGATTTTTTGGGGGGGGAAATACATTTTCTTTTGCAAAATTTGTTACAGGAAGAATAAACCCATAACAACTCTTACCAGTAACACTTTTTATTACGAAAAGCTCCCATTTTATAAGTGGCACGACAAGAAAAGTACAATTCTAAGCATACTTATGTGCCATTCCGTAAAAGTTAAAAAATGAGAGAAAAGAAATTTAAGGACATCTTTGAATATGCGTGCTTGTTAAAAAAGTGTCTGTGTAAAATGAGAGAGGGGAAAAAAGAAAAGAGAAAAAGCGGGAAAGCCAGAAAGAGTGAGAGAGAGGAAGAAAAGAGAGAGAGAGAGAAAGTTCGCGAATCGATTGGAATCTTAGGGGCTACAAACTAATTTAGGTAGTTGAGCAAAAGTTACTACGAGATTTCGCTCGTAAATTTTTGTAGCTCTAACTTTTTCAGTAGTCGACGACCCTCGTCATCTGCAGCCAAGAGCAAGCCAGAATGGTATATAACCTCTAAAGAAAATTCTTTCATATATATATATATATATATATATATATATATATATATATATATATATATATATATATATATATATATATATGAAAATGGAGGACACATCATTCAATTGAAACTTGCTGAAGTTTTGGAACGGAAAAAATAAGAAGTAAGAGATAATAAAATAATTATGGAGCCAAAATAAAGATTCTGCTGTTTTCTTTATGTCCAGTTTAATGACTTACACGCCGTGTAACTGTCATTCTAATACATTTAAAACAAACGGAAACAATAATGACTTTTGGTAGATTTTTTGTTTGGAATGGAATCAAATTTTAAAGCAACTTTCAAAATTGTATTTACTAGTTTGTTGTGTGTAACACTACAATAACCTTACTTAGTGTATTATTATTATTAGTCTATTATTATTATTGGTAGTAGTAATAGTAGTTGTAGTTTGTACTCTCGTAAATCCAAGTGGTTACCATGTTCGCCATGTGTAATGAGTGCTTGGTCTTGACTCTTTTAATGTTCAACAACCATGAAGGATTCCAGAAACTATTTTTTATTAAAAGATGGCGATCCTCAGTCAAAGTAACAATGATGGAAGGTGATATGCTAATCACACATCATTCATAAAATGTCTTCTCACTGGTCTTCCCGTTTAGAATATTAGCAGCGCCGTAACTTAGATTTTTTCTGGGGGCCAGGCATTAATACGCGTATTTGGGCCCCTAGAAAAAGATGTTTTTCCAATTCTTGGGACTCCCTTTTAGCATATTTCTCTTACTCTTTATAGAGCTCCAGAGCCCCTGTGGGCCCTCCCGCTCGGCAACGTATGCGGGGCCCGTAGTTATTCTCTTGGGCTCGTTCCATACATGACAAATTAATTAAGGGTAAAATATTGTCAAATCTCAAGGTTATAAGAATAAATAATGTTTCTAGGGCCCCTAAGGCCCAGGGGCTCTAGAAATGGACCCACAACTCATTTTTGTTATTTTTACCTTTTGTGTGTTGTTTTATTTATGTAGTGTGGTGAACCTGTTTGATGCTTCATTTATAATTTCATGTTCGTATCGTGCATGAAATAAGAAAATTTTGGCTTAGTATGAGCCTCCCTTCAAACGTCAGGGAGCTTGCCTGGAGGGGCAGCTGCCCCCTACCCCCAAAAGTTACGGCTATGAATATTAGGTATAACGCCAAGGACCCTTTTCGTTTTTAGTTTAGTAGTGGAAGTAATAATAATAATAATAATAATAATAATAATAATAATAATAATAATAATAATAATAATAATAATAATAATAATAATAATAATAATAATAATAATAAATAGTTCCGGAATAGTTTGGTATGCATGTACTTGATATCTGCTGCCTGTAGTTCAGAACACGAGTGAGGCACGGAATTTTCGAAGTTCACCCAATAGTTTCGGAGAAAATCTATTGACGTATGAATTGGAACTAAAAGTCCACCAACAAAATTTGATAACGACTGATACCCTAACCACATATAATCAAGTTAAACTTGCGCCATCTGATCAAAAATTCTCTTCGTTGGCTATAATGTGAGTAAACTTGGGAATTAAAGTGGTAATTGGTTGCAGCTAAATGGCTCTTTAGTGAATCTTTATAGAACTTCGGTTTCAAACTCAGAAGGTTAGAACACGACCAATTATTTTTCACTATTCATTTATTAATTGGTTTTACTTTATTCCTTCAGAAACAAGAAAAGATTATAAAAAACGGAACCTATTTCTTACGTGAGTTTCAAACCCCACGGAAAGTTGAATTATCTGGTGAAGTTGGCGGACACAAGTTATCATGCAAAACTACTTTATTCAAAACGAGCCTATTCCCATAACACAATCTTGCTTCAAAAAAGTTGGATTATAATCGAAGCAACTAAATCAGATAAAATTCGTAAAAAACAAAACAATTTCAAGGAAATACCTCTTCTTATATTTTAGGACGTATACAGCTATCAAATTTTGAGATGGGTATATTTCCAGATTTAAAAATGTCAATTAAAATTTTGGCGTAACAAGTATAAATACGCACGCCGTAAAAGAGAACAATTTTAGAAAAGTAGCCCCCAATCAGGGATCAAGTACCGAATTTTAAGAGAAATGACCAATGGTGTAACGTCACTAAAATACTAAAATGGTCATGTACGGGCTCAGAATGTCTCCTACAGATTGCATGGACCACCAGGTGTTGAAAAGTGGAGCGGTACATGATTCTATTGCAAACAATTTAAATTTTGCTGATGTCATCCTACTATTAGTTTCCCAATTCCTACTTTTGTTTCCCAATTCCTAGTTTTGTTCTCAATTCTTTCTAAATTTTATTTCAAAGCACTACAACGAAAACAAGGGGAAAAGGTATACTTCTACATGAGTTCTTTAGTTTATTGTGAAGTAGAATGACATGCCGTAAGCAGAATTTTATCTTGTGTAAATTTTATTTTATCCCAATCCCCTAAACTTTCAGATGCGCCTATATATACACACATACACACACACACACACACACACAAATATGAATAAAATATTCTTTGGGTTATTAACACTTATGAACCAGTGCAACAAATACTCAACTGGGATTACTGCCATAGATCAAGATTTCCATTCAAGCAGCACACATTTTGTATTAATACAGATAAATGTATTTTAAATGAGTATCTTGTTGATTCGTAGTTCTGCTTTACTGGGACCTGTATTTACTGCATAAAGAAAACCAAAGCCCATTACAAAAGAGCTACGAGAAAATTCTTGACATCAAAATCTTGATAAATTACTTTGGAATTATTAGCAACATAATAAGAAACGTTGCCAGTATTCACGTAATAAATATTAGAATCGAATGAACGATAATTTCAGATAATTTAGCAAGCACAAAAAGGAACATAATTTTACGAATGAATTTGTAATATGGAAAGAATATATAGGTATATGCTAAATACTATATTTCATTATAAAATGCTATTCAACTCTACTACAATATCCAATTTTCTGCAGCTCTATGATATATTGAATCTTGAGAACTGCAAATGAACCTTTGTATATACATGCGAGCCTGTAAAACAAGAAATGAATTTCATTTCGTTATTGTAAATGTATGTTCGCAACAACAAATGAATACATAACTTTTCTACCATCTTAAGCATATTTATGACTTCAAAAGATATATAAAGATTAGTAAATCACTTTTAATATAAGCAGCACAAATCAAAAACGAAGAAATATATGAGTTGCATGCATACATTTATTTTCTTCACTTATGCCTGAGTTCTATTTGTGATATACTGTACTTAATCAGTTTTGCATCTATCGGTCTTTTACTATTTACCAAACTCTTTTTCTTTTTATTGCAAGTGTTGAATATTTTTGAAGGATGAAATATGCAATTACTACCATTTTATAGTTTACCTACACATAAACTATAGACACGTATATCTACAGTTTAAAGCGGAATCAGAACCACCGTAATTCGTTAAAATTTCAAGGATCTCTCCCCACGTACTAGCAACTAGACTTGGTCCCCAAACTTTCAGAACCTCAATCCCAAGAGCATCCATAGATTGCCATAGAACAACACATTTAATCTTCTTACACATCAACTGCCTTCATCTCTGCATTGAGGACAACATTACATGAAACTTAGCTGATCATATACAAGCGGAATGATTACCTACCTTTCATTACATGGTCGTTTCTGCACAGAAGACGAAACGAAAACTTACATATTATTACCTAGGTGATCGTAATTCAACGATCGGTCGATGTGTATATTACCCGTAGTGGAGCCTACGAGACGAGAAATTTCTCGTGTAAAAGACGTGGTGTGGCGATAAACATGAGAATTCTCGTCTCGTTTTTGAGACAAGTATCGAGACGAGACGGAAAATGTCACGAATCTCGTGAGCAACACTAGTTCACACAAGCTCTACATCTCAAATATTATTTTAGTGTTACACAATTCTTAGTATAAAATTCATAAATTGATAAAGTGTTTGTGCGAACATAATGAAATGCATTTTTCAACGTGAAAAGATAAGCAAGTCATTACACAGTATATTCCACTAATAAATATGGTTAAAATGTTGTTCCGCGTAATGGACCTCTCGTGACGCGGAAGAATACAGATAACTTCAAGATGAAATTAATTAAGAAAAACAATGCATAACATTTTTACATAAATTTACAAAATGAGGCGAGAAAAGCTTTTTCAGAAACTGAGACGAAACGAAACATACAAAAATGCCTGCCATTTTGAAATTTAGTAGATGAGACGAGAAAACCTTATTGCTGGTTTCATCTCATCTAGCGGACAACGATGCTTATCAGGAAATACGAGTAGTATTGGAGGAGGTGGAGCGCTCATGTTCGGTACAACAGGTTCCTAGTTAGATCCTAAGTAATGTAAACTAGTTGACAACATCGTGTTTGCAAGTTATCTGAAGATTCTTCAATTTTCTTACTTCCTCATTGCATCATTATACCATAATAATTCATCTACATTGAGCATTACTTTTCTTTAGCCTACAAAGACACAATTGTGAGACGTAATTAATGATTCAATTTCATTACTTCAAAGTATATAGGATTAGAGCATTCGTAGGTCGTAGGTTGGCCATTAATATCCCTTGCTAGGCAATCAGAATGCCATGTCTTATAAATCCTGTGGCGATTTCACCAAGAATCCCCTCCCGCCTCAGATCTACCAGGTGAACGCTGAAATGGGTCTTTTAGTCGGCTTTGATCGTTCATGATTATGGGATAAGTAGGCCTTGGAGACTACATCTCTATATATAAAAGTAAAGGAAGATCTATGCTCCATTTATTAAGAAAACGACTCAGCTGTTTGAATAAATTTTGGAATATACCAAGTAATTTAGAACTATCTTCAAGTTGGGAGTTTATCAAAATCAGTATTGTAAGAGGGTGAGACGATTCAAAATGTATGTCAAAAAGTCTTCCAAGTTAGGAAAATGGATCTCAGCATTTAAACCCCTCGACAATAGTTTCGGGAATTTTATTTCTGGAAAGGTAACGCGGCAATTTCTATAATAATTTAATATCCTATTTTGTGTTCATAAAGTGCCCAATGTAAAGAAAATGGGTAAAGCGTTTAATTGAATCTTAAAATATAATTAACAGTTGGATCGATCTTGATTTTTATTATTTCACTTTGATTGAAATATGTATGTTAATGGAGAGAAAGATTTCAAACATACTTTTCAAATATGTATTTTCCTTAAGCCTTATTCCTGCTGCATGAAAGAAAAAAAATGAAATCTTTGAGTTTTACGTCCCACGGTTATGCCGGTTAGGCTAAAGGAGACGGTGATGATGAGTAATGAATGAAATGGTGGAATGAAGAAAGTGGGAGGAAACGGGAGAACCCCGAGAAAACCCACGCACACGGTGTTTGTCCACCTGCTGCATGAAGAACGGGTAATTTGACAAGTCTAGAAGTACTGTAAATAAATAATCTTAGCCATTTATCCTTATTTTCAAATCTAGGTACACAAATATTAATGGTGATTAAAGAGCTATGATTACAAGATGGTCATTGTTTTTCTTTTTTCAAAAATATGACACCAGATCAAACACAAGGTATCATTAGCTCTTTTCCTTATGTAAGAGGTTCAAAGTAGAAAGATGAATGGATATATCCGTGGTATTACCGCAATTAGCCAGCATGAAAGAAAAGTGCGTGCTGCACAATTTCCAGTTGACACGAAATTCAATCACTTAGACTTGGTTGACTTCACAAGATTCTCATGTCATACATTCTTACATATATAGTCAGTCCCCTGCCCTCTCCGCTTCCTATATACAACTAACTTTGAACGCCTCACATTGTCGTGATCAGCAGATAAAAGAAGGTTCTTGACTCTTGTGGTCGCAGAAAATTCGTCAACACGCAAGAATCATTGTCTTGTTTCACTTTTTTTTCTTTTTCTTTCTTCACAAATATTTCCGTAATTCTTGTTTCTGGTAAGTTAAACGGGGAAATGCGTGATGTTCTTACGTCAAAGGATTCTATCCGCTTTGACAGTTGCTCTTTCTTTAGCAGTAGTACTAACCTAGCACATGAAAACGTAGTCAACCTCGATAGTTCAATGGATAGATTTGGAGCTATGATATAATATATGGAAGAACTGAGTAATCATCATTTTATTACACGAATGTTCATTTGCAGATATAAACTAATGTTTTTCCAGCATTCTGGCTAGAGATCCCCAAACTCACGGGCTCAGCTCTTAAGTTCGCAAAAGGAAATGAGTCCATGTGCACACGAGTTCTATAAGACGCACGAGTCTGAGTAGCAGCCTGAGCGTGCGACAGCCTCAATGAGGCGAGCGAGTGAGAGTTCTGGTAGCGAGTCCGTGTCCTCGGTGAGTGCGACTCTCACTGAGGATTGACTCCGCGCGAACTCGAGTGATGTCCGATTGCAAAATGACTTACTATACTGTCTGATTGATTTCTGACTGTAAAAAAGACAGATCCTAAATAGAGGTTTTAATATCAGGTCCTCTAAAAAAGTATTGAGTCGGATATATGAGTCGCAGTGAGTCAGGTCTAACGTTATTTAAGAGCAGACAGCTGAAGCTTTTAGAGGTGCAAAACGAGTTGAAATTTTTATAATCAGACTAACGTATTGCGCCGTGACTATGAGTGAAGATTCCGCGAAACTGCAGTACATTTTACAAGTTTATTTCAATAGAAAAGCAAGTGGAGCGCAGGCTCGTGAAGAAAATTGTGCGTTTATGGTCAAGATACGTTATCAAAAGCAGCAGACATATCAGTCGTTTTCGTTCTGGAAATTTCGGTGCCCAAGATGCTTCTCCTAGTGGAAGAATAATCACACAAAAAGTGGATGGTATTCTGGCAAAAGTTGAACAAGATCGGCATATAAGGAGTCATAGCATAACAAATGACCTAATATCCATCACCAATCAATGCTAAACCATCTGAAGAAAGCTGGTTACAAAAAGAAGCTACATTATCTGACTCAAAAGGATTTACTCGATGGGATTTACATCTTGTAATCTCTATTGAAACATAACAAAATTGATCCCTTTCTGAAGTGATTGATCATGAATGATGAAAAGTGGATAACCCACGAGACAACAATGCAAGAAAAGGATCGTGTTCGAAGCGAGGGGAAACTACATAGTTTGTGTGTCATATTATCACCCAGGAAGATTATACTGAGCGTTTGATGGAATTGCAAGGACATTGTACATCACGAGATGCTACCGCCTAGCAGAACGATAGACTTCGACCTGTACTGTCGACCATTAGCCCAAACACACCTAGCAATTCAAATTCAAGGGAAAGGATCGGAACTGCTCATAGATAGGGTGTCGTATATTACACTGTCAACGGCAGACTGCATAGATTTTTATTGACCCGTCAGAAATTGAGAGAACTTGGTTGGGAGGTTTTGATGCATCTACCATATAGTCCAGGTCTGGCACACTATGATTTGTTTCGATGTATGCACAACATCCTGATTATGTTAAGTTAGTTTCAAAACAGGACTATGAAAGCAAGATGTCACAAATTTTTGATCAAAAATTACGAAAGTTCAATAGCAAGAGTATAGTGTTGCTGGAAAAGTGGCAGTAGGTCATCGAACCAAAATGTATGTGCTGTTTCAAAATTTGACCTCCTAAGGCTGAATACTTTTAAGACAATGTGATTCTTTAATGGAAATAATATTCGAAGCTATATCCAGAAAAAAAAAGTAAGTTTTATTTTCTTGTATTCATATTCCCGAGCATCGATTAGTTTGCGCACACACTCTTGTTGGTTTGTCTGGTCACGAGTTTGATTTCCGATTACATGCAATTTCCCTAAAGGAACGGAGAAGTTCAATGAATGGGTGAAGTTATGAGGAAGTATTGGATAAAGCAATTGCGAGAGGAATATTGGAAATAATTTTTAGAAAACGAAAAAGAGAAAAAAAATGATTTACTTTAAACTAAGACGAACTAATGTTCTAATCCAGTGGTTCTCAACGTTTCTAAGCCTCGTGTTCTCTTGGGTAATTACGACTGTCCTGAGTGTTTCCCCTCCCCCATCATCTTATCCCAATCCATTCATGCACCAGGTTGAGCGTAAGACTTGTACGAAACAGTTAAGAGCCTGACATACTAAAAATAATACAAAATTTACCCTTCTTCTTTTGCTTGTCTTTCATAAGTGAAAGGAGATACAACAATTATAGATAATGTTATTCTACAACAGAAAATATGAACCTGAAAAATTTTCAGTGCAGTAACATCATAGATACTACAGTGTTGCCAGAATAACATTTCCCCAAAAATTTAAGATAAGGCAGCGACTAGAGGAACGAACTCAACTGCATCTGATTACGTATCATATTGTTTTGGTATCCTGTGAATTACTTTTTAAATAATTTTATTATTTAATTTTGATAATAGTATGTTAAAACTCTTTTGTTTATTACACACTAAATACAACTATTATTTAAAAAGTATTTTACAGGATTCCAAGACAACATCATGTGTAAGCAAATGCAGTTAAGTTCGTTCCTCTAGTCCAGCGTTTCCCAACCGGTGTGCCGTGAATGGGCGGCTGGTGTGCCGCGAGTAAATCGAAACAATATTATTAATTCTATAGCAATTAAATTGCAGGACATAGGGAAAAACGTATATTTGTATTTCACATTATTATGAACCTCTAATATGAATCTATAATTTTAAGTCTCATACCGCGTTACTTTTCTGTACATTTTTAATATTGAAAAGGAAATCATTGTTATGACCATTATTGTTTCTTTATTGTAGCAGACTATTTCGTAACTTCAAATTTTAAAATATTCAATCCTTTCGACAAAACAAACATGCATACGAGTTACCTACTTTTGTGTTTCAAAAGTAAAAGAGGTTTCTTTCTTCGTTCGTTATTTAGTGATCTTCCTTGTTAGTGAAAGTTTGGATGCAATTTTCGAAAAGAAAGAGTATTTTTAAAAACCTAAGTCCAATATTTCATTGCAATTGTTTTCTATTTTTAAATTAGAAAAATGAAAAATAAGCATAATGATTTACCATAGTGGAAAACCTGTAATCGAGCTTTCTTCTCTGTAAGAGATCAGTAATCACAGAAAAAGATACCATGGTATTTTATATTTAAATATAAGAAAATCTATGAGTGTGCCGCGAGAATTCAAGTTACACCCATAGTGTGCCGCAAGTTGAAAAAGGTTGGGAAACGCTGCTCTAGTCGCTGGTAACAGAAACATTCATGACAGAAAATACAAAAGTTAATGCGGAAAACTTGGAGAGGGCATATATATACAGCTGAAGTTCCCTGAAAACTGCTAAAGCCAGGGATATTGAAAAATACCTCTCCTCAATTTTCCTGCAGAACAACCTTACTTTTAGAGACTTCTGGACTAGTATGATAAAGATCAGATTCCCAGTGCTGAGGATTCTGATTAAGTGAAGGAAAGATATGAGTAAATATAAATTCAATTATAGTCTCATAGAACAGTGATCTTCCTAAGTTATTCACTAAAACATTAGTCCAACAGTTGGATACCACTGTTTGTGGTGACAAGTGCTAAAAACGGAATATTTTCATTGATTAGTTAATGGACAAAAGGCGTGCAGAAAAATGCTCGTGTCTGGCTGTGAATGTGTTGTGTGACTTTTCCATGTGCATGTTAAATAGCTCGTTTTCCTCTATTTTTAAACTTCCTTACTTTTTAAATGGTCAGAAAGGTAATGAACGCTTGTTACACTGTTCGGTTCGAAAATAACAGTAATAAAAATAGACTACTACGAAAAAAGTTCTTTTTTTTTCTTTCCGCTTCCTTGGTTCTTACTTAGAACCAATGGTGGCTCGTGAGGGAAGCCACAACAGTGAATATTACAACTTTATCATTACTAGCTAAGGTCAAGAAGTAGTACATACGTAAGTTTTCTTTCTTTAGCTTTTAGCGGTAAAATTGTAATTGTTACCAATGCAATTTCCCCCGCGAGCCGCCACTGTTTAGAAAAGAGAAAAACTGCTTATCCAATCTTACATTTCAGTTTGTGTTGGAAATTATTCATCACGTTCATTGTATATTTATTGTGGTTTAGCGACGGTAATAAAGAGCTCGCTACTGTTGCAAAAGGCCCCTGGTTCGAGGCCAAGCGAGTTTCTGGTGTACAACACAATGTCTGATATTTTCTCAGAGTTTTCTCGTTCTTCCTATTATTTTTATGCTACTAATATGTGCACTCCTCGCCAGCGGCGCTCCCACGCAGACGCAGTGGGTTCACCGGGTCCGTACCCTCCACAAAAATTTGTAACTAAACATGAATTTTTACACTTTCATGTAGTGATGAGCGCAAGAGTCTTGGTCTTGCAGTTTTTGCAAGAGTCTTGCATGCAAGACCAAGACCAAGACCAAGACCAAGACCAGGAATCCCGATGCAAGACCAAGACCAAGACCAAGGGGTGCAAGACCAAGACCAAGACCAAGACCATACCTGCAAGACCAAGACCAAGACCAAGACTCTTGCGCAAGAGTCTTGCACAAGTACGGTACTACTTGATTTTTTGTAGAATGTAAAAAGGAAGGGTAAAAATCATTACATCTTTCACGTGAACTTCTTGGCTCCAGTAAAAATACCGCCGGAGTGAATGTATTCCCAGTAGTTTATGCAATCCATGTGAGTCGATCTGCTCCTGTAACATATAGCTACAGTACGTCGTTTTTTGAATTGGTTGTTCACGAGATGACCGACAGCATAATTCTATGAATTGTTACAAGCTATAATAACTTCAGTGTCTGATTTACTTTGGTCATCATTTGATCATTTACGACGACCCATGATTGGATTTTGGGAAATTATACGAAGAATAATTGTGTCCATAAGAAGTGGATAAGCAAAAATAAACTAGAGCATGTTATGGACACGGTAGCTTAGTGGCAGAGCGTTCACCTCTGGTGCATGGGGTCCTGGTTCGATCGCAGCTTGCGCTATGTGAGCTTATTTGGTGAACAAACACACTATGCGTGGGTTTTCCCGTTTCCTCGTACTTTCTTCATTCCACCATTTCTCATCATTACTGTTTCCCTTAGCCCCAGTGTAATAATCGTGGGACGTTAAAGTAGATATTTCATTTCATTTCAAAACATATTAGTGGTGTTCTTCTTCCAAAACTAAAGAAATGTAGTATTGAACATCGGCAATTCCGTACACCATAGATGCCGACTGCATGGGTATGGCCTTGGATCTGAGGTTCAAGCATCCCTTGGAAATTTTTAATGTGTACTTATAAAATTACTATTGAAATAACATTTTCATGACATTGACAAAAACTTAGCGCATGTGACCGCAAGTTTGATTTCATAGGTGAATGCTTATACGTTGAATAATTGTTTATCAATATAACTTATAGCCCCCTTAGGTATACGGCATATCTAGGATTCAACGATATAACATTATACAACAATAAATAATCTATATTCACAACTGAGAGTGATTTCGTACTTATTTCAAATAACTTGAAGTTTGATGCCGTTATTATGTATTTCTAATGTAGGTCAAAAGTATTTATATAAATTGAGTTTACACGAAATACATAGACAGTTGAGTCGTATTCAGTTTTCACTCAAATTATTCTAAAATATTGGGGCCGCGGTGGCTCAGTGGTAGATCGTTCAGCTCTGGTGTTTGGGGTCCCGCGTTCGACCCTGGCTCCGCCAAGTGAACTTTGTGGTGGACAAACACCGTGTGCGTGGATTTCCTCGGGGTTCTCCCGTTTCCTCCCACTTTCTTCTTTCCACCATTTTCATTCATTTTTCATCATCACCGTCTTCTTTAGCGTAGACGGCATTAATCGTGGGACATAAAACTCACAAATTTCATTTCATTTCATATTCTACAATATTAAGAGGTTTACTTATTATTATTTTAATTTTTTCTCTCTTTTTTGGTCAGTATTGCAAAACATATCATCATCGTTATAATAATAGTTATTCTGCCATTATTGGCAGGTCACTTGCTGCAGCTGAGAAACTTCGATGACTGTGGCCCTCAGCTAGTCTCTTCGTCTTAACGTAGCAATTTTCTGTCTTAATATATTTCTTTAACTACAATCTTCTTCACCCCCTCCCTGTAGCACGTCCCTCATAATACAGTTCCTCCTCAGCCAATGTCCTCCACTTAATCACATCTAAAATTCTTCTTTTCTCCCCTACTGCTACTATTTCTAAAACCTTCGCATTCGTTTTTCGTTCAACCCAGCTGATTCTCTCCTTTTTTCTCCATACCCACATTTCGAAAGTCTAATTGTTTCATCGTTTTGCGTAATGTCATTGTTTCTGCCCCATACAGTACATATTACAATCAGTAAAACAAAATTTCAATATTTAGTTGGGAGTTTGTTCAATACAAAGATGAGCTAATTGTGGTTGGAAAGAAAAAACTCTGACGCCTTTAGAATGTAAAAATAATTTTGCAATTTATGGTATTTCAGTAATCTGTGCCGTCTTCGTTTTCTTTCATGCGTCTCACTGTCAGGGGTAGCCTCCCAGTTTGGGAACCAGTGGAGTATTGGATCTGTTAAAACATATAAAAATATTACGAAATGTTGTGATTTATCTTATAAGTAGTGAAGCGTGATCACCCATTAAAAAAAAGTAAAGATCATCGCCTATGTTGTATAGTATCATCACACTTACACGAAGGTAAAATATATTACATTTAGAAACATACATTGTATTTCCCTCACTATTGACGCAATGTAGGATTTATTATCCCTTATATCCAGAGTAAAATTTACTTATGAAAATCATAGATTTCTTAAAAGTAAAACTTGCAAGACTCTTGCAAGCAAGACCAAGACTGGGTGTGCAAGACCAAGACCAAGACCAAGACTAGGTGTGCAAGACCAAGACCAAGACCAAGACCAAGGGTTCCAGTGCAAGACCAAGACCAAGACCGCATGTGCAAGACCAAGACCAAGACCAAGACCACCCGGGTCTTGGTCTTGGTCTTGCATTTGCTCATCACTACTTTCATGATACAATTATATTTCTATATTGAAGAAATGATTGATGAAATGAATTGATATCTTTAAGTTTTACGTCCCACGATTATGCCTGCTAGGCTAAAGGAGACGGCAGTAATGAGAAATCAATGAAATGGTGGAATGAGGAAAGTGGGAGGAAATGGTGAGAGTCCCAAGGAAACCCACACATACGGTGTTTGCCTACAACAAAGCTCACTTGCCGCAAACTTGGATCGATCCAAGGACCCCATGCACCTGAGATGAACGCTCTATCGCTGAGCCACCGCCCCCCCTAAAAGAAATGATTGATGTAACACAAAGATTTGAACACCCTCTTCATTTGACTTTACATAAATAATCGTTCTATACTTTCTCTGAGAATATAGATGGCACTGGCAATACTTTACTTACTGTGTGTTCGGGTGTAAAATAACACCAGTTCAATACTGTATAAACGTAGTACCTCGTAACATTGGATCCCCTCCCAAAACTAGATCCCCCAACAAAAATTTCTGGGTGCGCGCTTGCACCTCGCCTTAGTCTAGTGGCCTAGCACACTCATCTTTCGTTCATGAGTTTCAGCGCTCGTCCCCGTTGGAAGAGCATTGAAATTTGAACACATTACGGTGGTTCGTACTGTACCTTAGACTAATTTGTAGGTTTATGTCTCAATCCTACAGCCTCGGTGCTAGAAAGGAACCTAAATTCCAATCCAACTCATAAAATCCACTAACTTTTCCTAAACATTTATTCACATTTGTTGATCATTTGTTTAATTCACAGCAGTAGCAGTTAACGGAAAATACGCGAAACAGAGAAAACCTTGAGGGATATAAATTTAATGAAAAAGAAACAAAGGAAAGCTTTTTAAAAAACTTAAGGTTACAAGGTAGAGTGTAAGCAACAGGTAGAGGACAAAAAAAAATTTGAATACCACCGGCCAAGAGAGCATAAGCACGAGATAAGCAAATTATTTCGTAATAATAAAAATAGCAATAATGGAATGAACATGTGTTGAACGAAATCTACAAGTAGGCTATATGAAGTGTAAGCTTTTCCTTCGGTTTCATGCTTTTCTCTACAGTGTGGCTGAACTTGCTGTGCATTGAAGAGGCTTTCGATCCCTCTCTTTCCCTCCTGTCAATTTCAACCCGAAACCGTACGACTAATCGTCTTCTAAACCTTCGACAAAAACACACACAATGTTTTATAAAACTTGGAACATTTTTATGAAATTTTTACAGTAGAGGGTTTGTATTAAAAAATAATAAGACAGAATTCGAGAGAAAAAAATGTATTGAAAATATCGCTACAAGTCATTAAAATGCTTCAAAATAGGACCCTTGGGCCTCGACACACTTCTACTCAACGAGTTTTCCACACTTAGAAGGCACCTTGGAAGTTTTTTTCTGGAATATCCTTCACGCAGAGTGTCGAAGCTACTTTGACTTCTGCTACCATTACATGGCGGTGTCCTTTGAGGGCTGTCTACATTCGGGGAAAAAGGAAAAAGTCCGCCAGGGCCGGATTGGGGCTTTGGGCTGGGGAAGCATTGCGGTGCCGTTCCGGGCCAGGTAGTCCCTGACCACGAAGCAGGTATGGTCAACATACCACATACACTAGCACATGCTTCTTGGTTTGCTTATGAACGGGCGTCCTGCGCGGGATTCGTCTTCCACACTCTCTCGACCGTCTTTGATAGGCTCTCACTTCCGAACACTTGTTGGACCATTGCCAACGTATCAATAGCCGATTTTAAGTCGTAGCGTTGTTCGCTGCATTTTTAAGCTTCGATCGAGTCTATAGATAGAGGTCCACTTAAATCACGATACGAACCGCACGAAAGCTTATATGCGGCTTCGAAGTACAGTCGCATCAGAAAAAAATTAGTCTCGTTCTTTTTATCCAAACTCTGTATAAATTTATGACCACTAGTCGATCTAGAAAATTCTGTATGATTCCCGGTGTGATATTTCTTAATCAAGGTATACTATTTATTGAATATTTCAAATATAATTTCATATTGGTTCATCTTCCCTTATGAAAAATATGGAGTGATTTTGAGCACAGACTATGCAAAAAGATTTAACAAAACACTGTTTGGACTGAGTGGTATCTCATATTATAAACGATAAGTTTTACATACTAGCTCAACTAAATTTACGTTTCCTCACAAGACAACATGTATTTCTTGATTTCTGTGATACTCGCACATTTATATCCTGATAGATCCTTTAGTTATCTTTCAGTGCAATGGTTTGACACACAGAAGAGAAAAATATCAAGGAAAGAATAGTACTTATTAGGATTATGTTATAATAGTAGACATATATATATATATATATATATATATATATATATATATATATATATATATATATATATATATATATATAGTCTCCATATATTGTTGTCTCGTTATTTCCCAACCACACTGGTCTGTCCGAGTTACTGGGTCATACCGTGTCTATTCGGGTCACTAGTCTGTCCTAGTCACTGGATCATTCCGGCTCATGGGTCTGTCCAAGTCTTTGGGTCACTCCGGCTTATGGGTCTGTCTCGATCACAGGATCAGGTGGGTCACAAGTCACACACTTCGCGACTAGGGATGGTATCGAGACGAGACGAGACGAGACTTTGTACAGTCTCGGTCTCGTCTCGGTTGATAAATAACGGTCTCGGTCTCGGTCTCGTCTCGAGTAAAATATCACCGCCTCGGTCTCGGTCTCGTCTCGGTCAACAGATGCTTGTCTCGATCTCGGTCTCGGTCTCGAGTACCAAATCTCGGTCTCGTCTCGAAAGTCTCGAAAGTCTCGAAATAAATAGTGTGAAATTAAAATAGTGAAAGTATTATTTTCGTACAGTCTGTCGTTTCCGCTTATTTTTTCGTTTCATTTTGACTTAGAACCTTGTGGTGGGAGCTACTACACTCATCTTTGCTATGTGAGGTCTCGAGTTGGATCACAAAACAAGTTAGATTCAAAGTCCGATGTTTCGTATAATTCGCGTCTCATTTTAAGTGCATTATGTTTCTTATACAAGTTCATAAGGTCGTAATGCATTACGTAAGCACATATTCAGTGCCGTAACATAGATGAATCTTATTTCTTAGCTCTCAACGGTGCATGCAATCTTTATTCGAGAAAACTAATCGTGCGTTCATTACGTTGAAATTTTATATTGATTAAAAATTACTTGCGAATCATGGACATACATATTACATAAGTATATAGGTAATTCAAGTTATCTGTATCTTTTTTTTCTCACTCGCCAAAACAAGTGATTCTTAACTTTCTAGTTTTCTTTGTATTAATTTTCGTAGTTTTGCTGCAACATGATGGATTGAATAGTCAAAAATACTTTTTTCGCTCTATGACTTTCATTAAATTTTGGACCCATTTTTACCCTACCTTACCTAGTAAAAGTTATATATATAGTCTTAGTTGAGGAACCAGTTTTTCGCTTCTGTAAAATTACGAAATTATGACTTGGTTTAGTTTACCTACGAGGTTTAGATATAATAAAATCATCACCATCATCATAATCAACCATTATCAATCCATTGCTGGATGAAAGTCTTTCCAAGTCCACAACTATCTAACTTGGGCAATTCTTTTCCAGGTTACTCCTCAGTGGCTCTTGATTTCATCACACCTTCTTGTATGCGGAGGTTTCCTAGGCTGTTTTTGTATTGTGGTGTCCAATCTAGAATTGTTTTCGTCCGTCGATCATAATTTCTTCTTGCAATATGTCCAGCACATTTTCCAGCTCATATTAAATTATTTCATTAGCATCATTAGTATTCAATTCTATATATTTGGGCTACTAATAGTTCGAAGTCGCTACTTTCGGAGTACAGACACGCTACTTTTTAATCTTCGGATCTGGCAACACTGACTGAATGATTTAAATCAACATAATGTGAGAACCCCCATTTGGTCTAGCGGCTAGCACTCTTGATTTTGGTTCGCGTGGTCTCAAGTTCGATTTCCGGTAGGGGTAAGTTGAACGACCGAAGTGGTTCGGATTCCACTATAATCATTAGCTTCACGTCTTCTTTAGCCGCCCTAGCATAATGTGGGACGTAAACTAAAACAAAACAAAATAAAAGTGAACATTGTGTATTACTAACTGTAAGTCCTTGAATAATTGCATATAGCTATATGGTATTGATCGAGTTTGATGTGATCGGTGGTCAAACTAAAGCAAGTGAAATGTAATTAGTGTGTAATTAGAACTTTTAATTAAGCACGGTCTTAATCTAAAGTGTGCACCAGGCCTAAGGCTTAGGGGGAACAACTAGTGTTACTGAAAATGCATCAGTTACATTTAATTTCAGTTACAATTTGCATTTACATGTATTGCTGGAACGAAGACTTAAACATTAACATTATAAGTAGCCCAAAGACTATGAAAAACGTATTCTCTTGAAAGTATTCTTGCACCATAAAACAAACTACGAGTAATTTTAAAATATCTTGCAGTTCTACGTTATTTGCACATATTTAGAATAATAATTAGCAATTTATTTAAGTGAGCAACGCTGCTTAAAATAATGTAACTGTCATTTGTTTTAATTAAAACCATCAAAAACTATTGTAATGTTATAGAAGCAAAGGAAAGCAATAATCATTATAAAAATTTAGTACAAATACGTCATTTTAAGCAATAGGCTATAATAATCATTACCAATGTGTTTGGTGTCTGAAAGGATTTGAAATAACAATTGTTGTAAATGGCGCTATAAGCATTTAAGTCTTTTGGAAGCATCTGCATGATGAGACGTGATGTCAGCGCGTTTTCGAAGTAAAGTAAAGAAAATTTAGAAATATTTAAATTTTCCGTTTCTTGTAACTTTGTTCCCTCATTCATTCGAAATATATTATACCATGATCACAGTATTTGACGCTAAGATACAGTTGATGCACATTGCACCGTCCATGCCATTTGAGTTATTAGAGATTTCCAAAATGTTGATGTTAATGATACTGTGTTGTCCTTTGTTACACTAAATAATGTATGGGCTATTGTGGTTTTGTTAAATAACTAAATTAGAAATATGTAATACTCTACGTAGCGCAATTTGAGAAAATACAACTTTATTTTGCTTTTAGCAACATTGTTCATCTAGTGATATTGCAGAGAATCTAGAAGAATTTCCCAACTTGGTACAAAATTTCAGCATTTTTAATATATATATATATATCGCAGATCATAGGGGAGGGCTATAGGGACTATAGCCCCCCTTAACGCTCAAGTATACACTGGATAAAATGGGTTTCAATCCTACTTTCTTTACACTGGATAAAGCGGCAAACCATGGTTTAGCCCCTCCCTTGATCATATACTGGGTCCGCGGCTATATATATATATATATATATATATATATATATATATATATATATATATATATATATATATATATACAGGATGGTCCATTTTAATCTTTCCACGGGGATATCTTGAAAACGGTTGAACATAAATGAACCGAACAAAAACTCAAATAGGAAATGCCATGGGGCACACCTGATGGTGTTGTCGCGGCGCCTCCCGGGGCCACCCTTCATGGGGTACCAGGGCCAAACTTTAAAATTTTAAGTGGAAACATGGGGCGAGTAATACCTTGTTCCGTAGATCTTTAAAAAGTAAAAAACGTTGTGGCAAAAGATTTTTCATATTGGTCACCGTATTCAAGATGGCCGCAATGACATGGTGCCTGTATCTGATAAAACGTCCAGTACCACTAATATGAAAACAGTTGGAGATAAACGAACAGTCAGAAAGTGAAACAGGAAAGGCATGGGGCGCGTCGAGTGATGTTCTCACAGTGATCCACGGCTGCCTTTCAAGGGGGCGAAACTTAGAAATTTTGAACCGAAATATGGGTCAAGTGATACGTTGTGGGATAAATTTTGAAACACTAAACAGTATTGTATCAAAAGATTTTTCATATGGGTCACCGTTTTCAAACTGGCTGCCAAGACATGGTGCCTGTATCAGATAAAACGTCCAGTACCACTAGATCCCTAATATGAAAATAGTTGGAGATAAATGAACAGAATAAAACTCGTATAGGAAAGCAAAGAGGGTATTTATCATTCCACGGCTCGAGTATAATCAGACACGTAGCCAGGATTTCGTAATAGGGGGGTCCGTGACATGAAATACTGTGGTTATCACACCAGGGGTTCGATAATTCTAAACTATTTTACTGGCAACATATATTGGTTCGTTTATCGAGGATTTTGTAATGAGGGAAGGGGGGTCGTGACTTGAAATACTGTGGTTACACACCAGGGGCTCAATCAATCTAAACTATTTTACTGGCAACACGCCCATATTAGTTTGTTAGGACAATAAAATGAGGATATATTAATCTTTTAATAACAAACTATAAAGAAATCTGAAGTAAAATAATATTTAAAAAAATATTGAAAAATATACAGTCTTCCTAGGTAATTCGAACTCGGTTCTTGTTGTCTTCTTCCTTCTTCTTTTTCTTATCTTCGATTAATGCCGTCAAAGATAGCAACGAGATCTCTTTCGACGGTAAACACATCCTATAAAATGGATTAGTGTTGCCGCGAAATTGAAAATTACTTTAAAGTGTAACTGGAATTTATGTTGCCAGGCTCTGGTGATTGTTGGCATTTCTTAAGTTCTATCTGAGAATCTACCTGATAGAACAGGTTTATTGATTGTCATTTGTAGTCCATAGAATTAGCATGAAGCTAAATGGAATTCGAAACGGTCCGTTCAAATAATATAAATTTTTAGATTGAACCCCTTTCCTTTCCTACACACAAAGTTCCGCGTAAGAAAGAGTAACCAAACGTTTGCTGTAGTTTTATACTTTTAAGGCTGATTCTTCTTTTTCTCGTTTCTTTTTATTTCATCCTTTCTTAATTTTTATCATATATGGTCTCAAAGGTGGGTTCCGGACCCCCCGGACCCACCCCTTGGCTACGTGCCTGGTATAATGCAACGGAGACAAAGATTATTAAAGTATAATTAACATGATGCAAAAGAGGAAATGATAGAAAATTATCTTTCCGATCTCTGTCCGTAAGTGGGTGAAGCGGGAATGAATGGTAAAATCTCAAATGAGAACCTCACTTTTATTTGCAATAGATTTGGTTTGTCTGAAACACTTGTGTGTACAAATGACTGGTACTATAATGAATAAAAATAAAGTGAAATAAGGTGAATGAAAATAAGGTGAATGAAAATAAAGTGAAATAAGGTGAATAAAAATAAGGTGAAATTCAAGTTTAACAACATTTTGCCCGCCCCTGATAATTTAATGCAATGCGTGCAAGATTTTTGGGACATATCTGCATCAGTATGTACCGTTTCGTTACTAAGGATCACAACTGAAATTACCGTTGAAAGTTATTCGGAATGTAACTGTAGACATCTCAGTGAAAGTCATATTCTATCACATGCAAGAAGACATAGAAGGAAAAGAAGCGAACCAATATCATGCAGACGACTGTTGAACAAAACCAACGTTTGTAAACATTGTTCTAAAATTGCATTGTTCGACAAATTGGTTTCGCATTTCAGTTGATTCATTTTTTCATCAACCATTGCCTGCAATCAAAATGGAAGGTACCATTTAACAAGAATTTTACATACTTTATCCCATTACAGAGACATTTATCTCTTATTAAAACACGTTTCAAATAACTTTGTTTCGTAGATACAATTTGCAAAAAACTAAGGATCTCATTTGCAATTTAACCGATCCTTACCGCTTCACTCACTTACGGAGTGAAGTTGGGATAAATTTCTAGTAGTTAGATTTCTTCCTTTCCATTATGGCACTTTCACTCTAATCATCTTTTCGACTGTTACAACATTCCCGAGCTATGATAAATACCTTCTGTGATTTCCTATTCGAATATTTGTTCTGATGTTTTCATATTAGTGATACTGGACGTTTTACCTGATGTAGGTACCTTGTCTTGGTGGTCATTTTGAAAACGGTCACCCATATGAACAATCTTTTGCAACAGCACTATTTAGTTTTTAAAGATATGTTGAAAGAGGTATCACTCACTCCATGTTTCCATTTACAATTTTGAGGTTGTGCCCTGGGCCACCATGAAGGGTGGCCCTGGGAGCCTCCGCGATAATATCAATCGATGTGCCACATGAGATTTTCTATTTGAGTTTTTGTTCGGTTCATTTATGTTCAATCGTTTTCATATTAGTGGTACTGCACGTTTTACTGTATCTGATAGAGGAAACATGTCTTGTCGGCCATTTTGAATACAGTCTCGGTCTCGTCTCGGTATTTAAAAGTCCATCTCGGTCTCGGTCTCGTCTCGGTATATAAAAGTCCGTCTCGGTCTCGATAATTCGCGACCCCTTCCATGACTGTTAAAGACGATCGATTGTGAATCCTTAGGAGGAAAATAAGTGACATTCCACGAAAATCGAATAATTATCAGAGAAATTAGAACAAAGTAAGTCCTCATGTTTGACTGGCTTCAACTTCAACCGTGGAAAAAAAGTATAATGAAATTCAAGTTGTGAATAGAATTATATTCTACCTACTTTGCAGCTATTTTCCTGACTACTGTGCTCAACATTTCGGCCCATTCGTTGCCAAGTGGCTAACACTTGTTGTTTCTGTTTGCAAAGCTCCGAGTTCGATCCTAAGTGGAAGATACTTGTTTCGGATATGAACTCGAGCAGTGATTCTCATTCCCACTCTCAACAGAGGTACTGGAAAAGGACATTAAACTCAAAAATCAACAACAATAACAATATCAGGTTCTTCTTATTTTGCCTTTCTTGTAGTAGTCCATATTTCGCCTGTAAACATTTTTCTTTTCATACACAAAAAATTCAAAATATTTTAATTTTTAAAAAATTTGCATTGTTAATTTTTGGGCTTGGCTAGACTGGAGGGACTGGAGAATATTTCTAACTGACTAAAAAAAAAAAAAAACTGGAACAAAGATTTTCTTTTAGAAAAAGCATTTTCTCGTATAAAGGGAATATTTTAAAGGGCATTTACCGTTGCATGTAACAATAATTACTGCACACACTTAAAGGGTAATTGTTTAAGCAAGCGTGTTTAGAGAGTAACGTACTAATTATGTGTAAATGTAATTACATGGGTCACTAAGTGAGAAGATAGAACAGCTCTTACTTTCCCGTGAAAAATGAAAATCACTGTTGCAGGTTTTCTTTCTCTTTTTCCCTCTCATTTTTAAGTGTTATGTGTCTGTGCATAGGCATGTATGATAATGATTCACACTTGTACTCGCTATGAAATGATAGAGAAAGAAAGAATTCTATAGGCCTTATGCACAGTCATTCTAACGCGTGATTAGTGCCATACTAAACATGTTTCCTGCAGTAGTCAGGGTTTTAGTATGACGCTAATTATACGTCAAAACGACCCTCTATAAGACCCTATAAGTTTAACAATATTTATTTTTAACCCTATATCCATGGTAAAAAATCTCGCAATGTTAGACCTAAGCAGTGGGTAATGTAAAAGTAGACAAATTGTCTTTATTTTAAATAATTATTATTAGTAGTTATTAGTAGTAATGATGAGATTAATGATGTTGATGGAATGCAGAAAGTAGGAAGAAACGGGAAAGCCCTGAGAAAATCCGCGCACAAATTCCATTTGACAAGAAATGGGATCGAACCAGAGAACACACGCCATAAATGAAAAACTCTATAACGGAGCCACTCAAATCCTACTATAATAATAATAATAATAATAATAATAATAAAATAATAATAATAATAATTATTATTATTATTATTATTATTATTATTATTATTATTATTATTATTATTATTATTATTATTATCTAATTGCAAGAAAGAACTATATTTTTCTATTCATTATGCAGCTACAAAAATGCATATTTCTCTTGCATACGCTTTCCTACTGCTTGAGACTTTAAATTAAATAGTCTAGTAAATATAAAACACAATTGTCTACGAAATACAATCAAATTTCAGCGAAAAATAATGTTCAATTGCAGTACTTTTTTTTTTTTTTTTGCCTTCACAGTTAATGGTTTATTTTTTGTTTTCTTCTAATGTAAGTACTTCTGACTAGCAGTAAAAACTTAAATTGTAATATTGTATGTATTAATCATATAGTTTATATTTCTTGCTAGTTCAGTTTCTTTTCTTTTTATTATTCTTTTGTCATTTCCCTCTCTCGCAGGAAAAAGGGACACAAAATAAATAGAAAAGCAAAATAAATTTCACGGAAATAAACTTCTATCTACATTCCCAGGAAAATACCAAAGTAATGTGTATATGTATTGTTGTTCTATAAAGAGAGTATCCCTTTTTATTTCATTATTATTATTATTTCTTACTTGTGATTGGCATATTGTATACGTTCGTAATGAAATATTGAAATTTTACACATTTCCTCCAAAACACACACAAAAATAAGAGAGAAAAAGAAGATATAGTTGCTAATTAAAGAATTATAGCTGCATGCGGAAAAACTTGATGATAAAATATTGATTTCTTGTTTTCCTTCTTTTTTGCTATTTTTCTTTGTTTCTCTCTGCTATTAATATATTTCTGTTCATTCTTGGAAAATAATGCAAGAAAAATGCCGGGTAATGTGTATGTGAAAGAGAGAAAAAAAAACGAGAATTCAATTAATCTTACATTATATATGAATCTTCCTAACAGGGATTTAGTGTAATGTCATCATGGAAGGGGGAATGGACCAAATTTCAGTAATGGGCTTTAATATGTTATAAATATTAAATGCAACATAAGTATATATAAGAAACGAACATCAGCTAAATTACTCACACCTTAAAGGTGTATAATGCTGTTTAAAAAATTACAAAATACGTATTTTTTTATACGGAGGTTTCGAGAAAGAATATAACGTTTGGGGGCTGCTGTGTAGGAGCACGATGGTATTTGGGTGGTTGGATGATACACACCGTTTTGTTTGGCAACTCAAATGGTTTATTCAGTTTTAAAAAGAAATACAGTGCTACCAGAATCCATCGTATACAGTGTTAAAGTGTGTTTGCATATCAGTATGTTTCTACGTGTGTACCATTTGCAGCAAGACGCGTTTCCAGCCACGTGATGATAAATTGTACACTGTTAAGCATATCTGAGGTGACAGTGTGTCCATTGCGCGTTGATTCTTGCTTTCAGATGGTTCACATTATCGATTTTACGTGTCTTACCGATAACGTGTGTCTTGCTGTAAATGGTACATACATAGAAACATATGGAAATACAAAAGCACTTTAACATTTTTTCACAGTATAGTGCATTCTGATAGCATTATATTTGCTTTTACATTGAATTTACATTGCCAAAGAAAACAGTGTATCATCCAACTACTCAAGTGTCATCGCTAATGCACAGCAGCACCATGAAACACCATTATTCTCTCTCGAAGACACTATATATAGCCTAAATATTTGAAATCGACATTTAATTTCAGCTGAGCGATTTTGTCGAAGACACGAAAGTTCCTCTATAAAACTGATGCTGGGGTTCAGTCCCCTCGAGCTCTTCCTAAATTTAATCCCTATCTACAAAAAAAAAAAAAAAAAAAAAAAAAAAAAAAAAAAAGGAAGCATTATATGATAAATGGTGGTGTTAGGTTTTTCAAAATATTTGTGACGATTTGTGTTTATATTTGGTTTCCAAACTTATGCTTTTCCACCACTCCGAGTCTCTGCTGTGAGCTATATCCAATGAACAATTTAGTCATGTGGTCTCTACGGAACTAATCAGAAAACCGCGATTCTTCAGCTGCTATTGGCAAATTGTTCTGATTTGAATAATGTTTGTTCTTAGTTTCTTCGCGTTTGCGTTCATTAATTAATGAAATTTGTTGCCTCTCTTTCTGAAGGATTTGTAAGCTATTTACACAATACAGCAACGTTCACTGTTGTAAACATTCGCATGTTCACAAGAGTATCTTGTAGAAGGTGGCAACTAAGGGATATGTGTACTTTATTCGGAAAGAACAGATGTTAACGGTGAGTCAAGTATGACTTTTCATTAATCACTACAGTGAAAGTGATCATTTTGGTATCCGAGGGAAAATTTGAGTAGCATCTATGAACCAGTTAAGACAGAAGTTTAAGCTGAGATTCAACTTGGAACAATGGTGAGGTGAGAGCTAAACCCATAGAATCTAAAACAGTCACCGGTACTTACAGGAATCCCAGTTGCACGCACTCTCACCGAGAATAAACTATGTGTCTTTTGTGTTAGAGGCGAAAACTAACAATTTAAGCACGTAAGAATCACTAAAGCAAAATGGCTTATATAACGCTAACTATAGAATATAGTAAAACATATTAGAACTAAAACTAAAAATTAAGATTACATACTTTATAACTTATACGTGTAGTAGTTTTGTGTAATGAGCATTAGTAGCATTGAGTTCATTTGCTCTGGTGCAGGAACAACTCAATAACAATTCAAAGGCTTAATGTTACTGACTGTTATTGCTGGCCACCATTATGCGTACACATTAGTGTACTTGGTAATCGAGTCAAGTATAAACCTAGTAATGCAATATCGTCCATAATTTTAAGAGTTAAGAAAACTGTCCCATCAGGATTACTAAATGATCAGGTTCTCTCAACAGATAATGCTCAATGTAAACAGTGTGACATAATGTTCAGAATATCGGGTAACAACAATGACGAGAAATTGCTGGGATCAATTTACCAAATCTTGTTCAATAACAACACGATTGTGCGTGGATCAATATTGCAATACCATTTTGGGAAGGTAAATAGCAAAATGCTGAAACATTGTTCCACTCTTCAATAGATTGGGAGTGCTTTACTTCATCATATTTTCGCAGTTACTTTGTCCACACTAACGAGCACTCAATCATGTGAACACGGTTGCTAGAGATATACAGAAAAAATAAAGATAGAACTTCCAAATTTTATGTTTTTAAATGTTTGTTTTGCAATTAATAGATAGATATTGTTAATCAAGCAGGAAATAAATATTGCACAAAGATGATACTTTGATTTCAGTTCAGCTCAAATTTCATTTTTAAACTTACATCTAGGGATTAGAGTTCACGCCTTTGGTGCGGAAGATCCCGGGTCAATTCCCGCTGAGAGATCAAGTGATTCGCACTCCACATTAAGCTGTAGATCCACTTCTCATATAGCCTCGCTGTTGAAAGGGACGCTAAAACTGAAATCGAGCAATCAATTGCTCATTTATCTACATCATTTCGGCAAATACGCAATAGCATAAGTTACTACAGAGTTCACTGAGCATTTGTCTTGATAGTACAAGGTGTTCCGTAAGTCAATTGACAAACTTGTAATTCTCTCACAATTTCAAACGCCTAACACAAATCATCTTCATGTAAGCCTTGGACTAAAGTTTGTTTATATGGCCTCAACTCCAACATTTTCTGCATCTTACGCGGGCATCATAGTAGAACAAAGAGAACTTGAAGAGGTCGATAATTTCAAGTATCTGGGAAGTATTTTGACGAGAGAAGCTTACTGCGACAAAGAGATCAGGTCAAGAATTGCCATAACTAAAGAACCATTCAACAAGAAAATATCACTCTTAACTAACAGGCTCAATACTGGTCTTAAGAAGAAGTTGGCCAAGTGCTATAAATGGAGTATTGGAATATATGGTTCAGAGACTTGGACATTACGGAAGTTAGAGAAGAAATATTCGGAAAGCTTCGACATGTGGTGTTGGAGGAAGATGGAGAAGATAAAATAGACAGAGAAAGCAACAAACGAAGATGTTTTAAAACGGATAGGAGAGAAGATGACACTTGTAGCCAGCATCCTTCGTAGAAAGGCCAATTGGATTGGACACATCTTAAGAAGAAATTGTCTTCTTCACACCGCCATAGAAGGAAAGACGGAAGGGAAGCGAGGAATAGGAAGAAGAACACAACTGATGGATGATCTGAAAGATAGAAGAAAATATTGGGAGTTAAAAGAGGAAGCTGAAGATTGACAAAAATGGAAGAAACATTTCCGGGCCCAAATCTAAAATTGAAGAAAAATCCTCATTAGTCCCAAGACCTGCCGAAAGGCAGAATACCTAATAATACGCGGGCTTGTTTTAAGTATTTCGTACTCACTGGACATTTTTCTTCTGAATTTTAAAGGTGACTGTACAGAATATTGTGTAACAACATTGCAATTCTCTTCTGTACAAACTTATTTATTCCTCCCTGCACGAGGAAATTCCCCTATTGACACTGTTATTCAAATATTTTGTTCAGTTTTTTTTTTTTAATACCTCGAAATAGCAGTGCGGTATTTGGAAAACGATTCACAAACAATTATGGTCATGTTTCCACCACATTTATAATACACCAACACTCTATTCTATTCATTGCTTCTTAGCTAACTAGCGTTAACAACAGCAAGGGTCACATAAACAAGAACTTCACCTTACACAAAAGCGCATCACTGATAGTGTCAACTGACTTATAGACCACAAAGGTATTTTCCTTATCCATAGAGAATTATGTGTCTTATGCTCTAGCTTCACCAGCATCAACCAGTCCCTGGAATACATGCAAAGTTTATATAATTTTGCATATCGCTGTGTAAAATCTTGGACCGGTGCATTTTTTTATGATCTGTATGCAGCTAAAATGCAGGAAGAAACAAGAATAGACGATGAGACTATCGTTCTGTGAAAGAGATGAATAAGGGAATGGATGAATACATAGTTCTTAATCTTATAGTTAAATCTACATATTTACTACTTGCATGTACTGTACGTTACCTGTATTGCTACATTGCTTTTATTACTTGAGTTTATTTTGTTCACATTTCCAAACAGAAACTATTTTGTGATTCTTAACAGAAGCTTCCATTTGCACAATATATCTGTTTACGTTTCCTCGTCCATTTGGCTCTTGTTAACGCATCCTTTATCTCCCGAAAATCTTCAAGAACAGGATGTTCCTGCCGTCTTCTAAGTTACGACTTCTTTGTTTGTGAACGTGTTATTAGAAGATGTTTTGAATACATTAGAGACCAAGAAAAAAATACAGAAAGCATTTCTCTCGTAAATTTGCTGTGACCTTGCAAACTATGAACCGGTTACAATTTTTTCTAACTTTATTTTGTTTTCCTATGTATACAATGTGATTCAGTTTCTTATGTCTTTCATTAGTCAGATAAGCAAACATACAATATCAATTAAATATAAGAATTAAGGGAAATATTCAGTGTATTTTCGTTATGTATTGTATGAGTACTAGTTGTCACATTTTCTATCGTACGTAACGTTGCCCACAAGAGAAGATTTGGGGTTGTCTCGTCTGGTAAAGGTGTCGTGAAAGTGCTCTCTCGTGTCGGAAATTAAATGTTTCTATAGGATGGGCTCGTATCCTATCACGAAAATTCTGTCTCGGCTTGTATTACGGAGAACACTAACCATAAAATATTGCATAGTTTCTGCGAACTTTTTCATGAGTGCTGACCTGTCCCTTATGATTTGTGCCTTATGGTGGCAACTTTGACTTAACTTAACCTCACTCAACTTCACGCTTACACCATCAATTCGATATCATGCTCACTCGAACTCACACTCACAATACGATTTCAACATCACGTTCACTCACCTTCACACTCATATAATTTCAACATAACTCTCACTCATATCATTTCAACATCACGCTAACTCAACTTGATACTCGCACCATCATTACAACATCACGCTCTCTCAATATTACGCTAACTCTACTTGACACTCGCACCATCATTTCAACTTCACGCTCACAACATCATTTCAACTTTACGCTCACTCAACTTCACACTCACACCATCATTTCAATATCACGTTCATTCACTCAATTTCACACTTACACCATCAATCCAACATAATGCTCAATTAACTTCATCCTCACAACATTTCAACTTTCACACTCACACCATCAATTCAACTTCACTCTCACATTATTTTGGCATCGCGTGTATTCAGCTTCACACTCACATCATTTCAACATGACGCTTTCTCAACTTCACACTTACAACATTATTTCAACATCATGTTCATTCAACTTCTCACTTAGCATCATTTCAGCATCAGGCTCGCTTATCTCTACACTCACAATATCATTTCCACATTATGATTACTCAGTCTCACGCTTACTCGTAAGCGCCGACCTTATGCGTTGAGGAACCTTTGCATGTGGCATTTTTGTTCTTTAAATACCATTGATTTATATGGGTAAATATTCTTTTATATTTTATTTATCTATATAAAAATGTATATCTGGTCCAGCATAACTCTGGAGCACCTTGAGTAATTTCAACCAAACTTAGTATATATGTATGTTATCCGGAAATACATACTGTGGGTGTAGAAGCTCCTAGGTTCCCTTGGAGGAAAGTGGGAAAGGGTAACATATAAAAGTAATCAAAAATGACTGACAGTGTCAAATCCATAATTTTTGGGGTCGATAAGATCAACAGTGACACACCCGATGCTGTGTAAGACATTCCTAGCCCATCTAGGAGGAAAAGATTTGTCTTATATGGCATCGGGAAAGGGGTGACTTTTAAAAATAATCAGAAATGACCCATATTATTGTTGAATCCTTAGTTTTCGAGGTTCTAAGGTGAGTATTAACTAGTGACACTTGAGATGGCGTTTAAGTCTAAGTTCATTCCCCATCAGCATGAGATGAAAATGAGTGTGGGTGGGAAGAGGGAACATGGAAAGAATAAAAAACGATATAGCTATATAGGTCTATTGGTGTCAAATCCATAGTTTTCGGACTTACTGACATGAATAGTAACACACTGTGAAAATTCTTTCTTCTAAATTCTAAATTCTTTCCCCTTTTCCTGTTCCACACACCTTTACGAGGTCGGACGGACACCCAGCGTATTAGAAAATAATTACACGGGCTACTGTCCCACCACAACTCTCGATGCCGTTTAAGCTCAAGCTCAGTCCCTATTTACATGAGGGGTGAGAACAAGTGAACAATAACATGTCCAAAGTCGATGTTATTTATTGTTTACCAACGCATCACGAAGAAACAACTAACCGTTTTAAGTGAATTTTACAACAGTTAGTACCTATTTTAAACTGAATTCTAAACATGTCATTTTGGTTAAAGGAAATTTTCTAAGTGAATATAACAGATTCAAACATTTATGTAAAGGATTTTTATCGTTACGTTTTCATTGAAATGCATGTTCTAAGAGGGGGAAAAAGGAGTTTAAATGCTTTTCATAAATATATTTTCCCCACGCGAAGAGCAGGAATTTGAGCTACTTTGAAATAAACTAAAATTTTTATGCTTTGATTGTGCTGATTTCTTTTTCAAATCTAGATAAATTTCCTTTACTTTGTTAAAATTAATTTATTGTAAACGATTTATTAAGACCTTGGTATGGAGCGTGGTGCTTTACGGACATTGAAAAAAGCTGAAATATCGCAGCTGGAAGCATTTGAAATGTGGTGTTGGTGTAGAATGCTAAGCATATCATGGACCGCAAGGAAAAGGAATAAAGATGTACTCTACTAATTCAAGCTAACGAAGGAGTACAAATAATGAAGATAATAGGAAAAAAAAGAAACAGTATGCTTAGTACCGGAGCCATCTTATCCGGTACTCCGATTGGATCACCGTGTTGATAAAGGGAAAAGCAGAAGGAAAGAAAAACCAAAGATAGAATATCTAGATGTTGTTACGAACAAGAGACCTTATCAAAGTATAAAACAACTTCCCCAAGGGAGAGAAAAGTTTTAAAATTTTCATGTTGCCCACCAACTTATGGTTGAGGTGAACAAGAAAATAAGTTTAACAATACTTAAATGGAATTTGGCTTACAAATATTAACATTACGGTACAGTATATTATAGAATTTAATTTACACGAAGTTTAGGGCAAGTAGATTTGAAAAATAAATCAGTCAGCATAAATCATTTAAATTCTAGTTCATTTCAAACAAGAGTAAAATAATTCCTCTAACAAATGAATAGGCAAACAAAAAAAAAAAATGGCGTAGGTATTCAACATCTTATTCTGATTTCTCTTGCGCAGAGAACACATTTTTTATATAATAACACACTTGGCAATGTACTTTAAGGAACTTCCACTTCTTCACTGTGTTCGTACAATTACTTTATCAGGTTTTAATTTGTATACTATGAATCATGTAACACTAAAACAGACTATCACTTGAATCATGTAACATTAAAACAGACTATTAGTTGAGTAATGTAACACTAAACCAGACTATCACTTGGGTAAACTAATGATGACCATGAGACTCGTGAAATTTCTCGTTTTCGAGACGAGATTCGAGATGAGACGAGAAATTTCGCGTCGCTGGATAGCACTGGCAAAAACTAGTATAATAGAAAAATTTTCTTGTTCCATCTCAAGATATAGTTGTGTTCAGAATAACGAAAATATTCATTAGATATCTACTTCTCTTTCAGCACCTGTATATTTTTATTCACTCAGTTTCTTTCAACCCATTCATACAAGTAAATGAATCGGTAACTAACCAAGTGCATATAAAACTTATCAAGAAAATTACAAGAAATCACTGACAGCTAATTTGGCACCATTTTGCTGTTAAATTACAATGAAGCTTTTCTTAATACAAAAAATAGGTTGATAATGTATAAATAAACATTACCTCATGTCATTTTTGACCATTCTTTCTAATAAATGTATAAATATTTCAATATTAACCATGTACCTCATGTTAAGTTTCATTTATAGAGGTTGAAACAAATTTTACTGAAAATTATTCGGGTGTGATTTTTCTATAAATAAAATATATGCATTTATTTTAGATGTGGTTCTAATATGTGAAACAATATACATAAAGCAAATTAGTGAAACTTAAGTAATGAATTGTTTTTATTAAATTTTGTAGAGAAACGAATAAAAGAATATACATATAGTCCAAAATTAATTTTCCAAATTATTTTTTTGAGAGATACAATATTGATTTATAAATGTTATAAAATGCTGTTACGTATTTGTAGCAACGTTATATGGGGCGTTCAGATGAACTGAAGTTTAATTTTGGCCATTTCGGACATGCTTCATAAATAATACTTATAATTAGGCGTAAAAGTGGGTCTGAAAATATTGGGGTACGCACGACATCACGCCGCCCTTCTGTCTATCTTTGCCCATTGTATTTTTAGGAAGTGGAGGGACGCCACAGATATTCTTTAGAAGTGAGGGAACGGCATCCTCCCTCACTTTTAGCCCCTGCTTATAGTGTGAAAAGCAGTATTCACTTTTAAATGTATTTAAATGGAGCATACAAACTTTATATCTCTTTCCTTCAAAACTTTGGTGACTGGAGTTGAATCCGTTGTGCGCTAATCGCCTCATTTGAGTTTTAAAAATTTCTAAATGATAGTACTAAATAACACATAATTTTGTTTCTCAAATTTTATTAATTACTAAACAGTTTGTAATTACTTTCATTCATCAATATCTTTATTTAATTTGCTTTTCTTTCTTTCTTCAGTCGTTAAAGAAAAAATATATATCAAACTACAAATTGGTTGTGAAGATCTTACAACTAAACATTATAAAAACAGTATATACATTAGGAACCGGATACAGATCTATTAGGAGATTTATGATCAGTTGATTCAACACGGACGTTGAAAAATTTTGCCAGATGCTACATTTAGAACTAGTAGCAGCGAGGTAAAGTACGAGACACATCAAAAAAGCAGAATATTTTTATTTTCTTTACGATTTTCCTTATATCTGGTAGCATATACTGTATGCGTTGGAGCCGCTGATGTGTCAACATATTCATGCAGCAGGTGAGAAAATGATTATAAAATGGAGTATGTCAATTGAGCGAATGCGCAATGTAACACTTCATACTTTTTTTTTGCCGAATCGAGAATCGGAAAACAAATAACTTCTTTTCTTTTCTTTTCTCTTTCTTACGTCATTCGATTCACTGCTTTTTCTCTCCCTTTCCAATAGCTATTTTTGGATTCGAGACAACCGTTTAACCTGGTAAAAATGCCTCTCAAAGTATTCGTGCGCTATAAATTAGGACTTTCTGCTGCCGATGTGTGAGAGCAGTACGTATGGTGTGATTTCGAGTAATATACAATCTACGTGGCTCATACATGATGTTGCTAAATATATCTACGTATATTCAGACAGCATTCAAATTTATACATTACAATATACAGCTCGGAAATAACGAAACTAATTTATGGTAAGCATAAGTTTAACAATATGAAGATAAATAGCCTGACGGTATACGCGTTGATAAACTAAGGGAAATCTGCTTTTATATATATATATATATATATATATATATATATATATATATATATATATATATATATATATATATATATATATATATATATATATTGCTTTTCTTTTTTTTTTAACGATGACTATGAAGAATCGATGAACATCGCATTATGATAATTGGGAGCACAACGGTTCAGTGGTAAATCACTCTTCTCTGGTGAAAGATGTACCTGGTTCCATCGCAAGTCATGGATGTATTTGTTAAAGACAGCATTCTGACGTTAAACCTATTTCGGATTCTTCCATTTCTCCGCACATTCTCACCCCACTAACTCTTCCACAATAAGTCGCTAGTTTACAATTAATTATCTGTCTCATGTAGATGAAAGGAACGTTAATTTTCTTTTTCATTTATTTTTAAGGACTTTGGTTTACCAAATCTCCTTTATAAGGCATAACTTCAGCAAATGACTTCACTAATTCCACGTTCACGTATTACCGTGAGTAGTAGTCCCCCGCGTATATTGAGCCGAGTCAGCAAAAATTTTTGTGACGTCATAGGTCAAAGGTCAATGACCTTGGCCCGGGGTCAATGACCGAGGGGTACCTAGGACCACCCCCTCTAAATTTTGGCTGGGGTACCTTGGCCCACCCCCTAAATTTTGGCAGGGGTACATAGGACCACCCCCCTTAAATTTTGGAAATTGCCAAATCTAAAAATTTGGTATGGTAGCCTAGGACCATAGTATGTACCTCTATCAGTATTGGGTGTCTATGTCGTTCCCTTTCATGGGTAAAAAATTGCCAAAAATTCAAATTTCGGGGTTTTTTGACCTAATTTATCCCCTTTGATGAGGTGTTATTACCCTATATAGTTATATGAGCGTATACAGGGGTCCATTACCTTTCATAACATATGGGTATATTAATGCACCCCTTGAAATTTTTGGGAGGGGTACCTTGGCCCACCCCTTAAATTTTGGAAATTGCCCAATTTAAACATTGGGTATTATAGTATAGGACCCTAATATGTATCGTGATAAATTTGGGCGGTCCACCTTGTTTCCTTCTAGGGGTACAAAATTGCCAAAATATAAACGTAAGCAATACGTTATACCACGTGTTTGGTTTTCGACCTAATTTATCTCCTTGGATGAGGTCCTATTACCTTATATAGTTATATGGTCATGTATAGGGGTCCATTATCTATCATAAGACATGGGTACATTGGTGCACCCCTTGAAAAATTTGGGAAGAGTACCTTGGCCCACCCCTTAAATTTTGGAAATTGCCAAATCTAAAAATTTGGTGTGGTAGCCTAGGATCATAGTATGTACCTCTATCAGTATTGGGTGTCTATGTCGTTCCCTTTCATGGGTAAAAAATTGCCAAAAATTCAAATTTCGGGGGTTTTTGACGTAATTTATCCCCTTTGATGAGGTGTTATTACCCTATATAGTTATATGAGCGTATACAGGAGTCTATTATCTTTCATAAGATATGGGTACATTGGTGCACCCCTTTAAAAATTTGGGAGGGGTACCTTGGCCCACCCCTTAAATTTTGGAAATTGCCCAATTTAAACATTTGGTATTATAGTACAGGACCCTAATATGTATTATGATAAATTTGGATGGTCCACCTCGTTCCCTTTTAGGGGGTACAAAATTGCCAAAATATAAACGTAAGCAATACGTAGTACCACGTGTTTGGATTTTGGTCGATTTTATCCCCGTTGATGAGGTCCTATTACCTTATATGGTTATATGGGCGTATACAGGTGTCCATTACCTTTCATAAGACATGGGTACATTAATGCACCCCTTGAAAAATTTGGGAGGGGTACCTTGGCCCACCCCTTAAATTTTGGAAATTGACCAATTTAAACATTGGGTATTATAGTATAGGACCCTAATATGTATTATGATAAATTTGGATGGTCCACCTCGTTCCCTTTTAGGGGTATAAAATTGTCAAAAATATAAACGTAAGCAATACGTTGTACCACGTGTTTGTTCTTTTGGCCCATTTATCCCCTTGGATGAGGTCCTACTACATTATATAGTTATATGGTTATGTATAGGGGTCTATTTCCTATCATAAGACATGGGTATATTGGTGCACCCCTTGAAAAATTTGGGAGGGGTACCTTGGCCCACCCCTTCAATTTTAGAAATTGCCCATTTTACACATTTGGTATAATAGTATAGGACCCTAATATATATTACTATAAATTTGGATGGTCCACCTCGTTCCCTTTTAGGGGTACCAAATTGCCAAAATTTTAGTACAGCCACGTGTTTGGACTTTTGACCTAATTTATCGCCTTTGATGAGGTGTTATTATCCTATATGGTTATATGGGCGTATACAGGGTTCATTACCTTTCATAAAACATGGGTATATTAATGCACCCCGGGAGAGGTACCTTGGCCCACCCCTTAAATTTTGGAAATTGCCCAATTTAAACATTTGGTATAATAGTATAGGACCCTAATATATATTACTATAAACTCGTTCCCGTTTAGGGGTACAAAATTGCCAAAATATAAACGTAAGCAATACGTTGTACCACGTGTTTCGTTTTTTTTACCTAATTTATTCCATTGGATGAAGTCCTATTACCTTATATCGTTATATGGTCACGTATGGGGATTCATTTCCTATCATAAGACATAGGTACATTTGTGCACCCCGTTTAAATTTTTTGGGAGGGGTACTTTGGCCCACCCCTTTAATTTTGGAAATTGCCCCTTTTACATGTTTGGTATTATAGTATAGGACCCTAATATAGATTAGTATAAATTTGGATGATTCACCTCGTTTCCTTTCATGGGTACGAAATTGCCAAATTTTAGTACAACCATGTGTTTGGTTTTGGCTCAATTTATCCCCTTGGATGAGGTCCTATTACCTTATATGGTTATATGGCCATGTATGTATTGGTCCATTTCCTATTATAAGACATGTGTACATTGATGCACCCGAGGGAGGGGATTCGGTATCATAGTACATGCCTCAACATGTATCATGATAAATTTGGATGGTCCATCTTGTTCCCTTTCATGGGTAAAAAATTGCTAAAATATAAACATAAGCAATATGTTGTACCATGTGTTTGGTTTCTGGCCCAATTCTTCCCCTTTGATGATGTTCTATTACGTTATATGGTTATATGGACATGTATATGGGTTCATTTCCTATCATAAGACATGGGTACATTGACGCATACTTTAAAAATTTGGGAGGGGTATCTTGGCTCATCCACTCGGTTTTAGAAATTGTTTAATATAAGCATTTGGTATCATAGTACAGGACCTCAATATGTACCACTATAAATTTGGATGGTCCACATCGTTCCCTTTCACGGGTAAAGAACTACCAAAAATCAAATTTTGGAGGTTATTGACCCCGTCTTATAAGGTTTTAACGCGTTATATGGATATGTACAGAGGTTTATTACCTTCATATGTTTATGTTCCCTTTTAAATTTGGGAATTATCAAATAACAAAATTCGGTAAACGTTTTTTATTACCCATTGGTGTCCCTCTTATGGCCAAATATTCAAAATTTAAAGGTTATTGACCGGCTTTATTATTGAATAAGTACAGGATTTATTACTTTTTTCATAAGACACAGGTGTGTTTGTGTACCAATCTTAAATTTTGGGAGGGGGTACATTTCTTATTGTCATATCAATAATTGGTAATTGTTCTTAGAATTGGGTGGTATCTCTTTCTTTGGGTAAATCATTGTCAAATATGAGTATGATCACGTGATCAGTTATTGACCTATGATGGGATTAGGAGCCCAGGACATTGGTACATTTAAACTTTATAGGATAATTTGAGAATGCGTCATTGGTATTGATTATTACAGCCAAATATAAACGTAAGCAATACGATGTACCACGTGATTGACCTTGATGAGGTAGTGTACAGGGATACATAGCTAACCTTATTGAATCTTATGACTCATAGTCTTAAGGAAATACATGCTACAACACTGGCAAAGTTATTGTTGATGCAATTTGATTGGTGGATCACTATCTTTCGTGCAATCTGATTGGCTGATCACTATCTTTCGTGCAATCTGATTGGTTGCTGATGTTCAAATCTTTGCTGCATTCAGTTTTAAGTTTTGTTTAACATTTAAAAATCTTGGTTTCGTTCAACATTTTGCACTCACTGATAAATATGATCAAAACCGTTTATTTGTTAATCGAATAGTTAAAAACCGGATAAAGTTTGACGGTTAACCGTGAAACGTAAAATTTTTTTGTTTGAAAGTTTTTGTTAAAAACTCTTGTTTCAAATTTGTTTGAATTTTTTGAAAACCGTTTATTTGTTAATCGAATAGTTAAAAAACCGGATAAAGTTTGACGGTTAACCGTGAAACGTAAAATTTTTAGTTTGAATTTTTTGTTTGAAACTTTGCTTGAAAATTCTTGCTTTCAAATTTTTGTTTGAATTTTTTGTTTCAGAATTTTGTTTGAAAATATTTTGTTTCAAAATTTTTTGTTTAAAAATTTTTCGTTTGAAATTTAAAAAAATTTTTGTATCAAAATTTTGTTTAAAATTTTTGTTTGAAATTTTTCGTTTCCAAATTTTTTGTTTAAAATTTTTTTTGTTTCGAATTTTTAAAGAACCGGAACTGTTAGAACTAAAACCTCTGGCAACATTGTGATGCACGTCAGAACATGGGGTTGTACTTGAAATGAAAAAAAAACACTTCATTGAAATGGATCATTTTATTACACTCCACATACATCCATACCAGATAGTGGTTCTGGATATTGTCGATACAATGTATTTTGAACTTCGTGCACTAGTTTGTCTTTAGCATATAATTTTAATTCCAGTTGAAGTCTTTTAAGGTCTAGTGCAATATCAATTGGTGGAAACTCAATGTCCATTTGATCACAAATAAACTGTTTATCAATACAATTATGCACCCACGAACGATGTTGACAACCATCACAATATCTAGATACATGTTGTACAATATGCATAACACATTTTTCAAAATAGTACTTTTTCAGGAATATACTAGTTTTGTTACACACTTCCACTGCATGTTTCACACACTGAAATACGCTGATGAATTTGTTCCATTCCGTTTGTGTTAGATACACCATGTTGCGAGGGACATGAAATGTACTCTTTTTACGTAACAGCACCATCTTCTCTTCGAGGACTGTACGCAGCACCACTTCATGATTTGAGCCTAATGATTTGACTATGGTCACATTTAGCTCATCATGAAAATAATCGTTCATTTGGTCGATTCGTGCCATTCTTCACAGGTCAGTTGTACACCAAATTGTTCTGCTTTGCCCAATCGAATCACTGGTTCAAATGTTCTAGCACTGATACCAATCATCACATGTTTTGTTTGAAATATATTTATTGGATAATAGCTTGCGAAGATGAACTCTTTATCGTTAGAAGTACACATCTTTCCTCCTGAAAAGCACTTGCTCAAATGATTTCGTGGGATGACACTGCATTGGTTGATTTATAGTTATTGCTGACGTCATTGGTAAGGAATGTGCTGATTCATGATTTCATCACAGTTGCTGACGTCATGGCGACCAACCAAATTCATACAACTACAGCTGACGTCATTGGAAAGAAATGTGCTGATTCATGATTTCATCACAATGGCTGACGAATCCGGCTGTGTACTGATGACTTCGACCCAAGAATCCTTTGTAACATAAAGATACAGATCCAGTATTTAAGAAACGCAGCAGTTCTTCTTGTTTTGATGGTTCCATGGGTAAATATCTTGCTGGTAAAATTATATTCTTATCATTTTCAAGCTTCACTACGATTCTTAATCCAAACTTTGTAGGGATCATTTGGCTAGCTAAGATTCTATAAGGTACATTCTGTTGTAAATCAGTAATCTTGGTAAATGATTTCATCAAATCACGCGTATTTAGAAACTGCAGACAAGTAGCCATGATGACGTTACCACGAATACTAACTCGAACGATGATGCAAAACCGATGTCGTTGCATTATCATGTTCTGACGTGCACCACAATGTTGCCAGAGGTTTTAGTTCTAAACAGTTCCGGTTCTTTACTAATGAGTGCACAAACTTAAAAGATGTCAAACCAAAATTTTCCAAACAATAATTTCAAACAAAAAAGTTTACAAACAAATATTTCGAACAAAAACCTTTGAAACAAAATTTTGAAAAAAAAAAATTTTTGAAACGGAAAAACTTGGAAACGAAAAAATTCAAACAAAAAATTTCAACAAAAAATTTTAAACAAAAAAATTCAAACAAAATTTTGAAACAAAAAATTTCAAACAAAAAATTTGGAAACGAAAAATTTCAAACAAAAATTTTAAACAAAATTTTGATACAAAAATTTTTTTAAATTTCAAACGAAAAATTTTTAAACAAAAAATTTTGAAACAAAATATTTTCAAACAAAATTCTGAAACAAAAAATTCAAACAAAAATTTGAAAGCAAGAATTTTCAAGCAAAGTTTCAAACAAAAAATTCAAACTAAAAATTTTACGTTTCACGGTTAACCGTCAAACTTTATCCGGTTTTTTAACTATTCGATTAACAAATAAACGGTTTTCAAAAAATTCAAACAAATTTGAAACAAGAGTTTTTAACAAAAACTTTCAAACAAAAAAATTTTACGTTTCACGGTTAACCGTCAAACTTTATCCGGTTTTTAACTATTCGATTAACAAATAAACGGTTTTGATCATATTTATCAGTGAGTGCAAAATGTTGAACGAAACCAAGATTTTTAAATGTTAAACAAAACTTAAAACTGAATGCAGCAAAGATTTGAACATCAGCAACCAATCAGATTGCACGAAAGATAGTGATCAGCCAATCAGATTGCACGAAAGATAGTGATCCACCAATCAAATTGCATCAACAATAACTTTGCCAGTGTTGTAGCATGTATTTCCTTAAGACTATGAGTCATAAGATTCAATAAGGTTAGCTATGTATCCCTGTACACTACCTCATCAAGGTCAATCACGTGGTACATCGTATTGCTTACGTTTATATTTGGCTGTAATAATCAATACCAATGACGCATTCTCAAATTATCCTATAAAGTTTAAATGTACCAATGTCCTGGGCTCCTAATCCCATCATAGGTCAATAACTGATCACGTGATCATACTCATATTTGACAATGATTTACCCAAAGAAAGAGATACCACCCAATTCTAAGAACAATTACCAATTATTGATATGACAATAAGAAATGTACCCCCTCCCAAAATTTAAGATTGGTACACAAACACACCTGTGTCTTATGAAAAAAGTAATAAATCCTGTACTTATTCAATAATAAAGCCGGTCAATAACCTTTAAATTTTGAATATTTGGCCATAAGAGGGACACCAATGGGTAATAAAAAACGTTTACCGAATTTTGTTATTTGATAATTCCCAAATTTAAAAGGGAACATAAACATATGAAGGTAATAAACCTCTGTACATATCCATATAACGCGTTAAAACCTTATAAGACGGGGTCAATAACCTCCAAAATTTGATTTTTGGTAGTTCTTTACCCGTGAAAGGGAACGATGTGGACCATCCAAATTTATAGTGGTACATATTGAGGTCCTGTACTATGATACCAAATGCTTATATTAAACAATTTCTAAAACCGAGTGGATGAGCCAAGATACCCCTCCCAAATTTTTAAAGTATGCGTCAATGTACCCATGTCTTATGATAGGAAATGAACCCATATACATGTCCATATAACCATATAACGTAATAGAACATCATCAAAGGGGAAGAATTGGGCCAGAAACCAAACACATGGTACAACATATTGCTTATGTTTATATTTTAGCAATTTTTTACCCATGAAAGGGAACAAGATGGACCATCCAAATTTATCATGATACATGTTGAGGCATGTACTATGATACCGAATCCCCTCCCTCGGGTGCATCAATGTACACATGTCTTATAATAGGAAATGGACCAATACATACATGGCCATATAACCATATAAGGTAATAGGACCTCATCCAAGGGGATAAATTGAGCCAAAACCAAACACATGGTTGTACTAAAATTTGGCAATTTCGTACCCATGAAAGGAAACGAGGTGAATCATCCAAATTTATACTAATCTATATTAGGGTCCTATACTATAATACCAAACATGTAAAAGGGGCAATTTCCAAAATTAAAGGGGTGGGCCAAAGTACCCCTCCCAAAAAATTTAAACGGGGTGCACAAATGTACCTATGTCTTATGATAGGAAATGAATCCCCATACGTGACCATATAACGATATAAGGTAATAGGACTTCATCCAATGGAATAAATTAGGTAAAAAAAACGAAACACGTGGTACAACGTATTGCTTACGTTTATATTTTGGCAATTTTGTACCCCTAAACGGGAACGAGTTTATAGTAATATATATTAGGGTCCTATACTATTATACCAAATGTTTAAATTGGGCAATTTCCAAAATTTAAGGGGTGGGCCAAGGTACCTCTCCCGGGGTGCATTAATATACCCATGTTTTATGAAAGGTAATGAACCCTGTATACGCCCATATAACCATATAGGATAATAACACCTCATCAAAGGCGATAAATTAGGTCAAAAGTCCAAACACGTGGCTGTACTAAAATTTTGGCAATTTGGTACCCCTAAAAGGGAACGAGGTGGACCATCCAAATTTATAGTAATATATATTAGGGTCCTATACTATTATACCAAATGTGTAAAATGGGCAATTTCTAAAATTGAAGGGGTGGGCCAAGGTACCCCTCCCAAATTTTTCAAGGGGTGCACCAATATACCCATGTCTTATGATAGGAAATAGACCCCTATACATAACCATATAACTATATAATGTAGTAGGACCTCATCCAAGGGGATAAATGGGCCAAAAGAACAAACACGTGGTACAACGTATTGCTTACGTTTATATTTTTGACAATTTTATACCCCTAAAAGGGAACGAGGTGGACCATCCAAATTTATCATAATACATATTAGGGTCCTATACTATAATACCCAATGTTTAAATTGGTCAATTTCCAAAATTTAAGGGGTGGGCCAAGGTACCCCTCCCAAATTTTTCAAGGGGTGCATTAATGTACCCATGTCTTATGAAAGGTAATGGACACCTGTATACGCCCATATAACCATATAAGGTAATAGGACCTCATCAACGGGGATAAAATCGACCAAAATCCAAACACGTGGTACTACGTATTGCTTACGTTTATATTTTGGCAATTTTGTACCCCCTAAAAGGGAACGAGGTGGACCATCCAAATTTATCATAATACATATTAGGGTCCTGTACTATAATACCAAATGTTTAAATTGGGCAATTTCCAAAATTTAAGGGGTGGGCCAAGGTACCCCTCCCAAATTTTTAAAGGGGTGCACCAATGTACCCATATCTTATGAAAGATAATAGACTCCTGTATACGCTCATATAACTATATAGGGTAATAACACCTCATCAAAGGGGATAAATTACGTCAAAAACCCCCGAAATTTGAATTTTTGGCAATTTTTTACCCATGAAAGGGAACGACATAGACACCCAATACTGATAGAGGTACATACTATGATCCTAGGCTACCACACCAAATTTTTAGATTTGGCAATTTCCAAAATTTAAGGGGTGGGCCAAGGTACTCTTCCCAAATTTTTCAAGGGGTGCACCAATGTACCCATGTCTTATGATAGATAATGGACCCCTATACATGACCATATAACTATATAAGGTAATAGGACCTCATCCAAGGAGATAAATTAGGTCGAAAACCAAACACGTGGTATAACGTATTGCTTACGTTTATATTTTGGCAATTTTGTACCCCTAGAAGGAAACAAGGTGGACCGCCCAAATTTATCACGATACATATTAGGGTCCTATACTATAATACCCAATGTTTAAATTGGGCAATTTCCAAAATTTAAGGGGTGGGCCAAGGTACCCCTCCCAAAAATTTCAAGGGGTGCATTAATATACCCATATGTTATGAAAGGTAATGGACCCCTGTATACGCTCATATAACTATATAGGGTAATAACACCTCATCAAAGGGGATAAATTAGGTCAAAAAACCCCGAAATTTGAATTTTTGGCAATTTTTTACCCATGAAAGGGAACGACATAGACACCCAATACTGATAGAGGTACATACTATGGTCCTAGGCTACCATACCAAATTTTTAGATTTGGCAATTTCCAAAATTTAAGGGGGGTGGTCCTATGTACCCCTGCCAAAATTTAGGGGGTGGGCCAAGGTACCCCAGCCAAAATTTAGAGGGGGTGGTCCTAGGTACCCCTCGGTCATTGACCCCGGGCCAAGGTCATTGACCTTTGACCTATGACGTCACAAAAATTTTTGCTGACTCGGCTCAATATACGCGGGGGACTACTACTACCGTGGCACTCACATGATTTTATATGTAGAACTATAAAATTTACATACGCAAGAGAGTGAACTCTTCTCTAAAATGTACTGAGGAAATAAAAGCACTACGTTACTCAAGGACAGCGACTGCACCAAAAATTTAAAGTTAATACGAGAAAGCGTTATAACAAGAATGTCGGGAAATAACGCTTCTACGTTCTTAATTACAGAGAAAATGTGTTATTGTCTGAACTAAATACATTTTCTAGTGAAAATTTAAGTGTTCTTGGCAATATCTTATCTGGTTCGATATTACACAAAATTGGAATAGATGAGATGGTAATGCTATCAGGATTTTAAACTTTGGAACATAACTGTCTGTCACATCCAGCACTATTTTTGTTAGAGTCACATAACATTACATTACATAACATTACATTCTTTCATGCACACAAAACAACTAAACTCTAGTTCAACTGCCATTTCCTTCCCATGATTATCCAGAAGTCAAGTAGATATACACGTGACCTTGTAACTAAATATTTTGGTCAGGAAAACCAAACAATTTAAGACCTGGTTGGTATAACAAAATTAATCGGACCAAACACGTTTGGTAAATGACCAAATTTTGGTTAAACTAAACAAATAAAGTGAACAAATGCTCTGACCACATGAATTTGGTATTCTTGACCAAGTCATTCTTTTTCAGTGTAAGTGTCGTGGATAGAGTGGTCACTGGATGATGTTCAGGGAAATGAGTCGTGTGTCTGTAAGTGTTGTTGCGGATTTCGTTTGATTTGAAACATCATTTGCAGCAAAGGTAACGAGATCATTGCGTACGTGCTACCTGGAGGAAAATCATCATAAAATGCTTTCTATTTACTTTTCGTAAAACCATCGGGAGAATCCAATTTAAGCCTGTTGCATTTGTGCACGCAACTATGCTCAGAGTTTCACCTTTTCTCTCTTGTGCGGCATTACATACTTTTTGATGCCCTTTTGTTCTAGATTTTTTTTTGGGGGGGGTATTGTTGTACTTTAGTTGCAGTGCAGTTTCAGTTGCATTGTAAATTAGCTCTGTGTTGTCACGTGAGATCAAATCATCAAGTATATTCTCTAGTAGAATATAAAAGTCATTCATTGTGTTTTGATGAATAGCATGAGTCGTCCATAGTTCATTTTTTCTGCTTTTTTGAAGACGATGTTCAGGCTTCTTACCATAAACATATAAACCCAGTTCTACCATTACCAAATGCATTGATTATGGCGTCCTCTTGACTTCTTTTGTAGGCGACCTCATAAACGTCTTTTCTAGTTAAACCAAATCTAACTATGAAACCAAATTATTCGGTGTTTTAATTCTATTTTAATTTCCCGGGTCAATAGAGAACTGGAATAATGTTTTTGTATACTTTTTGGCGCGTAAGTTTCAATCAGTCTTTCAAGGTCCTGTTGGGAATGTTAAATGTAATACATGCAGTGCATGAGGATTCATACCCTCCTGGATGATCATCGCTTGATATGAAGCATTTTCTCATCATCTAGTCCAAATGGTTTAGTATTTTCTTACCATCTACAAAAAAAAAAAAAAAAAAAAAAAAAAAAAAGCACAAAATATGAGCCTTTTGCGCATCTTATACCCAGTTCGGCATAAAAACATACATTTTTGACTCAAGTACTAGGAGTTAAATGGAATGAAGTTAGAAAATGAAAATGAAATGAAATCTTTGAGTTTTACGTCCCACGGTTATGCCGGTTAGGCTAAAGGAGACGGTGATGATGAGTAATGAATGATATGGTGGAATGAAGAAAGTGGGAGGAAACGGGAGAACCCCGAGAAAACCCACGCACACGGTGTGGAATGAAGTTAAGAGTCGACTTTTAGTTGAGCTCTTTATTATCAGCATTCGATTCCCATCACAGTTATTTCCGTCTTTCTAGACCAAAATTTACTACCTCAAACAGCTTCCCAATTGCCTCTTGATTTTGGGCCAATACTGAGAATCTCTGGTCCTCAGCGGAAACAAACGCTAAACTACGCAGACTGAAGGTACGTACAAGTCTTAATAAAATTGTAATATAAAAGAGCATATAACTAATTTTTCATAACAGAATCAGGCCAACAATAAATTCTGTCAACTTATCTATAAAATAGTGGTTTTAAAAGCACTTGAGGAAGTTGCTATATATAACATTTGTGTACATATTGATACCAGGAGTTAATTTGGTTCTGTCTGAGAGCACTGTCATATTTGTCATGCCTTCGTACTGTACAAGACATGAACGTATGTACCTCTCAAGCACTTGAGTAAACATACTAAAATGTTCACGTACGTCACTCTGGGTACCAGATTGTTGCTCTAAATCAAGTGCTTTGCTTTCAACTAGATAACAGAAAGGTTAGAAACAGCTACTGTTGCTTGAAATAGATACCAGCTTCACAGACATGTGATTCTAATTATAGATTGTTCTTAGTACGAAATCGATCGTGTCATGTATAAATTTCTCTCAGAATACTAACATTAGTTATTTGGAAAGTTCGTTTAAGTGATTCATTTGAATTTGTGTCCTCCTTCAGTGGCGAAGATAAATAGGACTTACAGCTCGATTGGTTGATTGATTCGAGTTTAGTGCTCCTTTCAGAACCGAGGCAATATGAGACGTAGACCTACTGCTTAACGTGGGATTCGAAGCATATGTGTGTGACCTCACGTAGCGTAGTCGCTAAAGCTCTTGCCTTCGGTGCGAGTGGTCGCGAGTTCCATTCACGCTAGGCAAATGCCGGGGTGGTAACTAACTTATAGGTCCCAGGCTGCTTCCTTCCTTCCCTTTCCCCGGGTAGTGTGCTCGCCGAGGGACGCCATCCCTCATACGTGCCGAAAGCCCAAAATCTAAATCTTAAATAATAAACTGAAGCAATCCAGAATCTCCTCCGCCGACCTACGGCTGTAAGTGAGAGCTGACACTGTAGAACGTTCGATATACTCGCATTCGAGATTTTATGCGCCAAAGACACACATGCTAACCACTAGACCAATGAAGAGAGCAATTATTTAGAACACTAGTGGAAATGCTCCATCTTCGCGCGGGGAGAAACGGTTTATGGAAAATTAAAGGAAATGAAATCTTCAAGTTTTATGTCCCACAGTTATGCTGGCTAGGCTAAAGAAGACGGTGATGATGAGAAATGAATAAAATGGGAGGAAACATGAGAACCCTGAGAAAACCCACGCACACGGTGTTTGTCCACCATAAAGTTTACTTGGCGTGAGCTGGGATCAAACCAAGGACCTCATGCAGCAGAGCTGAACGCTTTACCACTGAGCCACTGCGGCTCCAAACGGTTTATGCAAAGTATTTGAACTCCTGTCCCTTAGGATACTCGTTTTGATTTTTACCTCACGACGACAAGGGTTGAACTGGTACTTAAACGGAATCGAGTGCCACAATTCGTCTCAACGCGAAAACTATTAATTGTGCACAAATATCACTCGTTTTCGATTATTTGTATATACAAATTTCGACACTTTCCTCTCGCACATGCGAAAAGTGTCAATGTAATATCACAAGATCTTCGGGAGGACTAAGGTTGATTATCATTTTAATTCATTCAGTAATTATCGCGTGATTACGTAACACACGAACTAATTTTCGCTTCTAATTATTCAATTCAGCCATGTTTAATGAAATAGAACTTTCCTTTGAATGTTCTCTACTCTAATCCTAGATATCGTCGTTTAAAGATAATAATAATAATAATAATAATAATAATAATAATAATAATAATAATAATAATAATAATAATAATAATAATAATAATAATAATAATAATAATAATCTGCCAATAGTAAAAATTAAATTGCAATTAAATCAAGTATCATAATGAAGACGTATCTCTCAAATATCAGTAAATACCTGTACTTTCTTATTTCTTACAGCCCATTATACCTGTAAAAGGTAAGATGTTTGTTTGTTTTTTGAAGTTTAGTACTCTGCTTCAGCAATGAGGCTATATAAACAACTAGACAACCGCAAAATGAATATAAATGTTTGTACATGATTTGCACATTTTTCAGAATCAATCTTTGGTAATTGGCATGTTTAAAACTACCCTAAAAATTTACCAGCGAACAAGAAAATGTCTTGAATGCCTCCCAACGGTGGTTAAAGAGAACTGCCTTAAGAGTGTTTAAAATATACGTGAAATTGTGATGCGTCCAATGAATATACGGGCATAGAAACAACTTTTAAACGGTGTTCGGACATTTTACACATTACCATTTACACATTTACAAGTCGTTTCTGGCCGTATGTTCATTGGACACATCTGAAGTTCAGGTACATTTTAAACACGGTTAGGACAGTTCCTACTAACGAGTTAGGATGAATTCTAATTATCTTTTCTTCAATGATAGAATACTTTAAGGACATTTTTGGACATGTTAAACAATGATAAAAAACCATTTCTAAAAAATGTCCAAACACTAATTTATTTTTTGTAGTGAATAGTAGGGTGCTCCGCGCTGGCGCCGATTTCTGTATAACTTTGTGGGAAGACCCATTTATGGGATCAAATACGTCGGCCCAAGCAAACTTCAGGGAGGGCCGGGCGCTCTCGGTCCCTGGTAGTCGGTAGAACACTCTAACTTATGAAAGAAGTCCCCATATGAAAAAATGAAATGAAATATTTAAGTTTTACGTCCCACGGTTATGCCGGTTAGGCTAAAGGAGACGGTGATGATAAGAGATGAGTGAAATGGTGGAATGAAGAAAGTGGGAGGAAACGGGAGAACCCCGAGAAAACCCACTAGCACAGTATTTGTCCACCACAAAGCCCACACGGCGCGAGCTGGGATCAAATCAGGGACCCCAAGCACCGGAGGTGAACGCTCTACCACTGAGCCACCGCGCCCCCTATATGAAAAATGTTTGAGAAACATTGAAGAAGGCTACTGCTGATGTTATTCCATAAATCATTGAGGGATAACGTGAAAACCAAATCTGTATCAGCTCAAGTTTTGCACCTATAGTAGGGCCTATACTATATTTCTATCATCAATTTTACTTGCATGTTTGCATTCTTTCTTTTATATTTTTTCTTTACAAGTAATCCAGCTTTTCCTATTGGTGCTCCTATTAGGATCTTTTTTAAAGAGACAAGTATTAACATGCAATTTGTTTGAAACAAAAGTTGAAAATTGCTTTTGTTAATGACAAATTACATACGTAAACTTCTCATTATTATCTTCCATGTTTGACATACTTTTTATGTTTATTTTTTTCCCTCGACGTTTATACATGTATGTAAAGTGAAATATCCAATTACTTTCACGAGTTCTAATTGTTGTCATTGAGCACACAGTATAACGTAGAATTACCTAGAGGTCGGATTAAAAAAAAAAAAAATGTAATGATTTTCAAGCTGCATACAGAGCAGTGAACTTGGTTGGATTTTTCCATTCTATGTTAGTTTGGGTACTGAAAACAAAAGTCCAGATGCCTAAAGGGTGAAGCACTTCCGTAGAGTTTCGTAGTAATAAAAGGGGGAAACTCATGTTGAAAAATGATGGTTTGTTTAAAAATGTTCTCAATTTTATCATTTACGAAATTCCATCAACACTACTATGTTTATTTTATCGTGTTTTCACGCAATATTTTTAGCGGCTTTTTTTTAAATTTTTAGTTCACGAAATGCACACGAGATTGAAATAGATACATACATGAGATCTATGTCTCTTGTGCGTGTGTGTACAGGGTGAACTGGGGCAAGCATAACTACAGGGCAGTGTCGCAGCTCATAAGAGAGATTTAAAAGGTAAATTATATTTAAAATGTGCATATTAAGTTTTATTTAGTCTCTTTTGTACATCTTGACTGAAAAGAGCAAACAATATGTGGAACCATGTTTTTTCTAAGAGTTCAAGGAAACTTTGATTACAACGATATGTTGTGTTTTTAATTGTATTCTTTGGGCAAAATGTGTGATCTTTTCTATAAATATGCACTAGCCAGCTAGGTTAAAAAGAAGAAAAAAAGGAAATATATATCTTGTTATAAATCAATGTATATTTTGTTGTTTATATTTTCCTAAAAATCACCAAGACGACACACACACACACACACACACACACATATATATATATATATATATATATATATATATATATATATATATATATATATATATATATATATATATATATATATATATATATATATATATATATATATATATATGTTACGATAGAAACAGAAGCAAGGTTAGACATAATGACAACTACTTTTTAAGGATCACAAAGTTTATAATAAGAAAGTATAAAATAAACGACATTTTGCATTATGTCAATTTAGTTTATCATTGTGGCTCAATAAGATAATATAATGTTAGAATCAGGACTAAAACAAAAATAACAAAAGTATATTGTTATATGATCTCAATGAGATTATCTTCGATGAACTTTAATGTTTTATTATTATTCTGATTACACGCCACCTAACATTATGTGACCTCATGTAGCTTAGTTCCTAACGCTCTCGCCTTGGTGCGAACGGTCCCGGATTCGATTCCGATGGGGACATTCGGTCGAAAAAGTGTAAAAGTTATGCCATGCCTGCCAACCTGAGTGAGGTTTCTCTCATTCGCATCAGCCAAATGCCGGGATGTTACCTATCATAATGGTCTCAGGTTGCTTCCTTTCTTCTCCACTCCGTTTTTTCTCCCCGATTCCAAGGGGAGTATAATCGCCGAGGACGTTATTCCTCATACGTGACAGGATAACATGGCCATAATGCCGAAAGCCCACAAATGTAATTCCTAATCCTAATGCTAAACCAGCTAACGCTGTGAGTTTTTGGTTATATAGTCAAGTTTAAAGTAAGGGAAGGTGGAGCAGTGTTGCCAACAAATTGATACGAAAAGTTGCTAAATAGGAGATGAAATGACTCCAATTTTCGGTGAAAAGTCACTAAAAAAATTATTCGTGAAATTTCGTCTCTCTCTCTCTCTCAAATATATATATATATATATATATATATATATATATATATATATATATATATATATATATATATATATATATATATAATACATGTGTATGTAAGATATGTGATGTCAATTTAAGCCATAATACTATCTATCCTACAGGAACGCAAATGAAAGATCTTAATGATGTAAGTAACTAACAATATTTTCACTTTTAATACAATATACTATATTTTTTACTTTATGATCAATTTTACTTCAACGAAATCAAAAATGAGTTTAGGAAAACGAACAAAAGTAAAAGTCTACAAAAAATATCATTCATAATTCAATTTTAGTCACGCTTCTACAGATAATCAGCCTGTTATCGGTAACGTATTATTTGTGCCTCTAAACGAAAGCTCTGCAACCTAAAGGACATTAAAGTTTGAATTTGGTCCCCGTTTGAGAGCAAGAGATAATAGCAATCAAAGCGGAAATATGGCGATAAAAGTTATGTACTTTCCCAGCTCGTCAACAACTGCGCTGATTCAAATAAGTAAAAGGCAAATAAACATGTATATCTGAACTAATTCGAGCTAATAATACTTGATTACAGGACAAGTTGTTCGCAGCACAAAAGTAGCTAGATTTGTAAGTAAGTCGCCAAGTTGTCATTCAAAAATCGCCAAAAAAAAAGTCGCTAATTGGAAAAATTATTTTTTGTCTCTATCCTGGAAGTCGAATCCCCTAGATTTAGCGACTTTTTTCCCAAATTGGCAACACTGTGGTGGAGTACAACCAGGTAGTCGAGTCCAAACTGGGTATCCTTTTTCAAGATAAATGAATGCTTATCTCGCCATCTAGGTGGGTGAAATAGGTACTATTACTGGAGAAGTGGCCATTACATCGATCACCTGCGATTAGTTGTGTTCTGTCACTAGGGATGCGCACGAGACAAGATTTGTGGCTGTCTCGACTTGAAAATGTGCTGTAAAAGTGATGTCTCGACTCGAAAAATGTATATTTCTCTATAGGAAGAGCCGTGTCTCGACTCGAATTTTGTCAGGAAAATCCTGTCTCGACTCGTCTCGTGCGCATCCCTATCTGTCACTGGATGTGTTTTTGTGTTTTCATGCATTTGCTTTCTGAATTTTATTCGTGAGATATTCCCATTTCCTTCAACGCTTCTTGTAGAGATTGAACACGTAAATAGTATGCTATTCACACAGCATTTCATATAGTTAAGAAAAAATATTGGAGCATAAATGTTGTACATAAATTTACAAATCGAGACGAGATGAAAAAAATCTTATTTTTCGTGTCGTAGGTAACACTAGTTGGACATGGTAGTTTTAGATAGACATCGGGGCAAGATTATAATTTAGGCCAGCGTTTCTCAACCGCTGTGTCGCGTATACATATCAGATGTGTTGCGAGACAAAGAGTGTCTCTGTCAAGAGTTCGTCCATGCATACATATGCTTTGCAAAAATCGCCAGGGACAAATACCTCACTAGTTTTAAGTTTGATGTCTTCTTATATTTCCGATGGTAATATTTCTTTCTCGTATTCCTGCTTAAGAGTCATTAGTTTCTTTTATGTTAATACTTTTTTACTAAAGATTCTTACGTAATTTGCTTGTGAGATTTGTATCTCATAGTCCTTCCATAATTAAAAAAATATGTATTTTTATTTTTGCTTTTTTGTGTCTAGGAAAAAATCACATGCAGGAGTGTCACGAAAGCTTGAAAGATATTTTGATGTGCTCCCCCCCCCCCAAAAAAAAAAAAGATTGTGAAACGCTGATTTAGGCAGTTCGTTGGTCAGAGTTACTGGTTCCAATAATTAATATTCATACTATAGGAGGTAAATAAATATTTATTAGCGTAAGATCAGGATAAATTAATTTTAATTTTGTTGTTGTAGTGAAGTCAACATTAAATGTGTCTCTTAAAAGAAATCGAATCATTATAATGAATGAAATGCCTAAAGTTAAATTTACATATATCGACTTTGAAAAAAAAAAATCCTGGGAATTTTGGAAAAAAATAATTTCGGAGAGGGTAACGATTTTGTCCAATCATTTTCATAATGTATAGTGAATCTATCATACTCGGGAAAACAAAAGCGATTTAGATATGTGTTAATTTTTGGTCATAAAAAATTTGCCAGATTTTTTTAATATTGTGCCAAGGCAATCAGTTTAAATAATCGCCTCTATCTTCTTAAAATCCCTCTGCATGTTTTCTCTCACAATTTTTATGCTTCGCTTGCATAAAGGTACCTTCCCCACAGGCTTCCGAACTATATTATATTATAGACTTTAAAGAAATTGGCGTCATTTCAAATTTACTTTAGAGGAGTGTCTTTTTGGGTAGGGACAGTCCAACGACATAAGTAGGGTTTGAGGTTTGACATTAATATATTTCAGTGCTGATTAAAGTATATATGCGATATATTTCAGTGTTGATTAAAATATGTATGCAATATATTTCAGCGTTGATTAAAATATATATACATCTCAAACTCAGGGGAGACGATAGATTTGCAAATGAGATAACACGAGACGGAGCTTCTCCAATAGAAACAAATATACTTTTCGAGATGGAAAAGTACTTTCATTGCATCGTTTCGAGAGGAGATAACCCAAATCTAGTCTTCTTAGCAATATACCTAAATGGTGCCCCTGTTCAAAAGGTTTCAGTGTGGTTTAAGTGTTTCCTTGTGAGAATTGATGTGGTTTGATTGCTAGTTACCTTTAAACACGCATTGACGCAACTGCTGCGTCCTTGCTTTAAACCTCGATAATTCAGTCTGTAGTTAAGCTAGGAAAATAATTTTGGTATCAATGTGTTCCTGAAAGATTAAACTTTCTGTTAGTATGCACTTTATGTATGTGTGGCGTACAACGGTGGAGGAGAAAGGGTTAAATTTATGTTGTTGTCTTTTTTGTTGTTTTTGCATCAGATTTTTTGGGGTCATTCCCTCCTTGGGGGTACACTCCTTAAAATTGGTATGTGAAACAATGAAGTAGTCCACTACATGGTAATACCATGTATGTGTACTTTTTACTTATATGGGAAGAGGAAGAAGAGGCAAAGTTGGCCAATTTTTTGTGTCTCAGTTCTTTTTATGTAAATTACAATTATTTTCAGGACGGTTCCATATAAGACTTATTCTATGAATAGGGCGGGAATTGCACAGATTTTATCTCATTGGAATTTGTGTTCCATAAGCTTTCCAATGATGTATCAATCATGAGTCTGTGATAATTAGAGGGTTACCATGACCGCCAACGTGAGAGTCTCCTATTTCGTTCAAATCCCTGGCGGGCGTCTGTAAGTCTACGAGCATCTTTCACTTAGCCTCCATATTAAATTCTAAACAAACAAACAAATATAATCGTCCTACGCAAAGAATCCCCAAATTTCTCAGGAGACTGGACAAAATAACATTTTATCTCGATCAGTTCGAAATCTCTTTGCAAGTGAAAGTTTCCAACGTCCTTCACTGAGGTTTTTTTTTTTTTTTTTTTTTAATGAAAAAATTGGTATTGAAATTGTTTGGTGAAATTTCACAAAAGTTCACATTCCACATTTAATGGCAAGCCGATCAAGGTGTCAAGTTCAATTCAGGTTGGATGAGTTCGGTTGATGACTTTTTTTTTGAAACTGTATCCCAAAATTTGGGAGTCAAAAGTCTTCATACCATCATATTTCACATGTTTATATTATAGATCGAGGTTTACTACGATGCCAAATTTCATCTAGATCGGATCAGTTTTAGTAAACTCGTGAAATATATAGTCCTTGATTTTTTTTTCGGAAAAAGATCGATAAAGGGCGGAAAAAGCCAAACTGATCACTTTTTTCTTTCTATATATGCATTCTTAATACACGACATGAATAATAAAGTTGAATCTAACATACGTTTGCCATTTCCTAAATTACTGTGTAGTAAAACAAATGGTTCACATTTGCAATGTCTTCCTAAAGACAAATTGAATATTTTGTCTGCATATATATAAAAAAGGAGAAGTATTAAAACGGAATGAATTAATATTAGTAACCAGTAAAGTAAGTATTCACCTCATCAGCTGGACTTTGCTTGCTGCCTAAAGGTAATTGCAAAATTCCTTCGAGCAAGCACGTTGCCATCTGGTGCACTCAAGAAAAAAAAAGTTAGATTACAACTCACTAGGAGGCGGGATAGTTAATAAAAAGCCGCCAGCCTTCTTTTTTTTTTTTAACTAGCCTGCACACCTGTTGAGTATCAAAAAGAAAAGACACCGACCGAACGAGAAACGGTTGTTTGATTTGGTTGTTCAGGGAGGCAGATAGATTTAGCACAGCGCTAGACGTTGGCAGCTGCTCAGAAGAATTTCACTCATTCGCCGCTCTGAGTGAACGGACGTACGACTTTATCTTGTTGAGGATGCCAACACACACGGGGGAAAACTCATCTCATCTCGAGGTCCTCTTATACATCGCTTCATGAAAGACACTTACACAGACCATTTCGGGATACTCAATTAGCGTGTAGGTTGTAAACTAGGAATGCTAAGTAGTACAACGTGTCTCAGATTGTTTGCAATGAATCTCAGTATCTCATCCCAATTCTCAAAATTTGTTTGATGTTTGATTATCAATCCAAGGATAGTGTACATTCTGTGTACTGTCGCAGAGAAAAGTATATGCAGTGTCATGTCATTCGTGTTCTTTGCCCAGAAATTCAAAAAAATTAATAAATTTTAATACGATGCTGCTGTAGAACACAGAATCTACCAAGTAATTTACTATTAGAAGTAGGGTAGTTTTTGACTGTATAAGTTATTCTGTACCTCCCGGTAATTCTCGAGTAGAGTTACTTTTGAGCGACACACCGGGAGTGGAGGAATAATTAGGTCCTTTCTTTACCAAAGAAAACTTTACTCATATAGGTCTATTCAATTTGAAGTAACTAACAGTACAAGGTCAATTGGATGGATTTGGTGGTTGTACTGTACTGTGTACTGTACTATGGTTGTACTGTATCACTGTACTAAAACTATTATTTCGAAACAGTATAGAATTTAATAGTAGCTTTAGAGGTTAATTTTATTTGAAGACCACTGTAATCAGAATGGTAGGCAGTTTGCCTCCGATAATCGCTTTACTAATATCATCCAACAAATGAAATCACATTCCCTTCTTTTTTACATTTTATTTCATTCCTAGTTGTTCTACCGAGACTTCTATTAATGTAAAGAAGTAACCTAATCAATTTCCGCCTTTTAGTTATATTCTCTCCCTAACTTTTGTCAACTCCTCCTCATCGATGTCTCGGTCTATCCACTTAAATTCTTCATTCCTCTCCATACATACATTAAAAAAAATCCTTTGTTTTCCTTTTTTTGAAATGTTCACGTTCCTGCTCTGTAGAATGTAATAAAATGATTTAATTAGTCGTTATTACTTTTTATTGAACGACCCACCGAGTATATTTTTTTAATCCTGAAGGCTTTCTTCGTCATTCCTATCTTTACTTTTTATTAATGACTTTGGTCTACCAAAATTCTTTTATTATATACAAGGCGTATTCAATAAAAACATAAACTTCGACCAAGTTTGTACTTCTTTGTTATGTTTTGATGATGTCCTAGAACTATTATCAGATGAACCTGGCATGCCTTCCTCGCGAACAGGATGCTGAGAATCAGTGAAACAAGATGACGGCAAGCTTGCAATTTTTGCACAAACGTCGAGCAACGGTGTCATTAGATTTATGTTAGTTAAAGGGCTGAAACCAATCGAAATTCACCGTCGAATGGCATTACAATATACTGAAAGTTGTTTGAGTTGAATACAAGTGTCCGAGTGGGCAGATAACTTCAAACGGGGTGTAACAAGTGTTGAAGATTCGACATGCCTAGGACGCTCTGTGCTGTCACGGAGAACAACATTACTAGAGTTGATGAGGTGATACGGGAAAATAGGCATATTACGATACTGATACTGATACTGGTATCATCATTCTAATAGCAATATTTGTAGGCTGAATGCAGTTTTGTGTAGGACGTGAAATGTACAAATACTGAAGGGAAAACATTGCACAGAAACATTATGTTCGTATGTTGAACATACATTTTTGAATGTTATGCAAAGTATCCCCACCTATAGGGTTACTTTGCACCAAAGTTTATATTTCAATAACTATGGTCATACTGAATGTTTACTAATGAACTTGCAGGAATGCTTTTCTTATATATCTAGCTATTATGTGTTTAAAATACAGTGTTCTAAATCATTTCGTTTGTAAGTTACATGCAATTTTCTTTAAAATTCCTTAAATCTGGTGAAAAGTAACCCCGTCTTACGGGATATTTCTATCTTCACTGTAATATATCTATCGAAAACGGAGATGGTAAGAATGGTAGTTTTAATATTAATTGAGAAATTATAATCCCATTTAAATCAAATTCCTTCAAATCAAATGGTATACACGCGAGACTTACTTTTGCTTGTTCATACTTATCCTTTCTCACTGCCCGCGTAACGAAAACTATTCTTTTCTTTCTTCTCTCTAGCTTCTATATTTGATACCGTTTCTTTCATATAATAATCTTTCTCTTGGCTTAACGTTTATCTATTTTCATTGTATATTCTTTACCGTCTTTCCTTAGTTATCTTCATATTAGGGCTTTGTAACCTAATGTACGCGAAAACTGCTAGTGTCGGTAGCAGTAAAATTTATTTGAAGCATAATGTAAGGGAGAAATCGATAAGGCAATCACTTTACAATCATCATATCTGTTTTGTTATCACATATGCATGCAATTTCAGGCCATGGATAAATTAACAGGTTATAACTGCTTTTGGTAATCTGATTATTTCTATATTCGGACCATGGAATGTATTGGACTGCATCATTTTAATGTAAGTAGTATTACAAAATGGTATACACATGTAAAGCATCTTCAACTTACTGATACAAACTCCAATGCATTCCCTACATGACCATGTAAAAATATTTGTTCGCAACTATAATAATTTGTTTAGAACCACGCTGAATCTATTTCAATTATATAAAGCCTATTCATTATTTAGCAATACATTCACACGCACGCAAGTACTAGATTTTCTGGTTTATGCTATGTGTTGCACGTGTGTGGGATTTTACTATCTAAACAAATGGCTCAGAGTGCCGAATGCTTGAACCGAATTGTCTCTTTTATTGCTAGAAGACTGGTCTTCCTACGTCTCACGCACCAAGATTTAAAACCTTTTTATCTTCTCTTTTTTCTTTACTTAGCTCTTGTAACTGATCTCGTAAAACATATTGGAAAGTAAGATAGGCGTACAGGAACAACGATCAATCGAATTACACCCATAGCTACTCTGCTCATAACTGCACAACGTAATGGTTCATGTCACTGAACCAGGATTGTTGTTGCTCTTAGCGAGTAAGCATTTGAATGGACGATTACTGTGTTCGTTTGTTGTAACGGATGTCACGCGTTCGAATTCGCGTAACATCACCTTTAAGAGACAGTCATATTATAATCTGGGTCCAGGCTCGCTATTCTCAACGGAGCACGAACCCACTAATCTCAAACTAAGTTTATTGGAGCTCAGATTCGCATCGCTAGATTTCAAGTTCGCTGTTTTGAATAAGACTTGCACTCATTAACTTCATTCAGCTTGCGCTCACCAAAGGCTCAAGCTTGCTACCCTCAGTGAGGCTCATTGAGATACACGCAGTAGTCTCATTGCTGCCCTCGCTTGCTAGAACTTGAGCTCCGGCTCACTATCCACTTATAGGACTCATGGTCACATCTCACACGAGCTCGGGCTCATTATGATTGCGCACGAGACGAGATAAATTTTCTGTAACGAGATTCAAAACGAGCCAGAGCTCTTCCAATAGACACATTTTTCTAGACGAGACATGACTGCAACGATACTTTTAGGGCTACACACGAGACGAGACGAGATAGACAGAATTTTCGTATCGAGATTCGAGACAAAATAGAGCTTTTCCAATAGAAACGGAAACATTTTTGGAGACATCACTTTCATGTCACATTTTCAAGACACGGCAGCCTGAATTCTTGCCCCATGCGCATTCCTAGACACATTTTCTAGACGCGACGGCCTGAACTCCTGTTTCATAAACATTCTTAGACACATTTTCAAAACGCTACAACCTGAACTCTTGTCTCATGCTCATTCTTAGTCACATTTGTAATTGCGCTCTCTATACTAACTTGAGGACGTTGAATCCAATGGATGGAACTGTCTTGAAATATATCTGTTTATGGAGTTGCCAGAAAAATGGTTTCAAAGTTGGACCCTTTGATCTGCCGCGTATGACAATGATAAAAGTGTATATGCTTTGCGCTTTTATTACCACTTTGAGGACACTGAATCCAATGTAATATTTAAAAAAAATATTTGTTGATGGAATCACGAGAAGAAGATTCAAACTTCAGATCTTTGATCTCAAACAGTTTCTAATTAACGAGAATTTACTAATCGTTCTCTCACCTGAAACAACAGTCACTAACAGAGTGAAAATTATGAGTGGAATGAAAAGTTCAGGAAAACACAAATTATAATTTCAATTTTAAAATTTTATTGAGAGGAAGAAATGAAAGCTCTTTGCTTTGTATTGACTTGGTCAGATGCGAAAAAGTAGCTGCACATACTGACTTGTGGATTTGTTTTTCTTTCACAAGATTGCCACTGAGATCATCAGAACAGGAAGTAATTAATTTCTTGATTGCATCACTGCCATCCAAAGAGTTTATTCTGAGAATGGCTCAAACGTTGCACAAATAGACCTATTTCTTTCATTTGTTCACACCGAGAATTCATGTGAGACACGATATTATATACGATAATATCAAAACCAATATTTTGAATTGTGTTCTTCAATTTCTTCTGGAAGTGTTTCTAGCATCTGAAACACTGCTACCATAACCAAATTCATTAAAGAATACCTTTCCTTTCCTTCCCATATTTTTTTCTTTTTTTTGAAAAACTGCCTCAATTCCAATGTTAGAAGATTTTTTAATCAACTCTCCGTAAGTATTTAGACCATATATCTCTTACATCCTTATCTATGGTAACGTTAAGAGCCCTTATCACTGCGAAATTAAAATACCTCTAATTTTATAGTAATTCCGTGATATCTTCAAATAGATAAAAGATAATCGAAATGTGGAACAAGAGCGCCCTAGGCAATATTATTTTGCATGAGGTACCGTTATCACGAGTCACCTAGTAGCTTTCCGTTTGCAGCCATTTAGAAACGCGAAAATAAATACCGGGTTTCTAAATGGCTGGAAATTGAAAGTAGATAAGTGAGTTGTGATAACGGTATCTCATGTAAAATAACATTGTCTAGGGAGGTCTTGTACCACTTTTTGATTATCTTTTATCTATTTGAAGATATCACAGAATTACTGTAAAATTAGCGGTATTTTAATTTCACTGTGATGGGGCCTCTTAAGAGATTAACGTTACTTTTTTCTGTATCGAAGGAGTTATCTTTTGACTGTAAATTCCCACTCCATACATTTATGTGGTCTAAAATTTCCCTCCAAACATTCAAGAAAATAATGGTTCAAACTTGGAGAAATAATTAATTAGCCTGTTTACTTCTGCTATCCTATCATAAGACAAGCTGCACTGGCTTTGTATATTTTGTACAGCTTTCATTATTTCTGGTAGTTTGTTTTACGATAGGCTACACTACCTCTTCAATTCGTGCATGCTCCGTCTTGTTTCAGAAAGGCTATGAAGAGATCACTCACTAATGTATCTTAATAATCTCTGTGGGCTTAAAGATAGCCAAGTAACAACACAAAAGTCACTAAATTTTTATATTATAAATGTGTTAACGTTATTCTTGTTACTAAAGGGTGTTTATAAGAATGTAAAATCCATATATTTAAATTTAATTTTGTTTACTATTACGAGATGATAAAAGTACCGAGACAAACAACATCAAAATCAAGTTCTGGTAAAACAACAATGACAAACCGCAGGTAATCAAATCTATTTAACTAGTTTATACAATCAAACACAAAGAGAGAAAAAACAGACGGGGTCAGCGATCGAAGCAGAGTCTTCATTTTAAAGTACCCGCGCATTAGTACCTCTATACTGATTACAAATTTGCGAAAGCAACCACGCATTTTTTACTCTTCAGGTCGGTAATCAACTATTCAGGCCACTTGGTCTGCACTACAACTTATGTTTGCTGTGTATATACTTCCACAAGCTAATATTTCTCCATAATAATGAACAATTGGCGTATTTAGGGGGGTGCTATCGGGCTCAAGACCCCCGCGAAATAAATTTGATACATACATAACTTCATTATAATTTGTCGGCACCCAAAAGAAAAAATGTAAGTGGTTATTCATATCCCCCCCCCCGAAACAAAATCCTAAATACGCCACTGATGAACATATCGTGGGTAATTACAAATAGGGTGCTTAATAATAAAACATCCATTTTTATTAAACAGCTGAAGATAAAAGGTTAAAACAAAAAGTGGCATAGGAAACTACCAAAGGTCATATCGAATGGGACGTTTCCATTACTTCACAGGGCCCTCTATCATGGGACTCTAGGAGTCACCTGTAAATTTAAACGGGAAAATTAAAAAAAAAAACTGTTGTAGGGGCAAGTTGTTCGTGTGGAGTACCATTCCATTTAAAATTTTCGGGAGACCTCTAGCACCTGATAATAAGGGGCCCAATGGGCCAAGCAGAACATTCCACCCTATAGCATTCTTCTATTACACTTTTTGTTTGATCCTTTTATCTCCAGACGTTTGTGATTTACAAACATCGGGGGTACGAATGGTGGTCATTCGTAGCTAAATGGCAACCCAAAAGGGAAAATCTCTTCCTACAAAAGTTGTTTGTTTTACCTCTTTCAGTGATGTGTCAGATGGCATGCTTCCTACTTACAATTGTCGAGTAACCTCTCAGGAACTCATGATAGGGGATTCTGTGGGACAATAACTCTCCATTCGATTCATACGACCACTAACATTTTCCTGTATCCCCGTTTGTTTCATATTTCATGGACGATTTATCTGAAACACCCTGTAGATAAGATATATAGAGGAAACAGCTCACAGCTCAAACAGCTCTATAGATGTATACTCAATGAAATGTTAAATACCATTTTTAGCTGTTTAGACAGTCAGGAATTTAAAAGTATGTGTGTGTGTGTGCATGTGTGGTTTTCTATTTCTCATGTGTACGTTATAACTTCCACATTTTTTAAAAAAAGAAAAAATACAAAATACCTTAATGAAAGATAGAAGGCATATTTTATTGCACAAAACTGTACAAGTCTGAACATAACAGAGGATATATTGATTCACGCTTTTTTTAAATTATTTTTTTCTCAACTTCGTATACTGACGTAAAATCCTTGACGTAACATTTCACTTTCTTGTTAACAAATATGCTGACGATAAATTGTCTCTCGCTGGCAGGAATCTGGACTCAGCCTAATGGGAATATGTAACCGAAAAGAAACAAATAAAAAAAGAAAAATTCAATCCTCGTATGTATGTGTTGGCGTTGGCGTATCTATCTATGCAAGAAGAACCTATGGATTGGAATGCAAACTCAGTCTGAATGTCATAAATAAACCCTGCCACCGCGCCATCGCATTGCCGTTACGGTATTTTGAGGACGATGATGAAGCTCTGTGCTGAGTGGGTGTTGCTTTTTTTCGCTTTCGTTTTTGTTATTTTTCCCCTTTTCTGTATAACCTAAGTTGATGATACAGTGCTGAAAGATTAACTTCCAGACTAATTAATGATGTTTAACAGCACTCGTATCCGGTGACCCCTTACATCAAAGCAATGGGTGCTTTACACACAAGCCCACCTAAGCACTCTAAAAGAGGAATTTCGTTCCAGCGTGAGTAACAGAAATATGTACTATATTACATTTCAATTAAACCTAACATACTATCACTAGATCACGCAACACTAGAGGGTGAAGGAGGGAGAATATCGACAAAGAAGGATGGGAACAACTGTACCATGTACGCGGCCTTGTTGTTGCGTATTCACTTATAACATATTCAATTAATCGACTAAACTTCATCCAATTGTCTGCGACAGTAATGATTTCAGAGAGTGCTCGTTGGGACCCCCCCCCCCCCGGAACTGCAAAATAAATAAAAATAAATAGACTTTCCGAGACTACGGAGTGTTCGAGAAGTACCTGTACTTGTAGGTTTGAGAATCACGGATAACATTGACAGTGTACTTTCAGTTCATTTACCAGATAGGGATAGGGATTATTATAGATATACCAGACAGTATTGTCTTTAACTATGAAAGCAGTACGAGGGTCACTACTAAAGTTTTGAGATGTGAAATAACTTACATACTTAATTAAAATCAATTTAACACTTACATTTTCTCAAAGTATTCACCATTACACTGTACACACTTTTGCATCCTCGAAAAACAGTTTTGGAAGCAGTGTTGCCAGTCTTTTTCTTCAAGTGCTGAAAGTTCATTCTCGTAAGCCACTACAGCTTCTTCAGGGCTGCAAAATCTCTACCCACGCATGCGATCTTTGATCCTGGGGAACAGGAAAAAAATCACATGGGGCCAGGTCAGGACTATACGGCGAGTGAGTCATAAGTTTGACCTCCATAGATTCTAAAAACTGAATTGTGATGTTGGCCGTGTGTGCGGACGCCGTTCCCGAAGCAGAATCCCACGCAATCCAGTTCTTGGACGCCGTTCCCGAAGCTTCTTGAACACTTTTGTTAGGCAAACAGTGGTGTACCACTGAGCAGTAACAGCCCTTTGTTCTTCAAGTGGAACAGTTGCAACATGGCCAGATTTGGAGAAGAAAGTTGCAACCATCTTCTTCCCCACACTTCGCGGTCGCTTCACTTTCGTGGGCGGATTTTCGTCTGGAAAGATCCAAACTGTAGACTGGCGTTTATTTTCAGGATCAAGTTGATTGATCCAAGTCTCATCACCAGTAACAATGTCAGAGACGCGTCGAGAATTGCCTCCATCAAAGCTTGCAAGCATTTTTCACACCATTCCACACGCATGCGTTTCTGCTGTTCAGTTAAAGTGTGAGGCACCCAAAAAGATGAAACCTTCCTGAGCCGAAGGTGATCATGAAGAATTTTTGTTACTGCTGGCGATCCAATGTTCACTGTAGATTCAATGTCCTTGAAAGTTGTTCGAGGATTTTCGCTTATCATTTGTTCCACAGCGGCAATGTTTTCACCTGACACAGCTGTTGCTGGACGTCCAGCTCTCTCTTCATCCTTAAGCGATGTCCGGCCTCTTCTGAATTCACTAAACCACCGAAAAATTGTAGCACGGGAAGGAGCAAGGTCCCCAAATGCCCCCTACAAACGGTCAAGGCTTTGTGTCTCGTTCAAACCACTTTTGAAATCGTAAAGGATCATTGCCCGAAAATGTTCCCTTTCGAGCTCCATTCTAGACAGCCGAATACTGCTCACATCATCAAACAAGTGAAGGCGATACAGCCACGCCGATAAGCGAGGCGAGTTGAAACTTGCTTCGCTTCTTCGCTCTGGATACCACTACCGAATGCAATTGTTGGAATTCAAATACTGTGCCACAACAATGCGTATCTCAAAACTTTCGTAGTGACCCTCGTACGAACAGGAAAACTCCTAAAACGATATCCAAAATATTTACTTACTAAAGAAACGCACGAAAATCTATTCACTTACTATTTTAGTGGGAAACTTGATCCTTCATGGTTTGAACTAGTCTCTCAATGTTCGGTGATAAATGGAATATTCCAATGCGAAGGGTATTTTAAAGGCGGACATCGGTTATCCAGGAAAAAATCAATTAAGGTTAAGACGTTACGTAAAAAATACATTTCCAATAAGGATCACACGGGCCAGTTGAAAGGGTACCGGCCCAAGGGATGGCTGTTGCACATGGTTGCTCTAGCTGTTAGGTAAAAAAAAAAAAAAAAAAAAAAAAAAAGCCAAAAATCAGTTTTCGTTCAACAGTGTGGAGTAACAAACGGACGGACACTACAATCTTATAGAGTCTGATCTGCTAGCGAAATCCTAATAAATATGTAAATAACACTATAGAATATACCAGTGATAGAGTAAACATATCCAACAATGATGTAATACGGCTACATAGTTACGAGAAGTATAATATTAAAACTTCATAGAAAAGATATTAAAATGAATTATTATACTTACTGTGCTACCCAAAGAAAAACATTTGCAGTATCAAGAAAATGAATTTTTCCTTTGTTCTTGCCTTTCGTTATTGTTATAAGAATCAAAAAAGAACATAGCGTACTTACTCACAACACAGAAGGCAATCTCAAATATGTTCAAGAACATATACAAATGGTTCGCAGACCATTAATGGTTTGTACTTACCTGGAAAAAGAAAAGAGAAAATTTCATATTAGATTAGTGTACCAATTTGAAAACCATGTAACATTTTTTTTACACTGTTTCCTCTTTTTCATATTAAATACATCCGAATCTTCCCTTCTTAAAAGCTGCGCTATTTACCTGAGGCAAATATTCAACCTGGTCCACTTCCGACTAACATTTGCACTAACTGAACAACTTCTTTATTTACCCAATATAGATATGCACCGAAAATTGTACAATGACTGATGAGTTTGTACTTTAGTAAGTATAAGTGTTACATTATGGCCTTATGGTTGTGTTTTGGTATTTGGTACGAGAAAACTGTATTCGTTAACCAATATGAATTTTTTTGGTTTAAATTTCGTGTTAAAATGCACTTTCACGTCCTACAGGTCTATAGGTACTAACTGAAAATGCATACAGTAAGTACTCTAATATATATAATATATATATTAGAGTACTTCTTTATTCACAAATAGCACAGTTAAAAGCTTCGTCTTCTCCGAGTTTATCTCACTGGTTGTGGGTTCAATTCCTCTTACACGTCTACGATTACACAAAAAACAAAAGAATTCTTGAAAGCGGATTTAAAAGAAGTTTCGTCTCAATTATTGTATTCAGTATCCAAAACTAAATTAAGTAAGACGTGTACAAGACTTGTGTCTGGAAAATTACAACTAGTTCTTTTTAGTACAATTTAGTACGAGAACTAGTTATGTCTGCAACATTCGGGAACTCCTTGTGACTATATGATTATCACTACGAATTTGCAATGCAATAGATCCAGGTATGTTTCCCGATGGGAGCTTGTGTGATACATATCTCACGTTAAGCTGTGGGTCCACGCCTCAAATAGTCTCGGTGCTGAAAGGGAAAGTGTACTTCTATTAACAAAAATAATCCAATCTTGTTGCAGGCATGGTTAGAACTCAACGAAACGTAAATCAAAACAATCGTTGAGCGCGTGGGTCACGTTTGGAATTGTCGTCTCCACGCCTAAGAATGGAATAAAAATAATAATCCGATGGTGCAGTGTCAGGGGAATATGGGAAGGCATTAGCGTTTTTCAAGTAAGTCGGATGATGATGTCAAAAGTAGAGTTGTAAATAGAGAAAAAGGTATTTTTTTTAAGAAAACGTTTTAAACAAAAACTTCATAAATTGCCGCTTTTATTTAAAACATGTTTTATTTATTTTCACACAAATGTGAACAAATACCTCTAAAAGCAAACAGAAAACAAAAGATGATTAAAATGTGCTGAGATTAGCTTCTAATGTAGATTTCCAGAAAAAAAAAGTAATAAAATTTGAACTTATGTTCCTGAAAAACTTATTATTTAAAGTGTATGTTTATTTAAGTTATATTAACAATTTGGAGTTCTTAAAATTATAATAAAGCAATATTGAAAAACACAAGCACATTATTACTTTTGATTACTTACATTTTTTGACGTTTCATAAATTATGTATAGTAAAGAAAACAAGAACTTATTTTAATATTAAAGTACATTTTTCAAGTTTCTAAAATTTCAAATGAAAAATGAAAAACGATAATTCATTATTATCTCCATTACGGGAGTGCCATCCGGGGGGGGGGACGCGTTCCCCCAGAAATTTTCTAGGAGGTGATTGTCCCCTCCCCCAGAAAATTGTATAGCAGGAATTCTTCCTCAAATATCTCGACAAAAATGATGAAATACTGGAATGGGAACGTCGATTGTCAATTAATAATTCCTGGAATTGAAAGGAATTAGTTTCATTGAAGAAAATTCTGTAACAATTACCAGGGTATATAAATGAAGTACAGAACGTAGCGACACTGTATTAGCTACGTCGAAAACTACCATATAGCATGCAAACATTCATTTGCAGCAAAAAGAAAATTTTGAAATATCTATATATTAAAATGCTACGTTTATATCTTTGTGGTCATGAAAAGTTTATATGTTTGTGGATATTTATATGTTTGTGGCAAATTCTTTTAACAATGATAGACTATCTCGGAAACCACAAGCTCTGGAAAGATGTCGTTTTCACTGATCGATTGGAAATTTTGTGAAGATTCTTGAGTTCTAATTGAATGTTTTTTTAATGGACGTTATTTCTTTATTACATTTTTAAGGAATACAGGGAAATATTGAAAATTTAAAAAGTAAAGTATCATATCTTATTAGTTATACATCCCAACACCTCACATTTGTATACGAGGTTAGTATATCTCTCCGGGTTTTTGCTTCATGGTCAAATAATAATAAAAAACGAAGCATAACTATTTCTCCAATGTAAGATGAATCTTTATTTTTTGGAGTGTTTGGCCCAATGAACACCATATAGCATATCACTGACATTATAATTAATTGTGTGTGTACTGTGTTTGCTCATTACATACTGTGAGTGCAAGAAGAACACTGACCATACATGAATTAGAAACTCCAACCGGAAGTAGGCTCAAATCTTGCAAACGGTGCAAGATATTGAAAAAATAATCGAAAAAATCTCCCCTTTATGTTACTCCTTGCCGATTTTTATCAAAACGTCCTTCACTTGTGTCTGTAGAGAGACATGTACTGATGTTGTGAGGAATGACAAGGAGACTTAGGCTCATGTGAATGATGCGCTGTGTAGTGAGTACAGGTAGCATTTTTTATGAAAATTGTAAATTCTAATTGAAAGTACGCAATTCTTAGTGTGTCCCTTTATTTTGAACAGCTACCGCTTTGTGAAAGATTTACAACTTGCTTCCAAGGCAAAAATATTTCAAATTTCACTTAGTACTTATCAAAAGTTTCATGCTCACTCAAATATTTCTGCCTTCAGATTTTATCTCTAATCTTCCAAGACAGTGATAACTGGAAGTCCTTTCTAACAAGGAAGGGTCACGCAGTGGCTCCGCTGAGATCCGAACGAGACAATTGTGTTTGCATTTGAAATGCTATAACTAGATGAATCCCAAAGTTATACGTGCCACCGGGAGGAATATCGTGAGTTACAACACATTTTGTAATGTAAGAACTACAAAAAAAAAAAAAAAAAAAAAAATACATGGCAGAATAGTTTGAACCGAGTCATTTGTTCGGAAACGGTTGGGTAAGTGGGAAACTTGACCAACACGTATCCCATCATTTTCAACGACAAACTTTTTGGGGTAAAAAACTTTGTCCCAGGGTCCCCCGCAGGGTCCCATACGGGATCCAACTCAAAATTTTCAAATGGCAAGGGGGGTTAAGTGGCACATCATTTGAAAGCTGTTGTAAAATGAAAGAAAATGCAGCAAGTCTCGACTTTCTACAACAACCCTGTGCAAAATGAGGGGGGGGGTCAAAATGTAAACAAAAACTTAATTGAAAAGTCCATGGTCACCCCTATAAATCGGAAATGGTGAGACTTGAAAATAGGAAGGGGGTCTGGCATTATGTTCAAAGTACAACAATTTAAGTGAAAACGTCTTGTCCCAGGGTACCCACAGGGTCCCAGGTGGGGTCCAACTAAAAAGTTTCAAATGGCAAGAGAGGTTAAGAAGCTCATCGTTTGCAAGATCTTGTTAAATGAAAGTAGATGGAGCAAGTCTTGACTTTCTACGACAACCCTGTCCAAAATTGTGGCGGGTCAAAATGTAAATAAAAGCTTAATTGAAAAATATGGCCACCTTGAATCCAAGGTGCTTAAAACCTGTCATTCATAACAGTACAAATCTAAATCTCTATTTTTCTCTATTATGTATTTAGAAATACTAGGAAAACTAAACAACATTTGAATTTCGATTCACTTCCAACTATTATTTCATTTGGTAACAACATATATATGGTTTCTTCTTAATGCACGTTCGTCACGGTTCTCTCGGCATTATTTACTTTAATATAACGAATATGCGATGAACACACAACTATGACTTCCTAGTCATAGTGCGAAAAAAAAAAGTTTACCTTCGGGTATTTTTGTAATTTTGTCATACGTAGTTCATACAGAAATAACTTGCTGCACCAGTAAGTTGGGGGCTCTATTGTAACGTATTCGTGATGGTTACATTTGTATGTCATTCGTTGGTTTGATCTCAATACTTCAAACAATACCAAATAAAAAAATCATTTGCAAGATTGGCAAGTAGTACCGGTACCAAACATATGTAAGTCATTTCAGTACATCGAACTGCGTCAAACTTTGTTGGCTTGGTCACAGTATTCCAAGAAATAACATGTTTATATACAAACTCATTTTTCACGCTGGCAGCCATATTGGATTACAGATTATACTCTTTGATATTTTGTGGACTATTAACCATAAACGTTCACTTCTCCAACACCAGTGATGTGAGCTGGATATGCGTTCGATACATAGTGCGGCATTTTGAACTCAAGATGTCGCGTTTTTGAACATTTTGCATATTTTAGTCACTTACTAAATCAACATTAATGCCAAATTTGTTTTCCTAGCTTCAGCAGTTTGGTATGCTTATCCTTTCGATATAGGTTTTAAGCGGCCATCTTGGATTGTTTTCCAATTTGTTTACATTTTGACCAACCGCAATTCTGAACATGGTTGTCGTAGAAAGTCGAGACGTGCTCCATCTTCTTTCACTGAACAAGAGCTTTCAAACGATGTCCTACCTCTCTTGCCATTTGAAACTTTTTAGTTGGACCCCACCTGGGACCATATGGGGACCCTGTGACAAGACGTTTTCACTTAAATCGTTATACTTTGAAAATAATACCACACATCCTTTTCTGTTTTCACATTTGTCTCACCATTTCCGATTTATAGGGGTGACCATGGACTTTTCAATTAAGTTTTTGTTTACACTTTGATCCGTCGCCATTTTGCACAGGGTTGTTGTAGAGAGTCGAGACCTGCTGCATTTTCTTTCATTTTACAATAGCTTTCAAATGATGTGCCACTTAACCCCCCTTGCTATTTGAAAATTTTGAGTTGGACTCCGTCTGGGACCCTGCGGGGGACCCAGGGACAAAGTTTTTTACCCCAAAAAGTTTGTCGTTGAAATGATGGGATACGTGTTGGCCGAGTTTTCCACTTACCCAACCGTTTCCGAACAAATGACTCGGTTCAAACTATTCTGCCATGTAATTTTTTTTGTAGTTCTTACATTACAAAACATGTTGTAACTCACGATATTCCTCCCGGTGGCACGTATAACTTTGGGATTCATCTAGTTATAACATTTCAAATGCAAACACAATTGTCTCGTTCGGATCTCAGCGGAGCCACTGCGTGACCCTTCCTTGTAAGTATCTAAATAGATTCCTTTCCCTCTACGCTTATAGCATTACAAAAAGAAAAGAGAAAATGTAGAATGATTTTTTTTTTTGTTTTATATATATAATATACCGACTCTTACTGCATCGGCTTCGTGTAAAAATACCACCATTATTGCGCCAAACTCGACAATCGATGGATGACTTACAACACTGTGTTTAGCTTCGGAAATATGACTCAAAACTTGCCTAAAATACCTTTTTCTTCGTGTGCGGGTAACGTAGGTCTCTTTGCGTGTTCTTTCTAATGTACTGTTGAACTTCGTCAACTGGGCTGTGCGCGAGTGCGCCACTGTTTTTGAAAGGACATGTTTTGCAGGGTGTTTTCTCCAACAGTAACGTTATTTAGACAGCTGTGTTCGTGTGTGTTACTGTGAATATAACGTTGATATGAAGTTCTGCATCTGTTGTTTCTGTTTAGTGTTGTTTTATTGTTTGAAATGGATCAATTTATCATAAGAAAAAGAAAAGAAGACAGCACGTGGGCCAAAGCAGTGAAATTATTGAAGAAAGGAATATAAAAATTAATTCAAATGATAGTTCAGCTGATGGATTACAACCTCAAACTGACAATGGAAATTCAAAGCTTGTATTGGTCACCATCACTATCAGTGTCTATAGAAGAAACCTCTCAATCTCCCGTATAGCAAGTGGTTCAGATTCTCCCCACCCTTCGAGTGCTTCTCCTGGCTAAGTGGTTAGCGTACGCGCCTTTGGCGTGGGAGACCCGGGTTCGATTCCTGGCAGCAGGAGTTCGTTGTTCGGATTCCACGTTAATCAGTAGGTCCACATCTCATATAGCCTCGCTGCTAAACGGGACGTTAAAATCAACTCAACTCAACTCTCTCCACCCTTCGAAACTTTCAAAGCCCAATTAGATTTTAGCGTTACCTACAAATTTTCCACAACCGTCTCTGAAAGGTCGAATATTGAAATTTTTGCCAACTTGGTTCCTTCCGTCGATCCAAACCAAATTAACGTCATTGTCTTTTTTTTTTACTGTATGGACATCTTGAAAAACAATTTTTAAAAAGGTCTTACTAAAACCATGGAAGACGTCTTCTCTACTATAGGATTTTGCAACTGGAAGAAGGCTAAAGAGAAATTAAGTATACACGAGACTTCAGAATGCCATAAACATACTACGCTACACGCAGAGAAAAAATCCAATAGAAAACCAACTAAACCAGACAAATTTTAGATGAACAACTGAAAGCCAGGAAATTCCTGGAAAAAATGTAATCTCAAGTACCGGTATATGTTATCTTACAAGACAAGGACTGGCATTTAGAGGACATGACTCCCGGTTCAGAAATTTCTTTCAGTTGATGAACCTTCGCTCTGAAGATTTTCCTCAATTGAAGAGGTGGATAAAGGGAAACATGAAGAGATGTAATTTCATGGATGTCAAAATCTATAACGAAATATCGAAATTATGGGCCAAGAAATTGCTTTTCATATATGTAACAAAATCAAATCTCAAAACCCTGTTCTCTATCGTGTCTGATGGTTCCCGTGATGTGAATGGTGAAGAACAATTAAGTATTTGTGCCAGGTGAGTTGATGAAAATCTCCGTTCTCATGAAAGTTGTCTTGTGTTCTAAAGTATATAAAAAACTACTGGTGAGTTTATAGCTTCAGTTATTCTGGATGAGATGGTGAGACTCCGGCTTTCCATTGCTCAACTGTGGACAAATTTATGATGGCTCTGGAAATACGAGTGATGGCTCTGGAATTAATGTTCCATATATTATATGTAAACAGCAACTTCTTGCCTTGTACGTACATTGTGGAGCTCACAGTACTAATCTTGTGAATAAGGGTGCCTGTAGTTCTCAGAAGTAATGAGAAACTAACTCTTTGCACTGGGTGCATGAACTAGGAGTACTGTTTTCGCAGTCACTTTCAGTGAGGTCAAGATTTTCTGTTCTGATCGAAGCTAATGCTGGTGGTCTCGTCTCAAACATTGTAAACATTAAATCCTTGTGTTCCACTAGGTGAATTTGTAGACTCAGTCTAATAATGGGAGTTGTTTAACATTATGAAGAAATTCTTTCTACGTTGGAAAAGATGAAGACTGACGGAATTGTCAACACATCTTTAGGATCAGCAGCTGGGCTTTTGCGGCTGTTTCAAGAAGGATCTACGTTTCTTGGGCTCATATGGCTAGATATAGTATCAGTAGGTTGGAGCTTCGTAACAGGACACAAAGACCCAATTTCAGTGTCAACATGGGAAACAATACAAATCATAAATGAAAACATGAACTTGAATAATATGTTTAGTCACTGATCATAAGTTCATTGTACTGTCATGAATCCTACAAATCAATATCATCGCCCTGGAAAGCCCATTAATTTTAATAAATATTGTCAACAGTACCATAACTCTTCTTCAACGTTGAATCTTTATTTCAGCACCGTTGTATTGTCCAAACATGTCTGCTTCTGTTCAGTCGTCAAGAAGTGGGGGACCCATCGGGCAGAAATTTTTCTGTTCTGTAAATCATTTGTCAGAATTCGATATACTGACGCATATTAGATCTCTGTGATGTCAAAAACTTCCGCACATGTCATATTTCGATTTTGTTCAAGAGTATCTACCACAAAATACACATTTCTTTCATCGGTTGATTTCGACCTTCCTGGTCTTGCATCAGCATTTATGCTCACACAGCCACTACGGAAACGAGTAGCCCAACGAGAAACTGTACTACGCTTTACTGTTGTTTCGTCACCAACTTTACGTAAGGCACTGTGAATTTCTGTGGCAGTTTTACTACGTAAAGTTTAAAGCTTTATGTACGACCTTCACTAAGTACGTTATCCGAGACAACTGCAACCTCCATTTTCAACACTTACACATACTGTCACAACCATACTGTGTTCACTATAGAGCGCACAGGCACACGTCCTGCAGTCTCAAGACTTGTGCTTCAACTGATGAAATGTTTACCTCGATTACGGTTCGTGGGAGGAAACGAAAGTTCCCGAGAAAACCCACAGACACAATGTTATCCACCAAAAACTTACTGGCCGGGATCGAACCAGAGACCTCACATACTAGAATTATGCTTTACCACTGAGCCACCGTGTCCTCTGTTGTTGTATGGAATTGAATGTATTTTTTGAGTAGTGAGGCTAAGGCGCGTATTAAAAGCTTTTCATGTAATCTGCAATATATACAAAGTTTGAGAAATGATTCCTGACACCAAGATAAGACAAAAAGTATAGATCAACCTGGGTGCACAAATGCTTCCTTTCGGAGTTACAGGCTGCCGAAAACATGAAAAATTGGATTTTGAAGGTCCAAAGCTCCAAAACTATGGGACTTACCGTGGTCGGGTCAAGACTTTACTTAGAAACTAGTATGTGTTCTATCCAAATATCCATGTTTCAGAATCCTGCGATAGTTCCGCAATAATTTTTATAGAGGTAGTAGTGAGTACTTCAAATTATATGCCATAGCCAAACTGTCTGCTTCTGTTGCGTGAGTACCTTAGGATTCTGAAACATGGATTTTTGAACAGGGCACATATTAGTTCCTAAGTGAAGTCTTTACTCGACTGCGGTAGGTCGCACAGTTTTGGAGCTATGGAACTTTAAAGTTCAATTTTTCATGTTTTCGGCAGCCTATAACTCTGAAAGGAAGCATTTGTACACCCAGGTTGGTCTATACTATTCGTCTTATTTTGGTGTTACGAATCACCTTCCAAACGTTGTCGGTGTTGTTTTGAAACACCCTATTTATATCACACACACCAGCAACCTATCTCGGATCTCCCGCACCAAAGTCAAAACTTATAGGTCCATAGGCAACTGTTTCATTGGCTTCTGACTGTTGTTACTGGTTGATATTTCTTGCATTCTGTAGGTACAGAGTCTTGAATTCTAGTGACTATGAATTTTGACGTTTCGAAATTACAAATACATATGTATACATAGATGGTAGTGGTATTTGAGTTTCGTAATCACTAGATCTGATCTGAATACTGTGCTAATTAAAGGAACTTTTGATCTGAATACTGTGCTAATTAATAGAATTTTTCAACTTCTTAATTTTAATTCTTTAATTCTTCACAATTAGCAAATTTATCTGTATCTTATTATAGGAGAAATTTTACATAGCATAATAAATGAAATAAAGACCTCTCTTTTCACAAGTAGTACCTGGTACTTTAGTCTTTAAGTTAAAAGTATTCTTTATTATTTCTTTTTTTTTTTTAGCAAGCTTATTGACTCCAAATTAGAATCAAGTTCTTAAAAATCTAATGGGTTCATTTAGAATTTCCTTTTTTTAAAAGCAGTAAACTTTATTTCGTTATTTTTTTTCGAAGAGTCTCGTTCATTAGTTCATGAATTTCCTTTGACCAGCTTTCGATGATGGAATATTCATGACAGAGAAATGTCGTCGCAATGTTTACGCTTTTCAAGAGAAGAAACAACAATGTAACAAAAGGATACGCAGGTAACAGGTATGTTGGTGATGGCCGACCTCCAAAAGAGATCAGGTTCTTCTATTGTCCTGTGATGATGACGTGAATGGTCTTCGGTTTTAAATTTCATATCATGTTCTTCAACTCACACAGTTCTCTTTTATACGTGTATATATGTATAACAAGATGAATGCTTTAAGCAGAGCCATTACAAGTCATTAGGTCTTCTCCTTTTCCTTGCAAGAATACGGAGGAGGTGGGGAGGTTGAATACAAGGCGAGAGATGGTGATAAGCATTCACTAATTAACAAACGTTGCTGGAGTGGTCGGCCAGTCAGAGCGCATTAGGAAAGCTTGTCACGGCCTTATGCCTGGAATATATTTTTCTCCAGTCAAAAGAGAAGGAAGACTAGCTAGTCTTCGTAAATGGCGCTAAAGCATCACACGATATGTGTACAAAAGGAAAGACGAGCAGCTACTCAACTATACATTTTCAAAAGGAGAATGCTCTGTAGTGAAGCCACATTGTATGTCATGAATATAGATATGTAAATATGTTCACATATTCCTATATATTACAACAATCTCTAAACAAATAATAATACTGTAATAATAATAAAGGAAACTTTTCTGAAAAATTGTATTTATGATGGCTATTGAGCAGTGGTGCTGATTTAAAAGTTTGGGGTCATCAACTCAGCTAAATGAATTTCGTTGTCACATATACATCTAATAATACATCAATGAGGATTTTAATACAAATTCGGGGTACTAAGTAAATTTTGGGGAGTCTATGCCTCCTCGGTCCCCACGGCGCCTGTGCCAATCAGGACAGAGTAACACCAACCCGAAACTACTATAAGTACATAATAAAGTAAGAAATACCGTTGAAAAATGCAGAAAATATGGAAATACGTCGAGAACAATTTTGAACATATCACAGGCTTATGTTACAATAGCTCCCACGGATTACATGAAAAGACACAACAATATTGCAGAAACCATTCACAAGTTTCTGGCAAGCATGGAACTAATCATCGATACAAAACCATACTACAAGTACCAGGTCAGCCAAACCCAGCCTTGAAAATGGTAAGTAGGTCTACTTTCTTACGGACATCTTAAAGTGAATGAAAGGCAAAGATTTACGTATGAGTACATTTTAAAATGACAATGAATAATAGCAACAAATACATACACATTTCCTGCAACAAAATATAATATATTTACATACTTTTGTAGTTTATAGTTACTGAAGGCAAGTAATTCAACTAAAGGGTATAGCGTTATTTTTTCCCCCTTCCTTTGCTAATTTTAAAAATAGTCAAGTAATACGCGCAGCAAGACTCTTACAGGATGGTTTTGGTCTTGCACGAGTCTTGCACCCGAAGGACTTGGTCTTGGTCTTGGTGTTGCATCGGGATCTCTGGTCTTGGTCTTGGTTGTAGTCTCGGTCTTGCATTTCAAGCCGAGATGTGCTCATAACTAGTATTTCGTTTGTTCCTTTCTTCATTCCAACCATATTATAGTTCATTTGGAAACCTACCGTGAAAATTTATGAGGTCAGTAAAAATTTAGGGGGTTCCGGCCCCCCTAGACCCCCTTGATACGGACCTGCTTCAGAGCTGTACGATAGCGAAAGTTCGAACAAAATTTGTTCAAGCGTCCTAGCTCTAAACCGTTGACTCAGTGGTAGAGCGCAAACCTCCATTGCGAGAAGTCCTTGGTTCGATCTCAGATCATGTGAGTTTGTAGTAGGCAACATTGTATCCCTAGGTTTTCTAGAGTGCATTTCCTTCCATATTCTGATCTACTAATTCTTTTGTAACCTTTCACTGGCATTGATCATCCGTCTCTTTGCCTACAGAGCATAAGCATGGGACGTAAAACTTAAAAGAATTCATTTCTATTGATTGATTTTTATTTACCATCTTTGTCAACAGTTATATACAAAGGAAGATTGCAGTTTTGAACAGAAATCAGAACCACTATAGTATGTTCAATGTTCTCTCACCGAGAATTGAACTCGAAACCTGGTACTCCGAAGGTACATACTAGACCAGCGAAAAATCTCAATTGAGTTTAATAAATTATACACAACTTAATACGAGAAATTTTATCCAAATATTCATATTTGGGTATAGCGTAATATCTACAAAATGAACTTTATAAAACAGGACTCATAAGTAAGAGAAAGATCACCAGCAGGTTTGTAAAACTACGTAAGGACTGCATAGTAATTCAGACTCTATAATTTCTGAAATAGTTTGAGATTGATGGCTCCAATCTCGAGTTAGGATGTTTTCGAGATTTTGTTGCCTTGTAACTCTGAGAGGAAGCGTGTGAAATAAAACATACTTTGAATAATGAATCGTTTCCTGAAGTTTGGTAATGATGCTTTTCATAGTCGTGTTGCTGTATGTACCGTCCACAAATCACGTAGCACTACCGTCTAAAGCAGAAGACAGCATTGGCTGTTGATAACTTCATGTCTTCGAAAGCACTCAGCTGTTGCCACGTCACGTCAATAAGCGGAAACCGTACAGACGTAACTAATTGGAGAAGTTCTGGGTTGTGCACTAAATTGCACTACAGCATTAACTCTATGTAAATGATGGGAGAAGTTCAGGGGTCTGCGCTAAATTGCAATACAGTATTAACTCAACGTAAGTGATTGGGGAAATTCAGGGGTCTGCGCTAAATTGCAACACAACATTAAGTACATATAACTGATTGGGGAAGTTCAGCAGCGCTCTACAATAAATTGCAATACAGTATTAACTCCACATAACTGATTGGGGAAATTCAGGGGTCTGCGATAAATTGCAATAAAGCATTAATTCAACATAATTGATTGGAAAAGTTCAGGAATCTGCGCTAAATTGCAATACAGTATTAACTCCACGTGCTTCCAAGACGCGAGGGTAGTCAAGTAGTTTGATCCAGACCGGAAGTAACAGCAGCGGAAGTATAGTAGATGTATTTCTTTTTTTAAAACATGTGTATTTCCTTTATTAAACAGTTTATTCTGTCATGCGAATAGGATGTATTCATTGCGATTGCACATTATTATTTTGTTTGATCTAGATAATATAGTTATTCCGTATCTGGAAGTTTTCTCTCTCATTCCAATGTCGAAATCCAATGTTTTCTTTCGCCTGTCCTTCGTGTTCCGTTGATGAAGTCGTAAAAGAAAAGACAGAAAGAAAGAAAACAACTCGCAACTAAAATACAATACAATGAACAAAACAATATATAACCTACGTAGCTTAGCATGTCAAACGAGAGATGGCAATCTCACTCTTTCTCCCGTAAGACAAATTCAGTTTGAAATTTCCTGTCCATGGAGACCGTGGGAATATTCTAATGTTCCACCATTTGTCCATTTTCTCGTTCTGTTCTTTTTTTTTTATCTATCTCACTCTTATGTTCTCTCCCACTCTCTGTTTTTCATTTTCTCCTCCCTCTTTCCACATTGACATAAAAACGTTTTCCTTGCTGCTTGAACAAACTTTATTTATTGAATGAAGAAAACTGTTCGAAACTTTTGTGTATGTATTTGAAACGATGCGATCAATCTAGATTTATGTAAATAACCTACAAAGAAGAAAGATATATATGTTTATGATGATATACGGTGATTTGATCCCCTATTATTTGTGTATCTCTCTTTGGAATAATAGTGCATATGAATCACTGACAAGGCCAGACCAATAGATTATATAAGTAACAAATCGAACAGTGTATAATGGGATAAACAGAACATATGTACTGAATGTTTAAAATAAAATGTCCAGTGCTTAAACATCACAAACGGTTGGAGATATTCGGACAAAACAAAACGCGAGATAGGAAATCATTAAATGACACATTGCGTAAAGCGATGTGGTTGCCCCATAGGGCCCCTGTGGCCCTGTGAATTTAGAAGAAAATTTTAAAATTATCGTACAAGAATAATTTTCCCATACAATAGTTGTTTCTTTTGAATGATAATTTCTACGATGTATCACAATGCACATTTCCATTTAAAATTTGAGCTCCTTCGTGGCTAAGCGGTTAGCGTAAGCGCCTTTGTCGTGGGAAACCCGGGTTCAATTTCCGGCGGGAGCTCATGTGGTTCGGATTCCACGTTAATCAGTAGGTTCCGTCTCATATAGCCTCGCTGCTGAAAGGGACATTAAACTCAAAATCAACTCAACTCAACTCCATTTAAAATTTTCGTGGGGATGCACGGCCCCACGATTGAGCGCCTTGCAGAATGAACAGAACGTTACATTCGATGCATCTTCCGATGGAGGGCACAATGGTTTCTAGGCAGAGCGCTTATCTCTGGTGCGTGGGGTCCTTGGTTCGACACCTGGCCAATTAAGTGTTGTTGTGGATAACATTATGCCTGTGGGTTTTCTCACACATTCTCATTCCACCAATTCTTCCATTATTATTCACTTGCTTTAATCATCCATCTTCCTTAGCCTAACAGGAATAATTGTGGGACGTTAAACTGAAAGATTCCATTTCATTTACATCTTCCGATAATTTTCTATTTAGTTTTTTCACCCTTTTATCTCTAACTGTTTGTAATAATTTATTTATATAAACATTAATCTGACCAGTAATGATTTCAGAGGAGGACCTGGGGGAGAAATTCCCTCTCGGAGCTATGAAATTCCCACAAGGGGATTCCGATATGATTGTGCTCAACTTGTGTTACTCATATTTTGCCAGTACCATTTCATCCCAGTTTATTCAAAATTTCCTCCCAGGGACGACTTTGCTGAAATCATCACTGAATCTGACTGTTTAAAAACTCTCAATTTAATTAGTCGTAGTAGCCATTTCGTAAAATGGTCTTAGAATGAAAAAAAAATAAATAAATAAAAAGCCAAAGGAAGTTGTTTGTTTCTCCATGATCTTTCCATAGATGTGTGGAATGGCATATCTATCCACTCAAAATAGGTGTTTGCATTATTATTTATACCTAGGTACATTACATTTTATATACAAAACTATATAGTTTTAAACTTTTACATTACTCGTATATTTTTACACATTTTCATATAATTATACATTTACCAATACAGTTTTGCACGCATGATCTCAAGTTTGATCACCAGTGGGGCTCATAATTTGCTGTATTGAGATAATGTTTTGAGGCAATCTGTGAAGCAACATGCTCTGCAGTGTCACTGATAATTAACCTAACAAAACGTGTATAATCACAACTAACATGCTATCTTCTAACGTTGTAACATGGGCTTCGCTCATTAATTGATTCGAATTTGCCACCTCTTTTCACCATCTAAGGTAAATGTGGCGAGATCTAATGTTTAAAGTAGGGATTGGTAAAACCGGTTTTTATAAAAACCGGAAACCTGTTTCTTGAAAAACCAACATTTCGGTTTTCTCCATAAAACCGGTTCGGTTTTTCGCCGTAATCGTTTTCAGTCTTTTAACCGAAATCGGTTTCGGTTTTCTCCAAAAAACGGTTCGGTTTTTCGCCGAAATCGTTTTCAGTCTTTTAACCGAAATCGGTTTCGGTTTTCTCCAAAACCCGGTTCGGTTTCTCACCAAGAGTTTCGTTGTTCTCTCAAGACTGGACCGGTTTACAACAAAAGCAGTTTCATTCTTAATAGTTTTTAAGCATATCGATTTCAGTTTGCACTTTCTTTTTATGAAAATTTCCAACGAAACACTATCCAAATTCAGAAATAAAACGAGTTTTAGAAAAAGTAAAACCGGTTTCGATCACAAATTAAATCAATTTTGGAGAAAAACCGAAACCGATTTCGGTAAAAACTGAATCGGTTTTGGAGAAAACTGGAACCGATTTTGGAGAAAACCTAAACCGGTTTCGGCGAAAAACTCTTTTTTGAAAAATTCAAAAACGGTTTCGGTTTTTCCTAAAAACCGGAAACCGAAAAACTGATTTTTGTGCCCACCATTAGTTTAAAGTAGTGATTACCACAAAAAAGGTTTTTAGTTATTAGAACATATTAAAAAAACGACTTTTAAAAACCGATTTAGGGTTTTCTTATTAAATCGGTTTCGGTTTTCTATCAAAAAGTTTTTACTTTTTTATTAACTTGTTTAAAAGTGAGTAGTACTATAAGGAAAAAACAGATACTGGCTTTGGTGAAAATCACATTGGTTTCAGTATTTGGAGAAAACGGTTTTGGTGAAAAACCAAATCGATTTCGGTGAAGAACAGACTCTGCCTTCGAAGAAAACTGAAACTGGTTTTAGTGAAAAACTGGACGTTTGGTGAAAATCGAAACAGTTTCGTTGAAAAATCAAATCAGTTTTCGGACAACCGAAAGCAGTTTCGGTGAAAAATCAAATCTGTTTTGGAGAAACCAAGATTTCTGGTTTTCATTTAAAAAAAAAAAAAAAACTGGTTTTGTTCATCTCTAGTTTAAAGTAATATCCATATAGGAATTCGAGGCAAACACGACAATCCGGAATCGATGCCGGGACAGTTCTCACAGACAATTAGCTCATTAGCCATGTAGTCACAAAGGAACATTTACCGATAGGTATTCTCGATCAAAGGAACCCAACCTCATGAGTTCGGCGTTCAGGAGTTCGAAACTCATTGTCACTCTCAAATTATAATTTGAAACTGGCGTTCACCCGATCTCACTATCCTGAATTGTGTGGGCGTGATGTTGGGTGAGCACGAGTTCCTAATCATATGATCATGATTTTGAAATGATGGTGTGAGCATGAAATTGGAATGATTATGTAAGTAAGCATTATGTCTAAATGATGATGTGGGTTTGAGGACGAGGAACTCTGATGGATTGATGGCATGATCTTGAGCTTGAGATTGAGTGAAACTAAGCACCTTACTCCTGGAATATATTGTTTCCTCCGTAATAACAGTAAACGAAATAGTGATACCACTAGAAATTAGATGCAAATAGACAGAAGAGCAAAGAGCTTAGAATTACTAAAATCAAGACAAAATATCTACATTGCCCATTCTGCAAAAATGTACTGGAAAATGCAAGAATACAACTGAATGAAGGAGAGGAGATATTCAAGCACCTGAGATCAATGCTACGGGAAAATGCAGAAATAGAATATGTTAAACAGGAGAATTAGCACCAGTTGGACAAAATGAAGAGAAGCGGTACTGTGTGATCGTAGAGTACCAATACACCTTAAAGGAAAAGTTTACTAAATGATAGTGAGACCTGTCATATTATACGGGCCAGAATGTTAGATGATGAAGAAGAGAGAGGAACATCAGTTGTATGTTGCGGGGATGAAGATACTGCAGTAGATGTCTGAAATAACACGGAAGGACAAAATTAAGATTGAAGCGATTCAAGGAACAGCAAAGATGGAACCAGAGTAGAATAAACTGCAGGAAAATAGGCTTCGGTGGTTTGGACATGTAAGAAGAAGACTTTCGGAATACGTAGCTCACTCACAAGTAAACCTTACGTTTGGGTGAATCGAGTTGCTGACTGAGACACATATGAGAAAGTAGTACTAAATGTGGTCAGTATTTCAGTGAAGTTGTAGGTGCGAAGCTCCAGGGGTTTAGGAGATACAGCTACCAGAACATCACATGGAAGTACAGAATAGTCTTCATACAGTTGGAGGTAAAAGCTCTGTAAGACCTCTTGTAACGAAAAAAGGTAAATAACAAATATATGGGTACATATTAGGACTAGGAGGAAGTCATATAGTATACCCTCACGGCGGCCATCTTGAAATCCGCCATTTTGAATTAAGGTTAAGTTTTTAAAATAGGAATAGGGTCATGTGATACATGATTTAAGGCGCAAATTTAATCAGAAGAACAATGGTCACGTTAATTTTGAGTTACGCACAATTGGTAAAAAGTTACAGGGAAATTAAATATTGTTGCAGCATATGTATTAGTCCTTTACCCCACCTTGTAAATTTTGTTTTAATGATAATAATTAAATAAAAAGCAGATGGATAAATATTAGGTCTATGGTAAGAGTTGCCTTGATGGCGGCCATGTTCAAATCCGCCATTTTGAAGCAGACAAAAGTTTTAAACAAAACGCATAACATTGACACCTTATTAATAGCAAATTTTACCATAAATCCGACGGTATAACCATTTTTGCTTTATCATGAACCAGCATTTGTTATCGCATTCACAGGTTGCTAATTTAAGGAAAAATGACCAAAGAGGAATTGATTCATAATTGAACTTGGGTCTTTCTTCCAGAAAAGTCCTCAATTAGTACAATCAATATGTAGTTCAGAAAAGAGTGCATCACTTGCACAAATGCTCTGCTCATAGTGAGCACACTTGACAAAGGCAATCGAGTTACACATGACACATCTGTCGTTAACAATTCCGTCAGTAGTCGTAAGAAACGATCCATTTAATTTTGTGCTGGTTAATGATAAAGCAAAAATGGTTATACCGTTGGAGTTATGATAAAATTTGCTATTAATAAGGTATCACTGTTATGTGTTTTGTTTAAAAATTTTGTCTGCTTCAAAATGTCGGATTTGAACATGGCCACCATCAAGGCAACTCTTACCATAGACCTAATATATATACACCTGCTTTTTATTTAATTATTATTATTAAAACAAAATTTACAAGGTGGGGTAAAGGACTAATACATATGCTGCAACAATATTTAATTTCCCTGTAACTTTTTACCAATTGTGCGTAACTCAAAATTAACGTGACCATTGTTCTTCTGATTAAATTTGCACCTTAAATCATGTATCATATGACCCTATTCCTATTTTAAAAACTTAACTTTAATTCAAAATGGCGGATTTCAAGATGGCCGCCGTCAGGTATACCCTTACTATATGACTTCCCCTAGTCCTAATATATACCCATATATTTGTTATTCACCTTTTGTCGTTGCGATAGGTCTTACAGAGCTTTTACCTCCAACTGTATGAAGACTATTCAGTACTTCCATCTGATGTTCTGGTAGCTGTATCTCCTAAACCCCTGGAGCTTCGCACCTACAACTTCACTGAAATACTGACCACATTTAGTACTACTTTCTCATATGTGTCTCAGTCAGCAACTCGATTCACCCAAACGTAAGGTTTACTTGTCAATGGATGCTGTAGAACTGAGTGGGAAATGAGGTGAAGGCCGACCAAAGAGGAAGTAGGAAGATTATATGAAGAACAATATGGTGCGATGTGGTGTCACAGTGGATATGACACAAAATAGAAACAGATGGAGGAAGTGATCTGAAAAGCCGACCCCAGCTAACTGGGGAAAAAATGTTCAGAAGAAGAAGAAAAATATATACTATCTATATATATAAAAGAGAACGCACAAATCCTTTGTGAACTCATCACGCTAATACGGCTGAACCAATTTCTTTCATTTTTGGGGGGTTATTATGATTTGGACCCTAGATGGTTTTTATCATATCACTTTAATTTTTAATTACCAGTGTCTTGAGATAATTGACCATTCAAGTGTCCATACGTACAAATCCTTTGTTAGTTCATCATAGGTAAAAATAAACGTATTTATATGCAACCCGCATGACCGTGTCACTCGGCGGGTTAACATAAATGACAGGCGATATAATGTTAACATTTACTGCAATCTACTATGGTTTTTATCATATCACTTGAAAGCGAAAAAGTAAAAATTATCTAATTAACAAGGTTTATTGCGTTCCGGGGTGACCCCAGCGAAGCGGGGTGAACACTGCTAGTAAAGTATAAAGTATATAATATTTTCCAAAGCAACATAAGAATTTTCATATTGATACTAGCTCTCTACACAGCGCATCATTCACATATGAGCATGAATCTCCTTGTCACTCCTCACAACATCTGTACAGTGTTTCTTTCAGATATAATATTCCAGGGGGCACACTTAGTATTCCGTTGCGCACTACTGCTACTATTCTATTTATTATATTATAAACGTATTATTTTGGTCTCCTCTGGGGGGCATTCTCACAGCTCCGGGGCGAAGTGCCCCCAAAAAACATGTCTGGAAGAAACACTGATCTGAACATGTCCCTTTACAGACACAAGTGAAAGACATCTTGATGAAAATCGTCAAGGAGTACCATAGAAGGGAAGATTTTTTCGATTTTTTTTCAATATCTCGTACCGTTTGCAACATTTTAGCCTATTTCCGGTTGGAGTTCCTAATTCACGTAGATCAGTGTTTTATTTCTTCTTGCATGCAGTATGTAATAAGCGAATACATTACACAAACAATTAATTATAATGTCAGTGATATATATGGTGTTCATTGGGTAAAACTCCAAAAAATAAAGATTCATACTGGAGAAATGGTTATAATTCGTTTTTAATTATCATTTGGCCATGACGCAAACGCCTGAGAGACATAAACCCCTGTATAGAACTATGTGATGTTGGAATGTATAACTCGTAGGATATGATGCTTTACTTTTTTAAGATTTCAACACTTACAATGTACCCCTAAAAATGTAATAACGGCCATGAATTTTAAAAATTCAATTAGAACTTGATTATCTACACAAAATTTGGAATCTACCACTGGGAACGGCACGTTTCTTGCACTTGTGTTTTCCAAATCTCGTTGTCGAAAGGATTTGAGACAAACGTATAAACCTAGGATTTTAATACATAGATATACAGTGTGTCCGTAAAGTTGAGCAACCCAAAGTTTGATTGCGTATATCTTTTGAACCAAGAACGATAAAGACCTGAGACTTGAAACAAATGTAAGCATGTTTTATGTAGATATTTTCGAGATCGTGACCAATGTTAGAATTTGTAACGTTTTTGTATAGTAATGAAAGTGTAAAATAAAAACTGAACAAAATGAAGAAAATCAATATTCAGTTGCAGCATCAATATTTATCCATTGGTGTGAAAATGTGACAAAGTTGATGCAGTGTTGTAATGTAAAAAGGTTATTTAGTACAAGTTCAAAAAATTTTGGCAGAAACGCTGCCCCTGCCAACACTGTTCTGGTAAAATTACTGCAACAGATGTGTTTTAGGTTAATTAATGATAAGCAATGAGAATTTGTACGTAATTAATAACTTGAGATTTATGCCAGCTGCCAGGTGGTAAATTTTTCATCGCAAATTTTTTCATAAAAACTCAGATTATCAATTATGTACAAATCCTCATTGCTTATAATTAACTAACCTAAAACACACCTATTGCAATAAGTTTAAGACAACAGTGTTAGCAGGGGCTGCGTTTCTGTCAAAAAACGCCCATTTTACAAACTTGTTTTAATAGCCTTTTTACATTGCAACACTGTTTTTTTTTTTTTTTTTTTTTTTTACATCAGTGGACAAATGTTGATGCATACTGCACATATATACAGGGATTTACCCGCAGGAAATCAGTTTTCTGCAAATGAATATTGATTTTCTTCATTGTACAATTTTAGTACTTTCTTTCGTTACTACACAAAAACGTTACAAATTCCAACATTGGTCACGAACTGGAAAATATCTACATAAAACATGCTTACATTTGTTTTAAGTCTCATGTCTATATCGATCTTGGTTCAAAAGATATACGCAATCAAACTTTGGGTTGCTCAACTTGAGACACACTGTATAAAGATATAGAGCTGATTGATTGATTTTTCAGTTTAATGTCCCGTTCAGCAGCGAGACTATATGAGACGTGGAATCTGAACCACATGAGCTCCCACGGGGAATCGAACCCGGTTCTCCCACGCCAAAGGCACGTACGCTAACCGATTAGCCACAGAGGAGCTCTAAGCATATATTTATATTGAAAAGCCCTTGTAGCTTTTAAACCAATAGGCAAATAAGTTGGAATTTTGTACAATGCAAGTATGAACAGAGGAGAATGACATACGCTGGACTATCTACCAGATAAACCGTGTTGCAAAACCAACATAAAATTGTAGGTTTTTTAAAATTGTATTATGTCAGGTTATTCCTTTTTTCAAATCTACATGTTAAGAAAATACATGGCCACATACACTCATCCTGTAGTGAGGCCGCGGTGCCTCAGTGGTAGAGCGTTCACCTGTGGTGCACAGGATTCTTGGTTCGATCCTAGGTTGTGCCAAGTAAGCTTTGTGGAGGACAAACACCTTGTGCGTGGATTTTCTCTCAGGGTTCTCCTGTTTCCTCCCACTTTATTCATTTCACCATTCCACTCATTTCTGATTATTTAGCCTAGCCGGGACGTACAACTGAAGCATTTCATTTCCTACTGTTAGGATTACACGTACTTGTAATTCTAACAATGACGCCATATACTATTTGTAAATTAGATTATTAGATAATTACAGATTTGCAAACTATAAAAAAAAGGAAATAAAAAAAGAGAGAGAGAGGAAAGAGAGAGAGAGAATAAGATTCGACTCTTCTAAATTTAGATTTTGTTCTCATTCTCAGATCAAATTAAAGATATAATGAATAAGAAAATACTGTTTCCCTCTCATAAACAAAAGTAATGCACTTTACTCTTCAACATTCGCTGCACCAAGCAAAAAAGAAAGAAAAAAGTTTCATTGAAAGATTGGAATAAACTTTACTTATAACTGCAATTTTCGTTCTCTGTTTTCCGTTTTCGAATCATAAATTCCAGTCATTGCTTTAGAGATTCTGATTAAATATTGTTTTTTGTTGTTTTGTTTATTTAAAAAAAACAAGAAAAGAAGAAGAAGCAAAAAATAGAGCTCAAAGCGTATTGCTTAACTTTTAAAAGAAACAAGAAATAGGACGATAGCAACAACAAAAAAGCTTATTTCAAATCTAATCTTAAGTCACGTCAACAGAGAGCGGAACTATCTAATTATTATTGCACAAACAATTAAGTCCTCCAGAAAAGCCCATAACTGACAAAGTTTCGGCTTAATTAAACCTAATATTCTTGGCGTCTCGTTGGAGGATTCTCGTTTCTTACTTGGCCGTAAAATAACAAAATGAAACTATTTTCTTTTTGACAATCACAGAGGATAGTAAATCGATTTTCATTTTTAATTTATTTGAGAGCGCTTTCGGAACGTAAATTTTCTTTCTAAGTTTTTACAGTTTTATGTCTATACGTACATATAGACTGTTTAGATTGTAGAAAAAAATTAAGATGACTGTTAACTCTTTATCTTCTATTAGATTCAGCAGACATTTCCTAATAAGATACAAAAGTTAAACCAATTAATAATAATAATAATAATAATCGTAATGCAGAGATATTTCTTTCATTCTTTTACAAAATATTATATTCATATATCGAAAATAATCAAAAGAAGACACATACCGGTATAAGAATCAACATGTCTCATTCAAAAAAAAAATTGAATGAAATCTTAGTTTTACGTCCCCCGTTTATACCGGTGAGGCTAAAGGAGATGGTGAGAAATGAATGAATTGGTGGAATGAAGAAAGTGGGAGGAAACGGGAGAACCCCGAGAAATCCCACGAACACGGTGTTTGTCCATCACAAATTCCACACGGCGCGAACTGGGATCGAACCAGTGACCTCAAACACCAAAGGTGAACGCTCTACTACTGAGCCACAGCACCCCCATGTCTCATTGAGTTGAATAAAATCAGAACGGTGTAGTAATGAGACTGTACATACTTTCAATGTCCGGTACAGCGCCATCATAGGCTTGTGTGATTAAGTAATTACATGCAAGTAATTGTTCTTGAAATACCGGTAAAAAGCCGTAATAAATAAAGTTCAATTACAATTGAACCCTTATACTTCAATTAAAACATTCGTTACTTCAACGACAGTACTTCAAGTAATTATAGTGTATGTACTTGTTAAAGTACTTAGAGTGTAAGTACAAAAACTAGTTGAAAATGGTTTACGAATGAACATGTTAACTACTAGGCCTAAGGGACATTCAATATGTATTTTTTTTTTTACCCAGCTATTTAAGTGATGCATAGCTGGGGATATTATCTTTTTTTTAATATTTTAAAGGAACCTTAGGTAGGAACAGCCTAGTTAGAATTGGAAGAGAAATTTCCTTTAACCGGTCGAGAATCGAGTGAGTCCTCTTCTAGGTTCAATTTCAAAGTTGATTAGTCGAGTATGGTGGCGACGAAGATATACTATTATGCTTATTCGGTTGGGGGTCAAATGAGTCCACTTTCGGAATAGGTATTGATCGCTCGGCTAAATAAGCTGATAGTCTGACAAAAGTAGGCTGAATAGTGTATTTTAATACAATCAGGTTTATGAAGTTTGTATATAATTTGTATAAGTGTAAATTAGTTAAGATGTCTCATTAATAAAATACAATTAGTAGTTTCTCTTAAGTTTAATTTTCCTATTCAAAATGCTTCCCGAAAAATTATGTACTCTCTAAACCTTTTCTACCATATAAGTAGCTCTAACTTAGGAAGCCATTACGTTTTAATTCTATCCCCAGATGAGGGTGGGAAGGAGTGAAGTAGGATTGAAAATTTTTACTTGAAGAAATATATGCCATTATCGACTATATTATATTTTACAAAGAAAGTTTTTTTTTTTAATATTATTGAATTTTTATGAACGATATAGAAATTGGCGCTCCGAACAGAGAACGTCGTGAAAATTATTTTTTTTGAATAGAGACTATGCGAGAGAAATTTCTTTTTAAAAGAAAAGGAACCATTCTCTATATTTATGAAATTAAACGTAAAAGAAATTGCTCTTTCTATTCATTCTTTTAAATTTAATGCCCCCTCATTCAAGAGAGAAAAAAAAATATATATATATATAGCGAATGTTCTCTGAATCAAGAGACAATCAAAAGAAATACATCTCCGTAGTCGATATCGTTCAGCCGACCGGGTATTAAAGAAAAAAGAACAACCTTCTCACTCTGAAGATGGTTCTAAAAAATATCTACCTGGTTGGTAGCATATCAAGCGCCATCATCTATTTAAAAAAAAAAATAGTTAAGGTTTCTCTATCAAAATCCTTTGCAGGTTCACTCATCCCGGAAGAAGAGAGAGATCATTATTAGACTAAAAAAAAAAAGTCTCTATCGCTTAAGAGAACTGTCCAAAAAGTTTAGCAGAAATAATAATAATACTAGTTCAAGTAAAAAAAAAAGTAAACTCACTTATAGTAAGAATCTACAAAAAAAATCATTAATGTTTATACCTAATTAAAGTGACTATGTGTGACAAGAATTTAAAAAAAAGTTAGAATACTAGTTGAATCTGCGCTCTCCACACAGCGCATCATTCACATATGAGCATGAATCTCCTTGTCATTCCTCACAACATCTCTACAGAAACACAAGTGAAAGACGTCTTGATAAAAATCGGCAAGGAGTACCATAAAGGGAAGATTTTTTTAATTACTTTTTCAATATCTCGCACCATTTGAAAGATATGAGCCTACTTCCAGTTTGGAGTTTCTAATTCATGTATGATCAGTGTTTTCTTTCTTCTTGCATGCAGTATGTAATAAGCAAATACATTACACACACTATTAATTATAATGTCAGTGATGTATGATGTTCATTGGGCAAAACACTCCAAACAATAAAGCTTCATCTTAGACTGGAGAAATGGTTATCCTTCGTTTTTCATTATCATTTGGCCATGAAACAAACGCCGGAAAGATATACAACCCTTGTATACAAATATATTGTGAGGGAATGTATAACTCGTAGGATGTGATGCTTCACTTTTTCAAAATTTCAACACTTCCAGTGTATCCCTAACACTGTAATAAAGAAATAATGGCCATGGTTTGAAATATTCAGCTACAACTGAATAATCTACACGAAATGCAATCGATCAGTGAAAACGGTATCTTTCTACAGCCTATGGTTCCCGAGAATTCACTGGCGAAAGGCTTGGCCACAAACATATAAACTTTTCTAGCATTTTAATAGATAGATGTCTCAGAGCCAGCTACTCATTGTAAGGTCCAGATGACAGGTAAAAACTTCATCCCTTTATTATAGGAGGTGTAGAGGGGTAAGGATCTTTGAGAGATTTTAGAACGCAGTGGTCAAGAAGAGAGTCAAACGAGGACCGTATTTATACTCTCGGCCTTCCAACTGACCAAGCCACTACACTTTCCAGAGAATTAAAAAAAAATCTCATACCAAAAATATATTTGGCTACTTCTTCAGACTAAAGAGAAAAGCAACTAAAGTACAAAATACTATATACGAAAATAGCAATAAGAAAATAAACTTTCAGAACATTTAATAAAAAATATAAACTAGGATTATATATATATATATATATATATATATATATATATATATATATATATATATATATATATGTGTGTGTGTGTGTGTGTGAGAGAGAGAGAGATTATTAAACTACATAAGTGTTCTACTTTACATAACATTGACTTACAGACTGTGGCTGGTAATAGATGCTTCTACATACTTAGTACTGTCAATCAAGTAATAGTAGACATACAAGATGATAGCACCAGGTCTTTTTGTGATCTTGATCATATTTTTGTATTTATATTGAAAGGAATATGGCATTGATCTGGTACTTACATCTCTGTTTAATTGGTGTTCTCTTACCTCCGTTTATCCAGATCTTTGGAAGATTGTTGCTGTTGACCCTGTTCGCAAAACAGATGGTAAGGATCTAACTGATTATAGACCAATTTTTCTTTACAATATTAATCCCAAAGTGTTCAAGAAATTCATTTACAGATTTTCGTACTGTCATGCTTATTCTAGTATCTCTATATATCAATCATATGGTTGAAAAATAGATCAACTGCGTCCAATCTGGTCTGTTTTATGGCCGATATTTTCTCGGTTGTTAAGGATAATGTACAACTTGAAGTAGCACATTTCGATATCTCCAAAGCTTTCCACAAATTACCTAATGATATTTTGATAAAGAACTTAGAATTATATAATCTTTCCACTTGATTTATTATGTGGTTGGTGTATTTATTATTTGTTGTGTAAATAACTTGTTGTTAGATACAAGGATTGTATTGGTGATATCTATTATATTTATTTCGGTGTCCCACAGGGCTTTAATTTGGGTCCACTTTTATTTCTTATTTACCAATGATATTAGCGACAACTTGAATTGTAAATTTTCAATATATACTGATGATTTAAAATTTATAAACCTATTAAGAATTTGGATAACTGCTTTGTTGTTCAAAATAATATTAACAACGTTTTGTATTCGTCCGCAATTAGTTCGTTACCATTATATTGTAATAAAATATTTAGTGTGATTTTTTACAAATATGACTAATTCAGTTTATTTTATTGATTGTTCAAAAAATATTAATTAAAGTTGAAATTTCATTAGAGATTTGGGTATTGTCTTTGACTACAAATTTCTCTTTAATAAACATTAGAAAGGTTCTCGTGGGTATGCAGTTAGTGACAGGAAGAGCACCCAAGTTGGCGGACAGACCGCGAACCGCGGCGGCCTGCTGTCGAAAATTTGGCGGGCCGATGGCGGCTTAACACGGCGCACAGTGGTCGGAATGACGAGAAAATACGGCAAACTATTTGCGGGCGTATTGAAAGCGCGTTTTTCTCGATATTGTTTTTTTTTTTTTTTTTTTTTTTTTTTTGAAGACACATTAGGCTATTTTCGATTGTTCTGCTGTATTGTGAATAATAACACTGGTATACAAAATTTTGCTTATTATTATTTCTTGATGAATTTTTATGTATTTTGACCCCCTGAACACGAATCTGGCACTTATTTTTATGTAGTGTCAATATTTGCAATGATATAAGCATGTTTTATTTTTCACCTATACTGATTTATGCAGTGTAATTTGCGTCCTTTTACTTCGATACTCGCTAGGTGGTATCGCATTTGTTATTAAAGATAATTGTTCGGAATACGAAACAGAGAATATAGATTATGAAGATACATAGCAGAATTGTAAATAGAGTTATTCAAGTGTGAAGCTGATGTTGGAGAAAACAAAATATAAGGAACATCAATGGGACGTGTGTGGGGATTTCAAAATTATTGGTTTTCTTCTTGGGTGGCAAAGTGGTTATACTAAATATTCCTGCTTTCTATGTCTGTGGGACAGTCGGACAACTAACCAGCGTTATGATCAAACCGTGTGGCCTGAAAAAACGGAGCTTCTTCTAGGAACACATAATGTGATAAATGAAGCATTAGTGCCCAGATTGAAGATTCTCATGCCAACATTACATATTAAGCTGAGATTGGCAAAATAATTTCTGAAAGCTCTGGGTCGCAATTCACCTGCCCTACAATGTATCAAACAAATGTTTGCAGCTTTATCAGAGGCAAAAGTTCTGGCTCGCGTTTTCACCGGGCCTCAGATTCATGTCATGCTTAATAGTGCTCCACTTAAACAAAAAATGACGGAGTTGGAAAGAAACGCTTTCGAGGCCTTTCATAAATTGGTGACGGGATTTCTTGTGCATAACCGAAGAGAAGCGTTTAAACACCAAGTTAAGACACTCATTGATCAATATCGAGCATTGGGATGTAGAATGTCTTTAAAATTACATATGCTAAATTCGTACTTGGATTTCTTTAGGGAGAATTAAGATGTTAGCGAAGAGCAGGGGAACGTTTCCATAAGGCCATTGAGGTAATGGAAAGCAGATACCAAGAAAGGTGGGACTGTGCAATGATGGGTGATTATATTTGGGGGTTAGTCCATGACGAAGTGAACGTTTCCCACAAAAGAAAAACAACCACTAACTTTCACTTTTGACTACGGAATTCCGGTACTTGATGAACACTTTCGTCCAATCTCAAGTACTTTTGTATATAATTTTTATAAGAAATGTAATATTCATATATTTTAGTATTTATGTATTGTTATGTAGATTTTTGTTACCCAGAAAGTTGATGTCCAAAATATGTGTTATATTTGTAATTCAATGTTCCTATAAGACACAATTGTATAATATATTACTGTTTGAGTAAAATCTAATATGCTTATATCATTACAAATTGTGACATTACGGGAAAATAACTGCCATGCTCATGTTCAGCGGGTGCAAATCATTAAGAAAGCAATGAAAAATCAACAGAAGCACTACTACAATGTTTGTGTTATGCTTGTAGTTCAATGTTCTCATAAGACAAAATTGTATAATATATTACTGTTTGAGTAAAATCTAATGTGCTTATATCATTACAAATTTTGACATTACGGGAAAATAGCTCTCATACTCATGTTCAGCGGGTGCAAATCATTAAGAAACCGACGAAAAACCAACATAAGCACGACCTTGATCAAAATTTGTATACCAGGGTAAGTTATAGTTTGTCAATGATGCAGGTTCCCTATGTAGGATGCGAGAAAAAGTCGACATTTTCGAAATCAGGTTTATAAATACCATCTTGGGTCGTTATTAAAAAAAAAAAAAAAAGTAATTTAGAACTTGTGGCAATGTTATTCTTATTAAAACTACAGAGTAAAGATCTCATTATAAACAAAATTAACATGTTTTTGGACAATAAAGAAAAGTGATATATAAACATGAATAATGAATTTAACCAAAAATCAATCCGTGTAAGAAATGTTTACAGAAACGAAACTATCTGGCAACACACATATTTGAAGGCAAAACATTAGAAGTTGTCCAATCAAGTACAATAATAGTCACAAAATTCGTTTGTGAAATTAATCACTTTCAAAATTCTCTGGCGCCCATACATTGGCGATAGCTATTGGCGATGTATCATTTCGTTCGGCATGTTGTTATGATTTGGGACATACTGGGTCTGAATAATGAAATTATTGGGTCAGACGATGACAAAAGAAAAAAAAAATGTGTAGCAAGACTAGGTTTACATCTTTCCTAGAGTATTTCTGGTATCATTTCTCACGATAACTGCGGAAGTCTGTTTCTAGACTTTTGAGCTTCCTCACTTAGCATCTCTATTGGGAGAGGATCTATGGCCATAATAAATCCTCCAGCGATTTACAACGTGCGCGAAGACTTGTCTAGGTGGAAAGATGACACGATACAACGGGACTAGTAGTCAGTCTCTGTGAGTATTGAGCGCGCGAACAGACTCTTATTGAAGCTCGCTTCGTTTGTCAAGTAGCAAGTAGTAGCAGCTAATTCTAACAAAAATCATTAATTGAGAGACCGCAGAAAATATTAAAATGAAAATGAAACCTTGGATTTGCTAGGAAAATTTTAGAAGTCTACAAATAAATAGCAAAGCATTGATTTTGAATATAGTGTTGTAAAAATACCCCCAGTGCGCATACAAAGTGCCTCAGAGGCCTGCTATCGGCCTTAAAGGATTGCTATTGTTCTGGTCAACAATACTAATATTTAGTATTTCATAACTATCAACATACTTACGAGCAACAGGTCAGTCATAGTACCATACACAGAAAGAATTTTTACAAGAACGCGCAATTATCCACTTTCTACAGGTGTTTTCTCATGAACGAGTGTTGCCAGGATGAAAAACAGATCTGTTCTATATAGCGTGAACATTCCCCTACTAAAAGGCTATAGACATTCGTTCCAGTGATAAGAGTTCACTTTTGGGGTTTTGTCCAGCTTTTCTGCTATTTCGACCACTGTGCGGCGGTACCGTTACGAAATTACACGAATGCCGCAATTTTACAGCCATCCGCCGTTTCTCCTCGTCTGAAACGCTAATGTCGGCTTGAAACCATCAGCACCGCCATTGAACCGCCACATGGCTGATTCATAACCACCATTACCGCCATTAACCCACCAAATGGACTCTTCTCTGCCGCCTTTAATCCTCTACTCTCAATTTTGCCAACAATTTACCCTGAAAATTCTATACCAGTACATGATTAAAACACAAAATAACTCCCGCTTTTGCGTATTAGAATCTTAATTTAACACCATTTTTTAAAAAATTAATGCTAGCTCGTGAGCTAGCAACCTCTTAGAGGGTTACGCCCTCTTTTAGGAAAGGGATGTGAAGGAAAGGTTTGTATAAGGAAATTGGGAGAGGATCTGAGTGATGCATAGGTTACAGTTTTCAATCTTTATTTTACTTTATTCCATCATTTATTTACAGTATAAAATATAGTCATGATTATGTAGGGACATTATGATCTTTGCGATCATAAACATACTTACTGATGGATGCACAGGTAATAATATAAACATATAAGAAGAAGAAGTCATAAAGAAGGTGCAAACGGATCGGGAGAATGAAGATAGATTATGAAATTGTAAACATAACAAAGACTGTATAGTATGGTAATTATAAATAGATGCTTTGAATATGAGGGATGAGATTAAGTGCAAGCACGACACAACACGAGGGAAAGGTTAAATCAACGAATGCTGTTATCTTCTGCCTAGGGATGACGCTAGGCTCATGAAGACTAGGGGAGCCCTGTTAGTCACAAAGATAGATCACTGTGCAATATATGAAGGAAATATGTGAGAGAGATGAGCATGAATATGATATTCGTCCAGAAGTTCCAGATCGAGATGATTAGGGGGTAACGTATAACAATAGAGTGTGAAAAGGAGGTGCAAAGGTGTATAGTAATAACGTGGTCTGCATGGATGAAGTGAAAGGTAGTGCATAGTGTCGAAAAGTAGTGGGTGGTGACGAGAGTAGGGATCGGTGAGAAATTTACGGTGTAGCGTTTCCAGGTGAAATTTAAGAACAGGAAATGTAATACGAGAGTAAAGATCACGGGTGGGACTGGGTAATGATATGCGATAGGCGATGCGAAAAGCGTGTCGTTCAAAAACTGCGAGCTTGGCATAGTAGGATGGTAATGCTGATATCCAGGCTGGAGAACCATATGTAAGCACTGGGCGAAGGAAGACTTTATATGTATTAAGAACAAGCCGGGAAGAGAGACCCCAAATGGTTCCGGTTAGTCTTTTGAGTAAATTAAGTCTATTATATGCCTTAGTTTTAACACAGTTGAGAGGAAGCGTCCAAGTAAGGTGATGGCCAAAAATGAGGCCAAGATAAGTGACGGTTTTAGAAGGATGTATTGGTACATTATTGACTTCTAATGAAAGAAGTGACGAGTTTCGATGGACTTCAGTGCGTTTGCGAGGCGGGATGAAAACTATGGCTTATGTTTTTCCGGCATTAATTGTTAAGTTCCATTTCCGGCACCAGTATGTAAAACGATTTATAGCTTCCTGAAATGCAAGATTGGTTTGGGGAACTGTGCGACAATTAACACCAAAGTTTTTTTTTTTTTTTTTTTTTTTTTACCATGCAAAACCCGTAGAAGGGAATACCTTCTCTTGGAGTGAAGTTAATTATATAGGGAAACTAAGGATAAAGTGGAAGGACAAAGAGGTTTTATTTCATTTATTTGATATCTTTATTTATCCATTATATGGGGATCTTTATTCATCAATTGATTAATAATCGTCAGTCAACCTATGTTCATTATTTGTCATTGTGTATGTATGATGGGATGAAAGATGCAGTGCAAGTCAGACGCCACAACACAGTGATATTGGTTAGTTAAACACCAAAGATATGGCCTTCCGAGCATATCAGAAGTAACTCGTAGTTGTAAGTGATAATTTTTAATTGGATTTTATTGTTTGCAATGAGCAAAGCTTTCAGCAGTATATTTGACATTTAGCCAAGTAACGAATAACGTAACATGTTCTGTTGTAATCGGTCACGAAAATAGTTCTGTAAGTTTATTAACCGTCTGACAATAGTTACATGAGTAGCAGTGCTGCCACCTATTGTTCTTATATCTTAGCAGCGGACGTTACCGAGTTCTCATCATTCAGTGGTCAATCGTCGAAAAGTCTCTATAACACCGCCTGGCGGAAAAACGACAAATGCCAGCTAACTTTCCGACGACGGCAGTCGCTTCGCTTCCGCTTGGAACTGAAAGCGGACCGATGCCGGCAGTCATTTTTCCTTCACTTCGGCGGCAATCAGGCAAAAGACGACTGCGGTCCGATGATAGTTAGCAGCACTTTGCACACGGGGAAGTTACATATGTAAAAGTATACTCGAATGTAATATGCTGTTTATTTCTTTCTAATTGCTTCATTAGTTTCATATACGCAAGCAGCTGCTGATAAGTGCTTTGAGCCTGACTTATCACATGAAAATCGTAAGCAGAGACGCAACAAGAAATTTTCTTGCTTTTTAAGGTGGTAAGTATTTTAATCTGCTCTCAGTCTGATCATGAGACTGCAAAGCAGATAGCCTTAGATACTTTTAACCAAAGAAAAAAAAAATATCATATTTCATCAATTCAGGAGTTTAATGAAATAAGAAATAATATACACTGTATATGCAAAGTAAACACGAAAAAGTAAATCAAAAGATGACATTGTGTACTAACAAAATTTATTTTAAAAAGGCCAATTTTGTTTTCAACACACACTAACAAAATTAAAAAAAAAACATATCTATAGAAACATATTAAATTTGACCAAAATTTTCGTTTTTTCCCTATCTCGAAAAAAAGAACTAAGTCAGTTTTACACCAAAATGTCTGCATCAGTTTTTGTTCAGAAACAAAGGTAAGGGGCGCGGTGGTTCAGTGGTAGAGCGTTCACCTCCGGTGCTTGGGGTCCCTGATTCGATCCCAGCTCGCGCTGTGTGGACTTTGTGGTGAACAAACACCGTGCTCGTGGGTTTTCTCGGGGTTTTCCCGTTTCCTCCTACTTTCTTCATTCCACCATTTCATTCATTTCTCATCATCACCGTCCCCTTGAGCCTAACCGGCATAATCGTGGGACGTAAAACTAAAATATTTCATTTCATTTCATTTCCAGAAACAAATGTGCTAAAATTATTTCCCAAACACTGAAATTCGAGATTCGATTAGTCTGCAAAATTCTGTAGGAATCGTCACCACCTTGATTGTTTTTGCTAGCTCCTTACACACATGAAGTATGCAAGTAGAATTTAGCCTTTGCTGTGACATTGTGCTCCTTAATTAAGTCTAACTCCTTTTTATTGATGAAAATGACCGTTCACATGTTGCCACTTGCTGGAATTACCAGCAATAGAACCATACATTTATGTAGACTTTCTCTTCTATAAATATAAATAATAATTAGAGTATTTAAATATGGTATCAATTAGCATAAAGTTAACTAAATTAAACACCATTCTGAATATTTACTCTCGTCAAATCAGTCGGATTTTATTCTCTTGAGTCTGTCATCATTCATATTTGCCCCCTTTGCTCCCAAAATTGACTTCTATTCTAGGTTGAAGGGGGCAATGTCCCTTACTACCCTGTCGTTGTAGCACTGTCGGTTACGTAAATTTCAAATAATGTTAATTAGTATTTTTACGTTGTGCTATGAGTAGCGGCGCAAATTTGTCTTCAACATTGGGGAGGGAGAGGGACGGGTAAGACAGTTCCCATAATCTTTTCTTCCCGATATCCAAAATATTTATGAAGTTGAAAAACAATGTTGTGGAAGACCAGAGGAGCAGAGTTGTCTTCAACGTTGGGAGGCGGGCAGATTTCAGGCTTATTCTGGGGGACATCAATTTCATCTCACGTTCCTTTGTGGCAATCGGCCAAAATCATCAAATTTCTCCCCCAAAACACATTTCAAATTGGATTATTGGTGGGACAAACTCCCTTAGTTCCAAGATTGGAGAGGACATGTCCCTCTCATCCCCCCGCATTTTGAGCCAGTGGCTATGAGGGAGACAGCATCAAGGACTTCGCAGCTTTTATTTTCAGGGGGACAAAAGACAAACACAAAAGGGCAGTCGCGAATACAACACACACATCTTGAAACACCCGTGCACATAATATAATTACTAAAACAATTATTTACATATATTTCATAACTATTAACTACAGTAAATATATTACTCATGCACTATACAATTTAACATAAACATAATAAACACTAGACTGTATGGGTATAAGCAAATCTAACATGATTTGACATCTATTTTGAAGAATAAACCCCCCTTCAAAATCCAGCAGTGGGTAATTGCTTCTCCCTTGTAACATCCTGCGAGCGATCATAGGGGCCGATGATCGAATTAGGACGTATTGCATATAAGTTGTAAATTATTGTCAAAAAAACATACTAGTTTTAAAAATTAAAAAATACGATTTTCCGTCTTGAAGTAGCCTATATGTAATAAAGGTTTATACGCACGAGCATACTGGTAGTAATATATTTATAATTCGACCTATGGGAAAGAAAGGGGGAAGGGGAGTTCGAACTGGACCCTATTTGTTTTCGACACTGTAGAATATATTGTCTTCTGGGCCAAATAGCTTCGGTCTGACACTCACATTAAATGTTAAAATTATTTTACGGATCCTGGAGAATCCCCTCCCCCTGGAGTATTAGAATCTTTGTCACAATCACAAAATTTAGAAGTACGCCGGGGGGGGGGGAGAATTCAACACACACACACACACACACACACACACACACACACATGCATATACTGTAGAACATGTATAGCTATAGAACAAATTCTTAGAAAGTTTCTTTTCTCGTCCTACTAAAATTTTTGTTGTATTTGAGAAGGCATTGGTCAAAGAAAACTTGTTTTTTTCTGAAAGAAAGAAATGAATATGTGTGTATGTATGTTGTTTGAAGTTCAGTTTGGAGAAGCTTATGCGAAGAAAAATGTTTTGGTGTATAATAAAATATTCTTTTTATTTGATTTTCTTTTTAATTTCTGTTTTTATTGTTTCGAGTTTCTTTCTAATAAGAAGTCACGTCACGCATAACTCTATTAACAGCAATTTGCTTTTCAATACTTTTCATCAACTGTTGTACGTATGTATGGCTGATTCTTTTCAAAAGAAAAAGAAGCACGTGTTTTTAATGGAAAGCACACACATACACACACACAAGGTTGATAAAAATATAAATGATGATGTTATTATACTAAGAACAAAGGGAAAGCAGGTTTTACCGCCTTTGTGGAGAAAAAATTACATGTAAATTATTCAAATATTAATTTATAGTTGCAAATAATATAACATTTTTTATGGCTTCCACCCGCGTGATGATTTCTCAACAAATATAGTAAATTAGGCTGAAATATTTATTTGTAGTGGAGAAATTATTTTTTTTAAAAAATAAAATCTAGAGTTCAGCGTCCTAATGTTACACTATACTGTAGCCTATCTGCCGTTACAACTAAGGATTGTTAGATTGGTATATTATTAATGGTAGGTGTACGGAACACAGACCGTATTTACAAAACTAGCATATTTTGTGCATACGCCACGTGATACTCAGTTGTTCCAATACAGGAGCCTGTCAGAAGCCCAGTGATGTCAACCTGAAACGTTACAAAATCCCAACTCGAGAAATAGAAATTCCCATTTTGCTCTTGAATTTCCCATGCTATACTAATAACAAAATTTTCTAAACTTAGAAATCATGAACAGTCAGCCATTTTCATCAATATATGAATGAAATTTAAAAATTCCGATCGTCTACATTTATCAAATAGTTTATGAACAAGTATTTTCCTTAATTGAAAGAGACAATAGAAAATGCTGATAAAAATAAATACATTTTGTTATGAGTTTAGTATTTCCATCATGTTTTTATGCCATAATCTTCTACTAAACGTAATAAAACAAGATAAACTTCATTCTTCAGTCATTTCGTATGGAAAGATTTGGCAGTTGGACGTTTCTCGTTTTATTTTCTTCCATTTCTCTTATTTTTAATACCAGAATTCAACTGAATGGCTCCGCCGAACAACACTGCAAGTGACAACAGTCCAAGTTTGCAGAAATAATAATAATAATAATAATAAACTATATGTTGATTATGTATAGGCTTTAAATTTACTTCTTCAGTTTCAAACTATGCCTTTATATCAAATGATGTTACATAGAATTGGAACTTCTATTATAGTGTCGTTGTTCTGTTAAAAATCTGAATGTGACAAAAATTGTCGCTTGCAAGGTTGTTCGGCAGAGCTATTGAATTAACGTTCGTTGGCACTTGTTATTTGAGATTCCCAAGTCACTCCATAAACCACTTTAATACTAATATGCTTTTTATAGTAACAAAATTTAATAATTAGCATTTATTTCAAGTTTATTGAAGATTTATTTGCCTGCTCCTCGCCCATAGACAGTTTGTTGGCGTCAATGGAATAAATATATGAAAAATAACATAAATCTTGCCAATTTTTACGAAAATTCCTTTTATCCCATTTCAAGAAACTATTATCAAAAAATCCCACAATATGGGATTCTTTACACGGGTTGGCAAAACTGCATAAGCCTCTGCAAAAATTTCTGACTGAAGTTTTCAAGAAATATTCCAATCGTATTGAAATAACTTTGAGATTAAAAAAAAAAATGATTGTGGATTGTAATTTGATTGGATAAAGAGCAGAATTTTAACATTTATTTACTCTTTCTCAGCACTTAATGCTATAGAGACGTATAACAGATATACAGAGCTTAAATAATATGTTTACTATTTCTAACACTACAGTGATGGATACCAACATTACGTATTGTGTTATTGAACAGAATGCTGAGCAGAGTTCTGATGTAATTGAGCAGCTCGGGGGAGGATAATGATTTTCTGAGTTTTGTAAGTTTCGAGGAAACTGGAAAAGAAAATTCAACATTCCCATGCAATACAATGCAATGTTAATGACGCATTCCAAACAAGATTGCTCTGCTATCTGGAGGTACATTTCGGAATTTAAACTACCTACATACTGTTCTATGGTCCAATCCCAATCCATTGTACCTAATAGTTCAATTTGACCGGAAGTGGCGCTTACCATTACCATAACCCGAGCTGCTCATTTATCTTGTTTACATATAGGAAAAAACAGTATTTACTTAAATATTTTATTTAGCTCATTAGTTTCTGTGTTGTCATACGTACTTTGTATCAAACAAACTTGTTTGCAATTAAAGCAAATACCTGCTGTGTTGCCAAATGTGCCATTTTTGTAACTATACTGTGCACCCCCTCACTAAATAGCACCCCAACAGCGATCGATCGATTTCAACAAATATTATGAGCCTTAACGAAAAATGTTATCCTACACAACTTCAGATCTATATAACGGGGCAAAGCTGATGGTTGGGAATTCATCTCTGATACTGTATAAAGGGTCTTTGTTCGATTACAAGCTATGCTACCTTGTAATGGACAATATCATGTCCGTATATTTTCTTGAAGATTTCGAAAAGATCTCGAAAAGCAGTGATAGGAGGATAGGACGCATTGTGATGAAAAATCCATTCTGTTAACTATAAAGGGAATGACAGATGGAAAAATACCTAGCGGAAGGCCGTGATTGATACCGACCAAAACTACAAGATATAGGGAAGAAAAATATATCAAAATGAAAAGTCCAGTACTGAATAGGGGACATTAGAAACCAATCTAAAGATTGCTGACATGAGGAGAGATGTTTTCTGATTGCTTAAATTTTATCTTATCACCTTCAATTCATCATTTCTTTTAAACCCCCCAAAAAAGCGTGATTTTCGTTTTCCAATTATAGTCGAGAAAATTAATTCCGGGTCCGGAACAGTAATTGATTTTCTGACAATGATTTTTCATTTTCGTTCATTGCTTAGGTGATTCCTTACAGTAGAATAATTGTAGCTTGAAAGATCTTGAGCTATCGGTAACGATATTTGCAAACGTTGGTGGTGTAATAAAACATGATTTAGTGTCACTTCGGTGATTTGGTTTCCTGAACAGAGCCGATATACTAAACTGTATTTTGGCTTTGTGATCAGAACAGACACAGTGACAACAATAGAGAAGGCAAGTGGAGCGGGTGTACTCCGCTGGACCCCACTGGACATATTCTATTGTAAAGTTGGTCGAGTAATATAAAACTAGCCCTCCAAATATATCTGCTGTTCTATTCTCCCCAAGAAATTAAAGTTGAAGTCGTCACTGGAAAAGCATTTCGACATACACTTTGGTTCCCGTCACCAAACGAATCAAATTAAAACGTTTACGTGGATTTTAGGACCAGAACCCAAAACATTTTCGATTCCGTTACTATTAACAACATCGATGTGGATTAAAAGTCATCATCATCATAGGTATTCTGCCATTATTGGCAGGTTACTTGGCTCAACCGAGAGGCTTTCATGCTCCAAGGTCTTCAGCTAACCATTTCATCTTCAGGTACGACGATTTCTCTGTTTTGATACCGTCCATCAAATGCAGCTCCTTCGCTTCCTCTCTTTCTTTCCTGCCACCATAATTACCCTCTAGCATGTCCCTCATGATACAATTCCTTCTTACTCAATGCCCCAACCAATTTCTCTCCCTTTTTTCAATAATCTTTACAATGATTATTTTCTTCCCCATCATTTCTAACATCCTCTAATTCGTTTTTCGCTCGATCCAGCTAATCTTCTCCACAGGCATGTGTTCAGGGGGTCTAGCCCCCTCCGCATAATTTTTTATTGGTTCCCCCAAAATTTTTCACGGTAGGCTTGCAATTGAATATAATATGGTTGGATCAGCCCCCTTAACTTCTACCAGACCCCCCTACATTTTTGGGCTGGCTACCGGCCTGCTTCTCCATTCTTCTTCAGATGCATATTTCGAAAGCTTCCACTCGTTTTCCATCACTTTTGGGTAAATTTGTACATTATTATTGTTTTAAAAGAAAGTTAGATAGCAATGTAGAAATTAGTAAGAACTTAATTCCTTTTAGTTTGAAACCTGTGTTTTCAAGTACATTGCTTTTTTTAGAAAAAAGGAAAGAATGTGGAAATGAAAAAATGAGCAGAAAATATTCAACAGAAATTAAGTAAATGTCCCAAAAGATAAATGAATATTAAGATCTATAGGTATTACTACATTTATTAGGTATAAAATACGAATGTATAGAACTTAAGTTTACAGAGGTCGTCATTAAATACGTAAATGTTTTGTACAATAATGAACCAAGTAATCAATAGCAATGGCAGCGTAAAGAGGGCCAGCGGTAACCTCCGAGACACTTTCTCAGGGGCTTCCATCAATAGCTGACGCAAGCGAGAAAATGTTCGTTGATCAAAGAGATGGTTGGTGATGCAAAATTGTATTTTTCTCAGAACTTACTTGTGCGATTGGTTGTATTTAATGAAAGGAAGACTGTACAATCTACAATCTCAATAACCGTGGTCGTGCATAGACTATTACCAGAGTGCGAGTTGTTGTCCATTTCGTATAGCGAGTAACCAGTGGTAGCCCAGATTTGCTGCCCTCTCCAGCCTCCACGTATCCATTCATTGATCTGTTGATTGAATCTTGGATGTCAATCTTCTGTATGCTGTTCTGTTGTACTGTGTATATACAGTAGAAAGATATATATTTAGTGGACAAGTTATATACAGTATATAGACTTTAAAATATAATATTTATCGCCTAATTTTTAATTGTTCTTGAAGCTTTATTTTTCCTATTTTTCTCTTTTGTTGCTCTTATTTTCACGTGATATTCAAAATGAACTGGTTAATCATCTTTGAGGAAATGTTCGCCAGTATTTGAAACTGAGAAAGTTTGGTCACGACCACGAAGATTGGTCAAAGTTCTTTCTTTTATGTGAATGTATTTATTTATTTATTTAGATAGGAATATTACAGGTAAAGATACCCATTTACAGTATTAAGAAAACAAACATATAAACAATAGAATAAACAGACAAGTAGGCCTAATAATTTTAATGACTGGTTAATCATCGATTCTGATAATTAAAGAATTTACTACTTTTTAAAATTTAGTGAAGGACATTCTGAATATATCAATATTTGGATCAACCACACAAAGTTTGTTGTAGAGGTCACACATGCTCTAAATAGGTGAGCTCTTCATTATATTTGTTTATATGTTCTACAGTGAAATAAGCCAACTTTTGGACGTCTTCTGATTGGGAACTTTAAATTTCAGAAGTTCAAGCGACACTTGGATTTTGATGTTTAAAATTTTATATAGAAAGTAGAGTAACCGAACTTTTCTTCTCCTGTTGAGGGATACAGTGTTCAGTTGTTTAATTAAACATTGATATGTTTCAAATTTAGGATATGTCTGTTTCCTTGAAAACTAACTACCTTGCGAATTTTGAATGCATCATTTCTATTTTGCGGTTATACTTTTCTACTTGCAGAGTTCCATATTTCGGCAGCATATTAGGACATTGTTTTATGTCTTGACTGAGCGTGCTCGTTCGTCTGTCAGTTGTGGTGAACGCTGAGTCAGTAGTTTAGCATATTACATCGAGAAACGTTTTGTAACCAATGTTAAGCGTGAAGTATGAAGCCGTTTTGGAAAAAATTTCGTTTCTAATTTTAGAGTAATAATGAGATGTACCAAATGAAACTACGTAAAACATTACAAAATTAATTTTAAAAAATAATTGTTCTAAATGTTGATCTGTCTTTTCTTTTATAGCCCCTCTGAGTTCTGCGGCTCTAGGCAGTTTGCCTTGGTTGATAGTCGGAAATAATTGCTCTTATGTGGAACAGTTGTTGCAAATTATTCGACTACTGAAAATACAGCGAAACTCATTTCAAATTCCGGAAGTATTTATTGATTTCATTGCTATTGAGAGGAAGACTGCTGATAGTATGTCTGCCGATATATTGAAACAACTTCAGAGTGACAGATGTAACATTCACGACCGGAGAGGAGAAGCGTGTATTTTTGTTAACTCTCATATATGGTTGTAAATAGTGATTTCATATTACGAGAATGATATAACTTGCAGCACAGGTCCGAATCCATTGAAGTAGGTGGGATATTTTGCACCTAATCGGGAAAATTCATTGCTTCGGACGGGAAATTTGCTGGTACGAAATTCACAACAATAGTTTAGAAAGTAAAAATTTCTGAATTTAGTATGTTCTATACACTACATAAAATTTAGTACATGTGTGGAAATACCTATTTATAAACACTAGGGGTATAATTCAGCACTGATGTATAACGTTTAATTAAAAGAAAAAACAATATAATTTTCCATATCTTAAATCAAGATATATATGTTCTTATACACTTTCGTGTTTTAAGTTAAATTGCATCAGAATAATTTTCAAGTTAATAATCAGGGCATGAACATTTGTTCCATAGCTTTTGAGACGGCTCTAAAGTCTGGAAGATGAACGAAAGTGAGAAATGTATATTCCATGTTATACTTGCTAATGACGTGCTTAATTTCTTCAAACTTCACTTAGCGTCATGCTCCTATGAAAGTGTTCTAAACCATTCATCTTGTCGCCTCCAAAAAAAGGAGAATATAATTACGAAATAATAATTCAAGAAATTTCAACTAAATTTCTATTAGAAAGATTTTCTGGGAGCATTAGAAAAAGGTTTCTTTCCTTTCTGTAACTTTTAGAACTCAAATCAAGACAATTTAAGAGGCTGTAAAAAGATAGGTTAAGTGCACTCTCTGGGGTAAGAAGTCTCGGCTTCTTTAATACACCATCTGGAATAAAATAAACGGGGAGCTAAGTTGAATGAGGTAGCAAGCCAGCATTTGCGAGCCATCAATCTTTACAGAAACTTATTTTCACATTTCCGCGGTAATTAAAACCCATAATTTTTGCTGCTCGGAATCTCGAAATGGTACTAGACTTAAGGGTTCATTTATTACAAGGGCATTGCGTAACGGAGAAAAGAAGGTTTCTGCCAGAGGAAAAAAAAGGGAGAAAAATGCTGAGATATATATGTGGGCAGGAGAAAAAGCTAGGTGAAAGTACAAGGAAAATGGAAATATAATGATAGAGAAAGCTTCTAAGAGATATTTAAGATTACATTAAACCAAACCAAGCACATTAAAATCAAATTTCTTCACAGTTTGTTTAATTTATTACAGGAAAACCTTTGGATGTAAATTGAAATTCTACTCTGATAAACTCACAATTTTTGTTTTGACACTATTTTGCTTGGTTACATAGTTCTTGGATTTATATTCATCATTTTTATGTAGTTCAATTTCTTTTCAGTATTTGTTCGTCCCTTTTGAGGTTCCAGGCCTAATTTCAAAACAGATGTTATATGATACATGGAATTGTTGGTTAAAATAGTATTCTCATTTATGAACACATACTGGGTAATATCACGTTCACAGAAAATTCCATATTTATAATTCGGTTATTTTACAGTATCATCTCAACGTAAGAAGATGAGGAAGACAGTAGCTGTGGAAAGCAAGTGAGAGTAAGAACAAGACAATGGCTTATGAAATGGTTTTCTTACACTCGGAAAAATGTCAAAACGTCCACGGAAACGGCCATAGATTCCACAGAAATAATTAAAACCTCACACGCAGAAATGGATCATTGCCCTTACACAAGTGGGCTAAGTCCTCTAGCATCATTAGCATCAAAGTGGTCATAGCACCCCACAAGTTGACAAAACCCTTACATCGAAATGGTCATAACTCCAACAGTCAAAATCGCAGTAAAAAATATATGCAAAACTCCCAAATGGAATAAATGCTCGTAGCCACCAATAAAAGTAAAATTTAGACCCCTCTTCTCTGGTACGAAGATTCCCTGGTTCGATCCCAGGTCATGTGAGTTTATGGTGAACAGCATCATGTTCCTGGGTTTTCTCGAGATTCTCCCGCTTCCTCCCACATTATCATTTCACGAATTCATTTATAATAATTTATTTTCATTATTCTATCTCCTGTAGCCTAAAGGTTATAACTGTGGGACATTAAGCTACAAATTTTCATTTCAGTTCTCATTATGTATATATACAAGCGGTAATAAATTCAAACACAAAACATGTGGTAGATTTTGACCATTTTGAATGAATTTTGTTTTCGTTTTTGTGGGACACTTTGACCGTTCGACCTTTATGACCTCCACTCGTGCACAAATGTAGGTTCCTTTGTTGAGAATGAGGTGAATGATAATGAGTTAGAATGAATAAGAGTGAGATGAGCGAGAGTAAGTTAGGATGAACTAGACTTAGCTGAGTGAGAATGACTTAGGGTGAATAAGAAGAGACGAGTGAGGATGAACTAGAATTATAAGATTCAGGAGAGTGAGGTGTTACGATTAATAAGATTTAGATAAGCGTGACTAAGTTTGGTGATTTAGGATAAATTATATTAAGATGAATGAAGGTTAGTTAGGGTGAATTGATTGAGGTGAGTTACGATCAGGATAAACATAATTGAAATGATTGAGGATGAATTAAGGTGAATAAGATTGAGATCACTGAGCTCAGTTAGGATAAAAAAGATTGAAATGAAAGAGGGTGAATCAGGGTTAATACGATTGAGATAAGTGAGGGTAAATTAATTAATATGAATAAGATTGAGATAAGTAAGGATGAATTAGGTTGAATAAGACTGAGATGAATGAAGATGATTTAAGATAAATAACATTGAGCTAGGAGAGGGAGAGAGACAGCAAGAGTTAGAATTAAGAGCAGTTGGGGATGTATAAAAGTGAGAATCGTTTTAAAGGTGAGTACGGGAAAATTCGAGAGCAGATATTAAGCGTGAATGAGGGCAACAGAGAGATCAATTACTAAATAAGAATGGCAATATAATACAAGAAGTTGCTGATGATGACGGTAAGTGAAAAAGAAGGAACTGCTAAGAACGAGTGTGAAAAAACTACCTGAATGTGAGAGTAAGAAGAAGATGAGGATGAGGTTGAGGAAGATGAGAAAGAATTAACAAAATGCCCGGTTCTCTCGACCACTTCACACAGCACAGTGATTATGAAAAGGAAAGATCTCTGAAGAAGTCTGAAATCCAGAAATATTCCCTAACGTAACAAGCAAATTTTTATTACCCCTTTAAGATTTTACTTAATTTACTCAGTAGGCTATTATGAGTTGGAAGTAGTGACTTTATTTTCCTCTTATTTTCATTCTCTTTTTCTTTCGTTTATTTTATTTTATTTTTTAAGAACTAAATGAGGTTCTACCCTTAATCTCAGCTTCTCTGAGGATTTCGTTTTGTTATTTTTGTTAAACCCTTTTGCACTGTTAGCGAAACAGAACTTTTTCTCTCCGCTTTTAATACTCTGTACAAATAGAAAGAGTCCACGGAAAATTCTCAAGTCTATTCTGTGGACTAGTATGCAAATTGGTGGCAACTGCCAGTGAAATGTTACCCCCCCCCAAAAAAAAATGGAAAAGAAAAACAGGGAAAGGAATTGGTTTTGTTATTTATCTTTTTTTTTTAAGTTGGATTTTCTTAATACTTTGATTCTAGGGACGTTTTTAGGTAATGAATTGGAAAAACTTTTAAAAAATAAATATTAAAATTTTCGTAAGCTCTGTGCTTTACAAGAATAACGGATAGTTAACATCATAACCTTAATTTAACTGTCAGAGTAACACCGTGTAGGGTGAAGTTAGGAAAACAATTGAAGGAGTTGACACTGTCATGTCTCGAAAGGATGTGAAAGACAATGTTCCAGAAAGTGTATTTTTCTATTGGAAGAGCTCTGTTTTATCTTTCGTGGGTACTCTTAGCATGAAAGACTGTTACAAGATTAGTGTCATCTGTAAACAACGTTCGAAAGGATACCTAAAAGTATACGAGTGAGTATAGACATGCTAGAGGGCTACTCATTTCACTCAACATTCCACGTGAAATTCTAAGTAGCAAGTATTCTCAAATGAATACCTGTAGCTTTAAAACAAACCTGATTGTTGATTGCGTTTTGATGTAGTGCCGTCCAGAGGATACATCTAAGCTTTACCAAAGAACAGTTGTTGATTATATCTATGGAATGTGAGCAAATTGGACGAATAAAAAGAAAAATTTTCATTGCATATCTTTTATGTTTTAAACTTGAATACCTTTGATGTTTGGTGCTTTAATAATTTGTAAAGTGTTTTTAAAAGCCGGCAAGCTTAGAGGAAAATCTACGAATATAATTTTCGTTACCTAGGAGATAAGGCAAGTATGGGAAAAAGGCGTGTTAGTTATTATGAAAATTACCTGTGGAATGCGGAATAGTCAGTCCGATTCTAGGTGAAATAATAGACCTAGTAATAAAACAACCATCTGTACATTAGTAAAAAAAAGAAAAAGAAAAAAGAAAGAAAAGGAAAGAAAAGAAATGAGCCCTACAAGTGTTAGCCCTACAAGACGAGATTTGAGGCTGTCTCGTCTCGAAAAGTTGTCTCGAAGTTGTTGTCTCATCTAGAAAAGTGCATCTGTTTCTATTGGAAGAGCTATGTCTCGTCTCGTATCTCTCCAGGAAAATCCTCTCATCTCGTCTCGTGGACATCACAAAGTGTCTCACGTGAGTGAAGCTTTATACATACATTCTATAGGCTGTACACTGTAAATGACCATGCACACAGAGGTTCTATACCCATGGATAAAATATACAAAGCATACGAAGAGGCGATACGTATCCTTATTCGGCTTCAATACAGATCTGTATTATGGCATGGAGAGAGTAGTGGAGGTATCGGATGTAATGACGGGAAATGGAATGGCACACTTAGTCAACGTTTGTCACCAGGATTGTAGACCTAAGTAAACACAATCTAATCGAATCCTACAATTACTCAATGGAGGAAAGGTCTGGTGATCGTGCAGCCAAAGAAGTTGACGATGCACTCGTTGAAGATAATATTAGGTATCTTCGAATTATCCAAACAGGAAGTTCAAAAATTCGATTTACCTACTACTTTTATCATTGAGTTCAATGTTCTTTTCAAGAGGAATAAGCTTTCCTTTAAATTATTCAACATTTCGAATCATCCAAGTTCAAAGTAACAAAAGTCCGCTACATATTCGTCCGAATGTTTCTAATTTTTTAATATTTTTCCCTGGCTCACTTTCTCTGTTACTTTTCATTTTATTTTTTAATTATTTTTTACTTTCTAATTAAGGATAGGAGAGAAGAAACTATGATAGTCTTGAAAAAATCGAATTAAATGATTTTTGAATCTATGGGATTAACTTTGTCAGACTACGACACGGGGTTTATGCGAATAGAAAACAGGATTTTTTCGTAGAAATTAGAATGTAAAATTAGTTGTGTTTATAAAGAAGGAAAAATATCCATCTCCTTCATTCACTTCTACTATACTGTAAAATTAGTAGTTGTAGAGCATTTCATCCAAAGATTGAGAAACCATTCTAGGACACTTTCGCAAAATATCTGGAGATAGAAATGTTTCCTTTCAAAAATAACTTCAGTATTTTCCGTATGAAATTGCAAGTCGACTATTGCTACAATTTACATTAAGTTTTAGAACACTAATAAGAATGTCAAAGGTTACATTCTTACTTGTAATTATTGTTGATTGCTTCCTCTTGTGAAATTACTTTCCATATTTCTTCCGAAAATTTTACAAATCCATGCATTATGAGCGAGCATTGAATGTTGAGAAAGTACACACATATTCCCGATTATGCGACAGCAGAACGCCTTGGATGATAATCTGAAGGGTACGCTGCAATCGTCAGTGTTCCCTGTTCAGAGATAACCAAACTCTGGAGCCGGGCTCCTGCGCTCAATCGCACTTGAGCTCAATAAGTTGAGCGCGAAAAAAATGTGGAGGTAAGCCTTATAAGACGATAGCAAGTTTGAATCCAAGTCTGAGCGAGCTTGAGCACTAATATGTCTTGCGGAGAGCAACACGAGCGAGTACAAGCCCCGTGTGAGAGTAGCAAATCTAATCCCTTAATGAGCACGAGTCTAATTAGATTAATGAACGCGAGGTCGAGCCGGCACTAGTCTGATTGAGAATAGCGAGAGTAAGCTCGAGTAAGTGCGAGTCTGAATTATCGTGAGCCTGATTCAGATTAAGTAAGTGCGAGCTTCACTGAGAATAAGAGCTTAGTAAGCTTCAACTGCAAAATGGACACCTCTAGTATGTACACCATTATGAACGGTTACTGTAGGGTATGGCTGTCCACAGCATGAGGTATGATATTAGCCATACCTGTAACTGTAGTGCATATACCTTAGAAGGTACCGATGCCACATCCAGAAATGACCATCACTAGTACCAAGGCAGAACTCCCCCTTACAACTAAACTAAATGCTTAGCTTATTTCGTTACACTATTAGACGTTGGCTGCATTTTAGCGGGTACTTTTTGTATCCAGAAAACTATTTCCGATGGTCCTAATCTGTTACGCGGCCACCATAAGATCCACAGTTTTAGCCTGACTGATGTGAATGTCCAGGTTTGCATCCGGAATCAGTGTTTTCTAGATAAGGACTGAATTGCGTGTGCGCTCTCCTTGAATTAATGGCGTCAACATCGATGCAAAGTATTGCGAGATTCTGCGTAACAAATACCCAGCTTGCCGCAGATCCAAGATATGCCCTCGTCAAAATCCCTTAACTTCACAAACTAAGTTCATCTACGCTGTCCTGGTAAGTCTTCAACGTGTAACGAAGTTAACTCAAAGTGCGACTCACGTAGTAGTTTGGAAAATCACCAACTTCAATAATGAGATGTGAATTTCCAAGACATGTGTTCTCTTCCTACTGAATCCGCAGCAGGCTGTTGTTAACAATCGCCATGTACATCTCCTAGCAGTAACACATATGAATATATATTTTGCTACGTCCTTTCCAGAGTTCATTTTTCTTTTCTTTCTTTCTTTTCTTTCTTCTTTCTTCTTTTCTTTTTATTTACCAGTGTACATTTTCTATCTTACGAACATTATTTTATTAGGACTATTATTATTTGATTGACTGACTCCAATACCAGATGTGTACACCAGTGAAGACTGGGTCAGATTTTCAATATGGAATTTAACGCTGCACAAATTATCAAAAAGGAACTATATTATTATCAAAAAGGAAGTATTAAACAGTCAAATCCGGTACTTCCATCCAGACTATCTGATTAGACCCATCTTCGCTAGAGTATACGTGCGAGTTGTGGTATGTTGCCCTGGAACACTGAATCGTTTGCAGGAAACACTTTTTGCTATCTGTTACCATTTTCGTTCCATTGTGATAAACGGTCACAAACGTTGAAACTGAAATGACTAATTTGATTCACTTTCGTCTTAAATAGAGAGTTAACGATGGATATGGAACCTATCATTGGGACACCGAATCAATTGCAAAATACCGCATCTCGATACCTCTTTTCGTTTTTGCTCTGATACTGTCAACAGACAGACGGATGGACAAAGCCGTTCTATAATACTTCCGACACTTAAGTATAGCATAGTTTGAGAGTCTAAAAACTGATTACATGCTAAAAGCAAGTAACTAATATTCTTTGCTAAAATATTTATTTATACATGTTTCTGAGTGTAATCGTCATCTATGGCCTTAACCCCGTCAGTATGAGAGATGACGTCCCTCAGTGAGCACATTGTCTGAGGAAAGGAATAAAGGAGGGGGAAGGAAGAAAGTGGCCTGGAACCTGTATGTTAGGTATTATACATCTCGGTATTTGCCAGGTGTGAATGTGGAAAATCGAGTAAAAATCTCACTAAGGATTTTTTGCCTGCAAAAGATGGTACATCTTTTCGACCGAGTGTTTCTACCAGGAATCAAATATGGAACCGCTCGCACCAAAGGGGAGAGGATTAGCAACTACGCTATGGGGTGCCACGCCTGTCAAAGCAGTTCGTTCAATCTGCACATACAGATTTTTACATACAGTACAATGTTATATGTTATCACTATTATCATGAATTTTCACCCAATTTACTAAACGTAAGTTAAAAGGAAAAGAAGGCATTAAAGGTAAAGAAAATTCTTGATTCGCAAAAGAGAAAACAATGTGAAGAACAATCCGTCACGATGCCGAAACGTTACAAGAATTGTAACACATACACACAAACACAGACATGTACAGATATGTTCATTCTTATTTTTATTTATTTTTTTTATTTTTTTAATATCATCATTATTAGTGTCATAAGAGTTCAGTTCTGATATCGAGAGACTTGTGTAACACGCCTTGACTTTAGTCACTTAAAGAAATTGAATTTAATTGTTTTCATCTTCTTATTTTTCCTTTTACTACACCTTCGATCACGTTTGTTAAAATACGATTTCTTTTCAAGCAATGCCTGATCAGTTTCTTTTCAGGTTTCTAATTATCTCTAATATTGATTATTATTATATCCAATTTTCAACAATTCAAGTTTGTTTTGATTTCATCTGTTAATCTTTGCCATTCTTCCCCATATCTACACCTCAAAGATGTGTACTTTTCTTCTTCTTCTTCTTCTTTTTGTCCTGATGTGTGTTCTGTGTTATCAATGTGTCCTCCTAGTAGACGCTGCAATAAATAAAACGAAACACATGACGATTCTTTTCCGTATCTCCTTCGTGCATGAGCATAAAAGCCTCTTTTCTTCTTCCTAAAGGGTTTATGTCATTGTCTCTAACTTGGCTTTTATTTCCTCTTCACATTTCAAGACTACGACTCACATAATGAAAAACCAGCCACCTGTTCTATTTTCTTCCCTGAAAAGCTCTTAACACGAAGATAATTACCACAATATAAAGTAAGTTTTAATGAAGAAAATGAAAGACACATTCTGCTACAAACTCAAAGCAAAGATTTAAAGAAAGAAGTTGTACATAATAAGATAAACGATGACGCCAGATACACTATTTATAGCAAACTAGACATTTATATATAAAAGGAGCCATAGCCATTAAAGAAATGAAGATCACTCATAACTCTCTATAAAAACTAAAAAATGTCATTAAATGTAAGACAACTAGAAAGGTTGAAACAGTAAAACGTGATAATGACCTCCGCAAAATAATATCACATCAGAAGGAAAAAATAATAACAAGCAAGTTTCTCCTCGCATAACAGACAAGTGAGTGCACCATGTTATTGCAACTGAACAAGAGAAAAGAGAGTCAACTTAATTGGCAAGAGTTTGTCAAAGTGTGTATGTATCTATATATAAAAAGAACCTAAACCACAGAAGTAACATTCATTCCACCACGGGGTAAAGGAAGTCATACAATAGAAAAAGTATCCATTTTTTAAAAAAAAAATTATCTAACACTTTCATGAACACTCACTACCTAGCTCTTTGTCTTAAGGGAACACGATAGCTCAATAATAGAACACTCACCTGGAATCAAAAAAAAAAAAAAAAATAAAAAATAAATCGTTCATTTTTACGCTCCACGGTTATGCCATGTAGGCTAAAAGAGACAGTGATGTTAAGAAAATAGGAAGAAAAGGAAATATATCGAGAAAACCCACGTAGACGGTGTTTGTCCACAACAAAGCCTACTTGGTGGAAACTGGGATCGAACCAGGGACCCACATGCACCAGAGGCGAATGATTTACCACTGAGGTACTGCAGCCCCTTTTCTGGAATCAAGCGTGTTTAGTTCGGTCCCAGGACTTGTAAGTTTGTGATAAATAATATCATGTCCCTTGCTTGTCTCGGGATTCTCCTGTTTTCTACGACATTCCATTTTCCATATCCATTCATTCTAAAGAGCGTAACTGTGTGGCGTTTAAATTAAAGATTTTATTTTATTTTCAATTTCTTACCTAAATTTGTCGATACAGGAAAACAGATTGCCCTTCTTCTATTCTGTCAATTAATACTATCAATTTTATTGTTACTTATTTCTCTAAAATCAAACTATACATTAGTCTCTCGCCTATCAAAAGATCTTTCAGTAGGACACTTTTCAAACTAACATCAAAATTAAATATTACTATTGTGGGCTGAATTTGGATTTAAACGGCATCGGAAGTGTTACTGTTCATCTCAGCAACCCCGAAAATTATGGATTCGACACTAATATCGGTCATTTTCGATCATTTTTATATATCTCCCCCTCCCTTATGTTGCGGGACTGAATTTGGATTTAAACGGCATCGGAAGTGTTACTGTTAATCTCAGCAACTCCAAAAACTATGGATCGATACTAATATATGTCGTTTTCGATTATTTTTATATATCCCCTTCCCCTAAGTTGCACCATCAAAGTGAAATGGTAAAAAACATGCCAGGCCCGAACCTAATCTATGTTGAAAAATTGATCAGGATTGATTGGGTGGTTCAAGAGTTATTAAGTCACAAACCTAGTCACTTTCATTTTTATAGATAGATTTTATATCCACAAAATAGCCAAACTGAGGAGATATTTGAACCGTTTAAAGTGAATTCTTGCATATAATTAGCACTTGCGTCAACCTGGAGTTTTTTAATTTTTGAATGAAATGCAAATTCTAAAGGGGAAGGAGTGGTTTTAAACTTTTGGGGAAAGAAAACTGTTACTTTTTTTAAAATACATTTTTAAATTAGTTAGCATTTGAGCCGATCTGAGCTTTTTTTTTTTTATTTCAGTTTGAGTCAAATACGCATTTTTAGAAGGGGAAGAGGTTTACAGATATCTTTCAAAAATTTTCCATAAATCTATTCTACATGCGCAAAGAACAGCTAGTTTCTATTCCAGCTAGTTGATAATAAAATGAATTATAGTAAATGATAGTAGGACAGTTGAAATAAAGATAGTGAGTGAAAACTGAAGAGCTACGAGAAAACATACAACACACGATGTTGTGTAGCACAAACTTGTATGAAGAAAGAAATCGAATCGGCAATACACACTCTGACACTGGATCCTTCAATTCATGAGAGACGTCTATCTCTGACGTATGAGGTCCTTGATTTGATACCCGTCCAAATAAGTTTATGGTTGGCAATATCGTGTCAATGGTTTTCTCGGGGTACTTCCGTTCCCTTCTACATTGTCATTCCACCAATTCTTCCATCATCATTCACTTGCCTTAACCATCCGTTTCACTTAGCCTAAAAGGCATAATCGTGGGACGTTCAACTGAAAGTTTTCATTTCATTTTTCCATGAGAGACATGTATATATAGTATACCTATGTAAAGTTTTGCGATGTGTGATTTTCACGGTGCTACGACACTATTCCCTAACTGTTCTATTGGTTCCGCATTTTATTGCCAAGCTATATACAGTATTTTAGTACAGTTTTTCTTATCTTCCTTTTCATTCTGGAACACTCTATTATTACGTCTTTTAGACAACAACCTACATAATAGAAAGGAAAATAAAAAGCGCTTTTCCCTTCTCTATATATATTATTTCCCCTTCTCTATTAATCTCTAAAAGTGTATTAAACAATCCGGAGAATTATTATTTTCGTGGAATTATTACCAGTACGTTTGAAGCGAAAGTGATTAACAAATTGGATTCAATGCACAAACTGCGAGAAGTGGTTCCACGTGAAATCTCTTACACACCATGTTAAATGCGACTTTCATTTGATATGATGATTTATTCGCGATCCGTAAGTTAAGCAACCTGTACTTACATTATTTTTTAGAGGAACAATATTTAAAGCTAAGGGATAACTATGTGTTGCAGTAGCTTGCAACTAATTGAAGATTATTAGTCATATCAGTGGGCGATTACTTTTAACATCTACGGGGAATAATGGTGTAAGTACAGTATGTGTGAAATTCAGTATGAAAGAGCTCAGCAATGTTATTGAATAAATTATTAGGCCTATGACTTGTATGTATAACGTTTAGGTAGGGATCTATCTTTTCTTTAACATAAATAATAACTTTGCAGAGCTTTTTAAATTCAGGGCCAGACGAAGCTAAGAAATGCAAACAAAAGTGTTAATGACGCAATTGATTATCTTCACTTCACTTTCACTGTTTTGCATATTTTTGTCACTGATTCTTGAAATTACGCTCGTATGTCACAATGACACTTTTCGCTTCTAACTTTGTTTTTCATGTTGAGTGATTTACCCTTGTGTGCACAGAAAGCTCTTGGAGAATACACCAATAATAACAAAGCGCTACTTAATTTTATATATCAGTGGTTCCACGGGTAATCACAGTTTGAGAAGTACAATAATGAAAATAAAAAAAAATAAAAAAGGATTTTATAAATTTCTTATTTCATACACAGTGCAATGGCAGAAGGTACTGTTAAGCACGTTTTTAAAAGCATTTTTGATAACGGTGGATTAATCTTTCTTTTTTCTGGAGACAAATCAGTGATTATGAAGAGTGTTGCACAAATGTGAAATGAACTGGGTTGTTGTGGTGTAACGGATAGTAGTCGGATTACAAATGTTAGACCCCTTATGCCAACACCATAGATATTCTACCATTATTGACAAATCAGTTGCCGCAACTTCCATGCTTTACAATCTTCATATACATCTTCACTAACGCTTTCTTCTTCTTTCAATTCCGACCATCAACTGTAGTCTCCTTCGCCTTCTCCCCCTCTTTCCTGCCACCACACCCTCTAGCGCGTTTCTTATGATATAGTTCCTCCACAGCCAATGTTCCAACCAGTCTCTCTTCCTCTTTTTAATTACATCTAAAATTGTTTTTTTCTCCCTCACCATTTCTTAAACTCTCCCTTTCGTTTTCAGCTCGACTTAGCTATTTCTCTCTATTCTTCTCCACACCCACACTTCGAAAGCTTCTAATCTTTTTTCATCGCTTTTGCGAAATGTCTATGTTTTTGCCTTATATACTACAATACCCCATACGAAGCATTTTATGAACGAAGCATTTTATGAATCTTTTTTCTCAAGTCTTTTCTTCCTCCTAAATACTTCTTTCGCCATTCCTATCCTTGCTTTTAATTCACGTTCGGACTTCATACCATCACTAGATCCTTTATTGTTAGCGAACAAAATCCTTCTGTCTTCATAGATTCTGGGAAGAAGGCTAAATTCAGGGAGAAAAATGAGAAGTCTTTGTTTAAGAAACCGAAGGCAAACCATCTAAACTGGTGTTAGCTGTAAATTCTCTCTGATTTCTATATCGTATACGGTATGTACAGAGCCGTAGCTAGAGATTTCGGCGCCCGGGGCGAAGTAGAATTCGGCGCCCCCTATATATATAATAAAGCAGCTTTTGTTGTTATGCTACTCTGAATTTTTATTAATCTTCTTGGAAAGACCATTGCAACAACCAAAAACGATCATTATGTATCGTTTTTCAAATAAGAGCTGTTTTCAAGAGTATCATTTTGGGCTTTTTGTTAAACTTGACAAAACTACCTTTGGTTGTATACAGTAAGAGAACAGTTATGGAAAGTTAGTACTATTTACAGCGTTTCATACTATAGAAAAGAAATGAAATTTCAATACATTAAAAACTATGTGCTTTTAAATTGTTCGAAATGGGTGACAGTATTAATTTCCAGTAATAATTGTAAAGTTTTTAATTTTATTCTGTATGTGACCACATCAATAGCATTTTAATTTCGATCTTTTTACGGTAAGAAATATTTTGTGAAATGTAATGGAAATTCAGAAGGATCCTTCTTTGTGAATTTCTAAGTATTGGTCGATGGAGGTGAAGAATATGTTCAATTTTTGTACTTAAAATCCAAAATATACTTTGGCTACTAAATATGTCTGAAATTATAGTAATTACTTATTTTTTTTAATGAATGAAAGTTCCGAATTTAAGGTACTTATTATTAATTAACACATTAAAATACACTAACACGTACATATATAAAGAGTGTGTGTACTTATGTTTTGTATGTATGTAGATAGATAAAAACATCACACAACTAGATACGTATGCACAAAATAATATGCCGGCGATACAAAATGTTGATGAAAAATGACCCCAATAAATTCCTCCTAATTGGAAGCATTTGATAAGTCAATGGAATTTAAAAGTAAATCATTGGTAGTGAAGTCATATTTGGAAAATGATGTGGTACTGAAAGCATATAAACTATGGTCAAACGATAGAATGGCATTTTAGTAGAAAATATGGCGTAATATATCTGTGATTTTTTAATATGTCGTAGCGAAAGCATTGCTCTTACTGTATGCAAAGAGAAAACCTGCACATATTGGCATTTTTGAGAAATATAGCGCATGAAAATGTTATAGGAAAACCGCATTCTGGATGCAATGCTGCTTTTGAGTTGAGCTGGGATGAATGTCAGAGCAAGTGTTAGGTTATGATCTCCATGCACGCAGTAACAAAGTTGAATATAGGTCTATTCTGGGAATTTTGCCCTCAGGACCCATCTTGTTTCCAACATCATACTTCTCTGGCATTCACCAATCTGCATAGAGAGATTATATTGGTGTTCATCAATATCTGAAAGGATGGTAAATAGTTTGGTACCAAATAGTAATTGGTGGTCACTGTCCAACTGGCCACTGGTTTGGCCAGTGGCCACCAATTATTATCGTTACCTAAATGTTTATCATACTCTTAGGGATGGATTATCACCAATATAATTTCTCTATGACTTACCGTTCCCGTGATATTGAAAAAAAAATGGCCAATTTCTAGATATTTAAGGAGCCGTAGCTCGGGAACCATAAGTTGTAGAGAGATGATATTGATGTTGATCAATATCTAAGAGGATGGTAAATATTTTGGTACCAAATATTAACTGGTGGCCATGGCCAGTGGCTAGTTGGATAGTGGCCATCAGTTAATATCGGTACGAAAATGTTTAACATTCTATTAGGGATTGATTGACACCGATATAATCTCTCTATGACTTACCGTTCCCGTGATATCATCTCTCTATGATTGGCCAAAAGATAGTTCCGATTTCAGGAGATTTAAGGAGCCAAATTTTGGGAACCATAAGTCACACAGAGATCATGTTGGAGTTGATCAATATCTAAGAGAATGGTGAACATTTTGGTACCAAATAGTAACCGGTGGTCACTGATTAACTCCCTATTGGCCAACTGATCACTGTTCCCCAGATATTGGCCAAACTTTCCGAATTTCTAGATATTTAAGCAACAATATCTCGAGAACTGTAAGTCATAGAGAGATGATGTTTCGTTAATTTTTGCAAGAAAGAGAAGGCTTACCGTTCCCGTGATATCATCTCTCCATTCTTTTTAAGTTCGTTCTGACAATGCTCTTGGAGCATTCTCAACTGGTTTCTGATTTTGAAAATGTTCCTGCGTACACTATAAGTCATTACTCGGCACCTTGTATACCACATGTCATGAAGAAATCATCTATAATAACTCTCTAAGTAATACGTAAAAACTTATTTAAACTCTTGTATTGCGAGCGAAGCGAGCAAGAAAATTTTTCAGAAATCTACGTATTTCATTGATAACCGACAGCAATATTGATCCAATTGGGCGCCAATACTTTCTGGGGGCGACTCGTCTTTTACTCATGTCCAACACCACTTTTTCTTTCTCCTTGCTCATTCGGCGCCCCCTTGCTATCAGCGCCCGGGGCGGGCGCCCCGCTGGCCCCCCCTTAGCTACGGCTCTGGGTATGTACGAGGAAGAGTTACATAAGAACATTTGAAAAGTGCGATAATCTGACAAATAGCACACAATTATTCTCAAAGTTTGCGAAAATAGAGTAAAAAGTGACTAACAGAGAAGCACAAGGTTGGAACACTACACGAAGTAGCAACCAGTAGCAGTATGCATCAAAGAAAAGTAGCACTCTCTTATTTTAAAATTTATTTATTTATTTATTTATTATTTTACCAGGAAGTGATCAGAATCATCAAAAATTTTATTGAAGTTTAAAAACTATAATGTTGTGACACATACCTATCTCTGTCACAAATATAATATTGTGACACACACTGTAGTCGTAGACGCAGCCAGGATTTTTCATATGGGTGAGCACAAAGATAATTAAAGCCTATCCAACTCTTTTTATTCTCATTTACTCATTTTATTGGGTTTTAAGTCTATTAAAAATCAGATATAATGTCATTTCAATGAATTGATGAGTTACCGTTTTATTACGATAAGGATGTTTTAGAAATGCATTTGTTCCATAACGAATATCTCTTTTCTGAAGTATGTTCAGAACACTTATGTTTAAAATCGCGAGCTCAGCTCTCGGGCTCAATTGACCTCGACTTCAACTTGATTTCAAAATTTATAAAAAAAACAGAAGCTTTAAAATTCATTTAGTTTATGTGAGTCATCTGTGCTGAATCACGTAACAGGAAAACTGAGGATGATCCTTTGCATAACATAGAGAACGATTACAAGAGATGATGTGATGAAGTAGCGATTAACAAAATTTGTAACCTGTTATAATAAATATGTAAGACTCAGGCTAATACAACAATAAAATACAAACTCACATAGGCGATGATGATAGAAAATGAAATAAACGACGAACTTTTTAAACAGTTGTAATGGAATAAATTGAAAGGTAATTTAGTTCATATTCATATTTCCTGCATCAACAGTGAATATTCTAAATTTATTGAAATAACATTTTTGAGATTATGAGTAATGCTGTCAGTTCATTTGTTGTAATTCTAGGTAGAGAAAAAGCGAGAAGACAAAAGGGAGTCCGCAATCTGGCAACACTGCGCTAAATATCGCTTACCATTGGCCACTGCTCATGTTGCTTCTTATCTGAAAAGAACTGTAAAGATTGTAAACTGGCAGAAGGGAGATTTGAGGTGGGAGTATGTAGTATTTGGTCAGTCATAAGCAGAGTATTAAACGATACAGAAAATTATGGGTTTATAGTACCTCTATGTTAATGGCAATAGTGTTTAGGGTATGCTATGCTATTGTTTATATCTTACCCTTACAGTATTAATAGTATTGGAAATTGTTTATTATTATTAATAATAATATTGGGAGAGCTCTTTCTACATATCTTGTACGAAGATTTTGTATCGTCTAGTCTTGTAAGCAATTCTATACTATCGTGGAGAACGGTGTGGTTGCTTAATACATAAAGTTTATTAGTGTTTCTGGTATATAGACTTAAACATAATAATCTCTCAGTTTCGAGCTTCTGTAGTTGTATTACAACATAGATGATAATTTCCTTCCCACGCAAACACAAGAAGTTGAACACACAGATTAGAATAATGGAATGAGGTAAATATTCTCCTAGTTTAGTCTTGCATTCTCAACTAGGAAAATGGAACAAAAAAAGCCTGTCCTTTTGGAAAACCACAACGTCTGGGCGCCCCAAGTGGCGACGTTTGTTCGAACCGCTTGGGTAGCAGCTGCATACGGGTTTATTTTTGCAAGTCCACGCGTACACAGACGGTCCGCGATGGAAGTAATTGGGTCTAGAGAGCTCAGCTTGTGGTGGCATTGCCTCAAAACAGACATAGCGACTGCATGCAACTGGCATAGGAAGAGACAGAGAAATCTTTTGTTGAGTTTTCAACAATAATGAAAGGTTTTTGAACCCAAGACAAAAGAACATTTTATTTTTTTTTCGGAGTAGAGTGGAGCACGAAACAAAGGATAGAACAAAAAAAGAATAATCCAAACATAACTTAAGAAAGGAGATAACAAAGATTTTGAAAGAAATAACAATAGAGAAAAAAGCAAAGATTATTTTCTTTGGTTGTAGCCGGTACATCGTCGAATGTACTCAATTGACTAAGATTTAGCAAAGACGTAAAAAGTGCTCGCTGAAGTTAGGTGTGATTTTCCAATACTAAGCTCTAAGTACATATTACGTATATATAGCCATAGATCTCCAGGTGTTGAGGAGCTACACGAGATGACCAGAATTAACTTGCTAAAATGGGACACATATGAATCGCAGGGAGAGAGACGGTAACATATAAAATCCACATATTGCATTTGGAACACCAGGATTGTTTTGAAGTTACAAAATACACAAGTAAGGATGATACCATACACAGTAAAAAATGGTTGTGTTAATTCAATTTTAACATAGGGCAGTGGTTCCAGCGTGTTACCACTATGCGGTGTTAATTCAACACAGACTCTGCGGTGTTGGCATTCAACACAGGGGGTGGGTTAATTTTTTAACATAGAACCGGTGTTAAATTCGTATTTGTGTTAATATTTTCGGTGTTGATTCGATACCATGTCAGAGTCGGTAGTGTGGGGACGAAGAAAGTAACACAATGTGTAGTGTGTTAATTATTTCCTGTTAATATTACACCATATTAAGTATCAATATAACACAGTTCCTGTGTTATTCAACACTATTTCCTTATTATTTCAACACACCATCTGTGTCATAATTCAAGGTCAAGGCCGTATAACTAAAACAGTTTTGGTGTTAATTCAACATCCCCCTCTGTTAAAATTCAAGTTTAGACCACCAGATTAACACCGTGTTTGGTGTTAGTTCGACTACATTTCTGTGTTACTACGACACCTATTTCGGTGTTGATGTAACCTTTTTTCTGTGTTGGAAAAGTTTCTGTTGTGCATGCTTACGCTTGTGGTAGTTCGCCATCTTTGAATAACAGCTCAAGGATGTTATAAAACAGAGGATCTGCCCATAGGTATCTTCATCATATGAACTCAGTGAAGCTAAAAAAAAAAACAACGGAGCATCGTCTGAGCCAGCACGTCTGATTGGCTACTTTCGTTTCCGCCATGATTGTTGGCTCTAAACATTTCGATCTTAGTGGCGCGGAGTGGATAGAGTAAGTCTGGCGAAGCTGTGACGTATGGCTTCACGATTTTGTTGTATGAGCAGATCCTCTATTTTATAACATCCTTGTACTAGCTGGTAAACATGACAACCAATTCATTGCGTTCAGAAATAATGAAAGAAACGAACGAACTTAACGAAAAGAAGTGCAACAGATTAATTCGTGAACATTGTCAGTTTCGTCCAATGTTTCCGAACGCGCCCTTTTCTGAAATGCCCTGTTAAAATGTTAACAGGGCGAAGAAGGAAACAAATTCTAATTTTAAAATAAGAATAGTAAACTACAGAACACTTCATTTAGAAAATCTTCATAAATTCTTTTGTGGTCTTTCCCATCATTTATTGTGATGGTTTTCTTGATTGTGCGAAACACAATCTTCACCAATATCTTGTTCAAGAATGATAAGAAACTCTTACCTATATCCTTATAATATGATTGCTTCTTAATCGTGTTTCTACTTGTTTTCCGCCATTTTTGAAACACAGTCCTCGGTGTTGACTGGTGAACTCTAATGCAGTGTACGAGTGACACAAGAATACGGTGTTTTTTCTCGCTGTTGACATATTTTTTCAGAAACATTGTATAAGACAATTGAGAACACATCGTGCGGTTTGCATGTTGAAATTTTGTGAATACCTGAATTTGTTTCAGTATTTCTTTCTACTGTGTTTGTAGCTTCAGTACATAAGCCTTAGTAATGAGCGCAAGAGTCTTGCATGCAAGACCAAGAGCAGGAATCCCGATGCAAGACCAAGACCAAGACCAAGGGGTTCACGATCAAGACCAGGAATCCCGATGCAAGACCAAAACCAAGACCAAGGGGGTGCAAGACCAAGACCAAGACCAAGACCGTACCTGCAAGACCAAGACCAAGACCAAGACTCTTGCGCAAAAGTCTTGCACAAGTACCGGTACTACTTGAATATTTTATAGAATGTAAAAAAAAGAAGGGGGGAAATCATTACATCTTTTACTTGAATACCTTGGCTTCAGTAAAAATGCCGCTGGAGTGAATGTCTTCCCAGTAGTTTATGCAATCCGTGTGAATCGATCTGCCCCTGTAGCATATAGCTACAGTATGTCGTTTTCTGAAGTGGTTGTTCGCGTATTACTCGCTCGATATTACTCGCTTTCAAGCCACACATCATCTTGCGCCATGTGATCTATCTTGGTGGACAAACACCGTGTGCGTGGGTTTTCTCGGGGTTTTCCCGTTTCCTTCTGCTTTCTTCATTTCAATCACTTCTCGTCGTCACCGTCTGAGCCTTGGTGCATAATTGTGTGACGTTAAACTAGGTATTTCATTTCAAAACATATTAATGGCGTTCTTCTAAAACTAAAGAGAAATGTAGTATTGAACATCGGTAATTCTGTACACTATAGGTGCCGACTATAATCTTGGCTCCGAGTCTCAAGCATCAGTTGGAAATTTTTAATGTGTGCCCATAAAATTAATATGGAAATAATGTTTGTGACTATGTTTGTGACCATGTTGGTGACTATGTTTGTGAATCCTAGTCTCTTGAACCACTCGACCGAACTCGATCAAATTTTCAACATAGATGAGGTTTGGATTTGTGGTGTTTTTTATCATATTACTTTGACAGTAGAACTTAGGGGAGAGGAAATGTACAAAAATAAATAAAACTTAATAACTCTTGAACCACTCGACCGATTTCAATCACAGTTTCAACATAGATGAGGTTCGAATACTGAGATGGTTTCTGTCATATCTCTTTGACAATGCAGCTTAGGGGAAGGGAAGCAGAGAGATATTTAAAAAATGATTTAAAAAATGACCGATATTAGTGTGGAATCTATAGTTTTGGGGGTCACTGAGATAATCAGTGACACTTCCGATGCTGTTTAAATCCAAATTCAGCCCCGTAGCTTGGCGGACGGGAAGGGATATTTTATATATATATAAATGATCCAAAATGACAAATATTAGTGTCGAATCAATAGTTTTCGGGGACGCTAAGGTGAACAGTGGTACTTGCGATCCCGTTTAAATGCAAATACTGTACTTCAACTTGAGGGAGGGGTCAGGAAGGAGATACGGTGTATATAAAAATGATCGAAAGTGACCATTATCAATGTCGAGTGGTTTCCGAGGTCATTGAAATGAACAGTGACACTTCCAATACCACTGGGGAAGGAGGAGATATATATAAATTTATTGAAAATGACCGATGTTAGTGCCGAATCCATAGTTTTCAGGGTCTCTGAGATGAACAGTGACACTTTTGATGCCGTTTAAATCCAAATTTATCCCCGCAACTTGGAGAGGGGAGAGAAATATAAAAATCATCGAAAATGACCGATATTAGAGAGCGCTTTACTAATAGTAAAAAGTGAGTGACTAACGAAACATATTACTTTTTTTAAAAAAAAATTTAACCCAACGAAGTGGATAATTGATGCTAGTAATCCATATTTACAAGTGAGACTGATTTTGTACAGTTATTTCAAATAACTTGGAGTTTAATGCCGTTATTTTGTGTTTCTAATATAGGTCAAAAGCATTTATATAAATTGAGTTTACACAAAAGACATAGACAATGTTTTCAGTTTTCACTGAAATTATTCTAAAATGTTAAGGAGGTTTGATAATAATTATTATTATTTTAATTTTTCTCTCTCTTTTTTTGGTCAATATTGCTAAACATATCATCATCATCATTATCATCATAGCTATTCTGTCATTATTGGCAGGTTACTTGCTGGAACCGAGAAGCTTCGATGTACGGTGGTCCTCAGCTAGTCTCTTTGTCTTGACGTAGCAATTTTTTGTTTTAATACCTTCCTTCAACTACAGTCTCCTTCGTTCCCTCCCTCTCTTTCCTTCCGCCTCCTTCCCAGACTGGATGATCCAGATTTACCCAGGTAAAGCTGGGAATCTAATTTGTTGATGAACATGATCCGAAAATTTAGGTAATCAATAATCGATTCCTCATATATTTCTTGGGAGTCACTGTGGATACCATCCTTGTTTGATAGACTATCCGCCGCAGTGCTGCTAAGATTAGTGGGTCAGTATAATAAGCAGGATGCAGAATACTAATCTGTCAGTGATATGCAATGTTGAAATGAGAATACATTACAAACCTAAAGACTTAAGTATTTTCTCTTTTCAAACATTTATTCAACTTAAAGTGTACTTCACTTAATCTGAGATAAAATGCTACATTTAAGTCTAGATTTGGTCAAATTTAGGTTGTTAAGAGGCTCCATCATGGCGAAATTAAAATACTGCTAATTTTACAGTAACTATGTGATATCTTCAAATAGATAAAAGATATTTGAAATGTGGAACAACAGCTCACTAGACAATATTATTTTACATGAGATACCGTTATCACGACTCACTTATCTGCTTTCGATTTCCAGTCATTTAGAAAATCGGCAATTGTTTTCGCGTTTGTAAATGGCTGCAAACGGAAAGCTACTAGGCTCATGCTAGGCTACTAATCAACAGAAAGAGTGATAACGGTACCTCATGCAAAACAATATTGTCTAGTGTGCTCTTGTTCCACATTTCGAATATATTTTATCTATTTGAAGATATCATATAATTACTGTAAAATTAACGGTATTTTAATTTCGCAGTGATTAGGCCTCTTTTTCAAATATTTATTCAACTTAAAAGTATACTTCACTTAATCTGAAGTAAAATGCTACATTTAAGTCTAGATTTGGTAAAATTTAGCTTGTTAAGAAGTTTGAATTTCCAAAAACCAAACCAAACCTCTTCAAATAGTGTATCCTGTGACTGCTATTTATTGTAATCAAATTTGCCTCAAATGTTTAAAGTTTGTCACCATCCTTAATCTCGAATTTTCTTGTGGTTCGCCTGGAAACGTCCATATACAATAAACAGAGAACGTGTAGCAGTAGCGTCATCAGCATCATTATCATCATAGTTTCATAGCTGTCTGATAGAGACAAATAAAGTCATGAGTGAGTACGTTAGCATGAGACTAATTTACGACGAATTTATCTCGGGGCGCATGATTCAGCCATTTTGAACGCACGCATAATTGTCATTTTAACACGGCAGAGAACTAAATAAGCATGCAAAATTGACAACCGCTTTGGAGATTGGCTTCACACTCAATGAAATTATACTTCATTGGTAGGCGTAATGTGGCTTTAAAAAGAAAGTCGTCTAACCTGTCATTAGCCAATCCATGTGCTAACTGGTGACGCAGAAGAAACGAAGAGAGAGAGAGAGAGAGAGAGAAAAAAAAAAAAAGAATAAACGGAACATTTGAATGACGGTAAAGGCAACATGTTGTCAAGCACTTGGGCTGGATGGAAGGCGTTCTTGCCTTCTTCTCTCGGTACAATATGTGATAATGTGGAAGTTGATTGATAGTACACACTAACGAATGTGCATGTGTATCACTAGACATATTCATTTCTTTTTGCTTTGGAGCAACGTCAGAGAAGAAGAGAGTCTTGTAATCGTAGTAAAAAAAAAAAAAAAAAAAAAAACCTCGGATTTGAGATTTCTACATATTTACACATTTCGTAGTCCTTATCTGCTGAAAAAGTTTCTTTCGGATATCTGTTCGCCTGTCCGTTCCGTTGCATGTATCCGAGCCCAAATGTCAACTCATGCACGCGAATCAAGTGCAAGTTGGCAACAAGACAGAATTTGAGGCTACTTTGTCTTTAAAAAATGTCGTGAAAGTGATGTCTCGTATCTCGTCTCGTTTGTGGACAATCCTATACTTAACTTGTATATAAAACCAAGTAAAGCCTTGGTGCTGAAACGGAACGCTAAATCCTAATCGTTCAATAAATCAATCAACAAGTAAAATAGCATTGCAATGAGTGACACGACACACTGACTGAAGAGCACATTCATGCCTACACCTAGGCATAGCATTTAGTGAAACTGAACTGGGATCGATTTACGGTGGGAGCAAATGTGATTTGGATCCCACGTTATACTATAGATGCACTCTTGATGCTGAAAAGAGGTGTTGAAGTTCGAAATAGTCAATACTAACATCGGAAACAACTCAGCTTCTCTTACAAGGGACGTATGCGAACCGTGACAGCTACATATTTATGAAAAGTGGTACGCTGACTAATTGTAGATCGCTAATCATCGTGGTGATAGTCACTCGGTGCGAAAATGCCTTGATTACACACTATGTATAATACATATACCAAGCAGTGACCGGGTGAGGCTTTGCCAAGTTATACCTCAAAATCGCAGGAAAAACGCAGAAAATAAAAAAAAAAATGTGTGCAGGTAACCTGATACCTACGGGAGGGGACACGTGACCAAAGACACGACAGTAGTGTCACACAAGCAGTGCTGCCATGTTAACACAAACTTATAGTTTTTCAAATAGAACGTATACCATTTTATGACATTAAAGAATTGGCATAAAACGTGAAAGAAAATAAGCAAAAGCTGGATGATCAGTGTTGCTATATAAGGGAGATGTGAGGCTGTAAATTGAGAAGTTACAGGGTCCGTACAAAGAAATGTATAACAACAATAAGACGTCAGAAGGAACAAATGTACAATAGGTACTAAATTACAGCATGTATTGACTAACGGACTGGAATACGTCATACCGAGTGTGCGGCTAGGGCAGGAAATGTACGTATTTTGCCATATTATACAGTATATGGCGTTTCTGTTGTATGTAGACAGAGAAAAATCCGTTCTGCGGACAGCGGTATATTGTACAAATATACGGTGTCCTCTGCTTACTATAGAAATCAGTACGGACCATACGTTATCCGTATGCTACATAGGCACCGAATGCCCTTAGGTGTTACATCATGCCGTTGCAGGATGTCTGACATCTAACAGTTTTTCGTAAATCACATACATATACTTATGTTACCTTCGTCGGCTATGTGTTATATACGTCCATTTGTATGTGAGATCCTGACCGCCTACATTGTTTCATACACAAAGTACGTATAGATGGAACACTTATACAGGAAGTACCATAAAACATGCGTTTTCAGTTTTACGTCTGCTGTACGTTAAGTCCAAAAACTCCAGGAATTACGCATGTAACGTATCTTTTTAAGTACGCCACGTACATTTGTTTTCTCAGTGTATTGGTGCAATATGTTAAAATATATTTCATCTGTATATTATTGGTAATCTGAATGCAGTGTGTTTTATCTTCATCGTTGTCCCACATGCTAACGTTTCCTATAATCTCAACTGACACCTACCACAGGTCATTAATCTTTGCGAATCGATTCTGACGCACTTTCTTGCCACAGATTTCTTACTTTTCGTGCCACAGCTTTTCTGTACTCTTTTCAGGCACTACGATGTCATTTCTGTGGTTTGGAAGGCATGCAGGATTTTATGTAGTATTGCAACCCCAAGACAATTCGTTTTATAGCTCTTGGGAACAATTTGAGATATAGATTCCACACAAACGCTATTGGAATTGTTGTGCTACAGGAAGACTTGCTGTTCACATTTCTGCATTATGTCCCATGGGAATTCTTCTTTCTACGATTACTCTAACATGTGCCTTTTTGGGTGAATCCTGTATCAAGCCCGTTAGTCACTGGATGCTGTGCATGCTGTAGTTTACTCAATACTGTACATTTGTTTCTTCTACAATCTTATTGTTGTTGTACATTTGTTCGTTTCTCTGGACAGGCCCCGCAATTTCACAATTTAGCCTATCTCCCTTATTTGGCAACACTGATCATCTAGCTTTTGCTTTTTTCTTTTTTTCACGTTTTATGCCAATTGTTTAATGTCATAAAGTGGTATAAGTTCTATTTGAAAAACTACAAGTTTGTGTTGGGATGGCAACACTGCTTGTGCGACACTACTGTCGTGTTCTTGGTCACGTGTCCCCTCCCGTAGGTATCAGATTATCTGCACACTATTTGTTATTTTCTGCCTTTTTTTTTGGGGGGGGGCGTTTTAGGAGTATAACTCGGCACAGCCTCACCCGGTCACTACTTAGTATATGTATTGTACCTAGCGGGTAATCAAGGCATTTCCGCATCGAGTAACTATCACCACGATGATTAGCGATCCACAACTAGTCAGGGTACCAATTTTCATAAATATCTAGCTCTCGTGATTAGCATACGTCCCTTGTTAGCACTACGTACCGTTTCTCTACCCTTCCCTAGTTTATCTTCTACCACAATTTCCGAAAGAAAAGTTCTTCAAATAATGTCCTAACAGTTTATTTTTCTATCTTGAATATTATTCTTTTGTCTCTAAACGAGCGTTCTTATTGTTAAATAGTTAATTAAAATTCGAGTTTGATGCATGAGACCTGGCTAATGGGTGCTAATTTGGTTTGAGTTTCACACAGGCCTGTAGCTAGAGGTTGGTTAGGGGTTCAGACCCCTCGGATCTTGAGATAAATATACTGTATGTTTAAAAAAAAAAAAAGCAATCAAGAAATTCGAATAGATTATTTCGTTACAAAAAAAAGTTTCTGTTTGGTTCTGTGCCAAAAATAAACAGCTTAATTTAAAATTTTATTACAAGGTATCTTCGTTTTATTGTCTTAGATAGTGATAGTTTCTTTATTATTATTATTATTATTATTATTATTATTATTATTATTATTATTATTATTATTATTATTATTAGTAGTAGTAGTAGTAGTAGTAGTAGTAGTAGTAGTAGTAGTAGTATTTAGCTTGACAGCTCTGTTATCGTGGAAGTTCCTGTCCTTATTTTCTTGACAAGATTGCTTGCATCGCTGAAGGAGGGATGAACTTAGTCATTTCTTATTTTCAGAAGTTTGATCGTTTTCTTAGAGGCAGCATTTCATCTATTGTGTTAATCTGGCTGCTTGAATATTTCCATTTTTCTTTTCATATAAGTTTTGTTTTCGGCAAAGCAGGAATGTTTTATATTCACTTTATAGAATTATGAATTTATTATGTAATCAATTCTCAATTTTCAGAAGTAGGCTATTAATCCTAATCTCACACATTAAACTATGCTAATTGTACCGTACAATACATTTTGTTCCTGCGCAGCTCATTAAAAAAAATGTATTTCATAATGATAGCATTTATGTAATGAAGGAAACTGTGCATATAGCAAACATAAGTAACCCTCTCCCAGAAAACAAAACTATCTCGATCCCTCGGTCTTAACGTATGTCTTGATCCCACGTCTCATTTATAGTAAAAAATAGTGCTTCAAGGCAATGTTAAGTCAAATAAACAAACATAATTTTCTCTTCCACGGTTTTAGTAACATTTAATTAGTTTCTCGAATACTTCCGAATTCATAAGAATCGTTAAAAAGGATGGATTGTCTTCTGGATGATTGGTGTAGGCTTGAAATACACAGTTTTACATCCAATCAGAACAAAGTACTGCAAAATTTTATATTTAGGCCTACAAAAAGGTATTCTTTGGGAGTTCTCCCCTCATTACTCTCCTTTTAGGTCCGCCAGCGATCCAGATCTCACATTCCTGAACTCTTGTGTAGACCTAAGAGAAAAATACGAGATTCGTATATTATTGACTTCTCCACCGTTAACAGTTTTCGCAGTTTTGTTATTTTACGAAGTGCTGAGATGGTAAGCCAATTATTAAAATGTCCCATTACACATTATCAATGAGAATGTGTATTGTTTGCAAGGAAATAAAAGTCGCTGTATTTTATTTTTATTTTTTTAAGAGAAACAAACTCAGCGAAGGTAAGTAACCAGTGTCAAGTACGTACTTTAAATCTGTTTGAAGATAAGTTACTGTAGATGGATGCACCGAGATTTTTTTTTTTTTTTAATACTAGCCAGGCAAGCCGCCCGGAAGATTCACTCAATGAAAAACCCTTTCAGCTCAACTGTGACGAAAGATTAAATGCGTTGTGGGCGTTACGTGTTGTTCCTTCACACTTCATCAGAAGGAGCAATTGTTGACTCTCTCCCAGCATAATTTCTCCTCAAAGACTTTTCCAATGGCAAGAAAACAAAAGAAAAAAAGGAGACTTTAAACTTGGTGGGCGGGAAGCAAGTTCGTGTCAAGGCATGAAAATCTTTAGATGTTTCCAAGATTCTTACTTTTTTTCTTTAATTTTGTTTCGTTGTTTATCTCCTTTGTTAACAGAAAAAACAAAAACAAAAAAGTAAACATACATGTGAGAAGAAAAAAACAAGAATACAAAATATTCACACACACACACACATCTTTGGGACGAAAAACAATCAACATCATCAACAAATGGATATTATATTATACAAGTAACGAAAACTATTTTTCAATTAAATTAATGAAGTGTCTAAAACATCTTTTTTAAAGTATTATATTCTTGTGTTACGTAACGTAATTAATTGCCTGTTTTCGTTTGCATTTCTTTTTCATTACCATGATTACCATATTGCGGCAGGCACTATTATACTTTTAATTGCTTTATAGCATAAATCAATGAGAGAAGGTGTTGGAGTCAGGAGGTACGCGAACATATTACTAAAAGAAAGGAATAACCGAAGACAAAAATGTTAACGTCCACAGCAGCGGAGTAGCGAAATGGTCTGAGGGATTATTTTCCTAGCCCTGTAAATTGTCAAAGAATGCCTTAGAAAACATGGCATAATTTTACTTTGCTACATATGGTTTGTATATTTGCTGCGGATCAAATACGATCCTACCCCATTCACTCTCAAACACCATTGTGAGGTGTTTAGAAATTTTGTCCTTGAAATCTAAAAATTCATAAAAATCAACACAGATAATTGGATATATTAACATGAATTTAGGTATTTATGTAATATTTTAGAAACTAGAAATTAACATCGCCCCAACGAAAACGTCAATCTACAGTGGGTCAAATAAGTTTCCGTACACCAGATATTAATAATTTCAAAATGTTATAATATCTTAAAATAAATAAATAATACAACGCAATTACATTAGTTGAATTTGTTCGTGTCTACTTGTAATGTGTACACATTATAGTGATGGTATTGAATATACTCATAGTATAACTGACGATTTAAGTTAAGTTGCTGAAAATTGAGGCCAAAAAAGTTTCCGTAAACGGCACAAATATACAAAAGAAGAAAGCAAAACACACACCAAACAGCATTTGCAGTGGTTACAGATGATAGTAGTGTGCTCTACTAGTGATAAGGTACTACTGCAGTTGAATTTGGGCACGGAAGACCTACAGAGGCAGTAAAACGACTCTGCAAAATGAAAGCGCCCATTCCAATTCGTGAACTAATAGTAAAATTAAGACAAGAAGGTAAATCTCTTAGAAACATAGCAGAGACAATAAAGAAATCTCATTCTATAGTATAATGCATTCTAAATAGGTATACTGCAACAAATAGTTGCAAAGTTCGACCGCGCAGTGGCCGTCCAACGAAGCTAAAGGATAATCATGAGCGTGTTATTTTAAGAACTATCCGAAATGAACCCAAAACAAGTGCTCCAAAACTAGCTAGTATGCTTGAAACTGACTATGGTGAACAAATGGTTCCTGAAAGAGTTCGCACTATCATCAGAAAAGCGGGCTACAACTGTCGCGTAGCCAGAAGGAAACCATATGTTAGTAAAGCAAATACTAAGAAATGTGTAGAGTTCCTAAAAGCTCATGTGGACAAGCCAATTAGGTTCTGGAACTCTGTTTTATTTAGTGATGAGAGCAAATTCAACATTCATGGATCCGATGTAAGAGATAACGTGTGGAGGAACCCAAATACGAACACGGAACCGAAGCATCTGTGTCCTACTCTCAAGCATGGAGGTGGTGATATGCTCTTCTGGGGGTGTATGAGTACAGTTGGAGTGAGACCATGGGCGGCGATTAGGGGGGGCAAAGGGGGGCAATTGCCCCCCACTTTTTTGAAATGACCCATTAATGTATATAGTTTCATTTGGAAATATTAAGTTTTTATATATATTAATGGTTTATAGAATAACAATCGTGCCATAAAATATTTGCCGTCTCGTGAGTACGTATTGGTTGTCTTTCGGTTCAGTTATGAAAGCTACAGGAATTGCGTTTTAATTACCACGAAAAATGGCCCAAAAATTAACCTATTGGAGCGCCATAATTCGAGTGTATTTTCATTCTTCTTACAAGGGCTCAATATGTTAGTCAGCCGTTTTGGTACAAATTGAGATAACATTTCGTACAAAAAAGAAGTCCTTCACAACTTGTGAATCACAAGTTATTCTTTAATTGCACAAAAATCGAAAGTTTCTAAAATGTCTTTTCATCTTTCTAATACTAAGGAATATTTTGATTTGATTTGATTTTTTTTTTTTTTTGAGTTTAACATCCCGTTCATCAGTGAGGCTATATGAGACTAGGACCTACTGATTAACGTGGAATACGAACCATATGAGCTCAAGCCAGGAATCGAACCCGGGTTTCCCATGTCAAAGGCATATTTGCAGTGTAATATACGAGTTTAGGGGTGTACATATACAATTTTGTATATACGATTAAATTTAGTGAATTCAACATAATTCTATGTTTCAGGATTATTTTGTATAAGTGGAGTGATTCTAAGTATTGTTGAGTTTTGATGTACGTATTCCAAGAAAGTGAAAATTGTACAGGCAACAAACATGCTTCGGGAAGCTGCAAAAGTACTTCTTTAATGTCGCAGCATATGATTGTAGTATTTACTATCTTTCTAAGAGTAATAACATACATTTAATAGCATGAGTGGAATTAAAAATATAAGTTATTCCTTAATCCCCGGTTTCAATGTAACTTTTGCAAAACAAGCCTCATGTTTCATTACTATTCGATTAATATTATTTTTTCTGTTTATTTGTTTTGCAAATTTGTTATTAAATAGGCCCCTAATCTGATCACACAATTTTCCAGACAGTTCTTGAGCAAGGAATCAAATCTCTTCTTACACCTTCGTTGTTTAAGAGTAAAAAGGGCTAGTATTTACTTGCGTTGCTCTTGCCAATTTACTTTTTAAAATATGAAACATGATATATGGTGTTTTAACTGAAAAAGAGAGTATCCTAATAGTTATACAACCTTTCGTCAAACAAAATGTTAGAAGAAACCAGGAAAACTAACATTGATATACAAATATTGAGATCATGTCTTGCCCCCCACTTTTAACGTCCAACCGCCGCCACTGAGTGAGACATTTGGATTTTATCGAAGGTACAATGGACCAACATGTTTCCCTGAACATTCTGAAAGAGAATCTCCATGACAGTGCAGAAAAACTGAGCCTCTTTTATATTCCAGCAAGATAACGACCTTAACATACTGTACGAAAAGGGAAAGAGTGGTTGTCGTATAATGAGCCGAAACAACTTCATACTCCTCCACAATCACCTGACTGTAATCCTATTGAGCATCTGAGGGATGAATTAGGAATGTGCATTAGGAAACACAATATTAGAAACAAGGACTAGTTGAAAAATGCATTACGTGAAGAACGGAGGAATATCTCCCCTATATCTACATCAAAATTGGTCACTGCAATGCAGAAACGAGGCCAAACTGATCACTAATGGGGCCGAAATGTAAAGTGGTGCCCTTATTTATGTGCATTTCTTTATGTGCACGGAAACTTTTTTGACTTGTGATATGGTCAGTATTTCGTGTATATTTGATTTTCTTCTAAATTATAGATACCAAATATTTTCTTTTCTTATGTATATGCTTATTATGGAGTTCCTTAGAGAAAACTCATAGAAATTGTCCTTTTCTTTCTGTACTTTGTAAGATTTATTACAATACATAACCGGACAACATCTGTACGGAAACTTTTTTGACCCACTGTATATCGTATATAAAAATGAAAGTCACTATGTTTGTCACTTCGTAACTCTTGAACCACGTGACCGATCTCGACTAAATTTTCCACACGGATTAGTTTCGGGCCTGGAATGGTTTTTATCAATTCACTTTGACGGTGCAGCTTAGAGGAGGAGGAGGGGGACATATAGAGCCTATAAGTTTATACAGGATGTTAATGAACTATACCGACGAACTACAAGAGGTGATTCCTTACATCAAAATAAAAGAAAAAGTTCATATGGACCTCTGGGAAAAAGTGCATAGTTTCAGAGCTAGGACCGTCCAAAATCGCAACAAAAAAAATCCAAGAGGCCCTATTTCGAATTCGAGAGACTGTGGATGCTGATCCTTATCAGTGTAAAGGAAGTCACGCATACGCAATCCAAAAATGCATAATGTTCAATGGTTGTACTGAGTGTTCTCTACAGGATGAAATTCCCAGATATGTCATCAACCTAATTTTGAGATATGCTCTGACTTTATGATTGGTCTAAAGTAGGCAAACGATGTTTTCTTTCAAGCTTATAAGTTAAGAAAACCTGAAATATACCTTGACGAAATACATCGCTTTACACTTTATTCCGAACACAAAAAACCATGGAGCTGCCGGTTACTAACACTTCCGCCTTTCCTCCAAAGCATTGAATGTCCATTGTTGTCAAGGCTTACCTCCTTCCTACTATGGACCCTTCTTGAAACCAGGCTATATCTTAAAACTCTATTGAAAGCATATCTGAGAATTACAACCTGTCGGGAATACCCTGTACACCTATTGAAAATTGATGAAATATGCACTTTTGGATTGCGTATGCGTGGCTTCCTTTACGCTGATAAGGACCACCATCCACAGTTTATGGAATTCGAAATAGCGCCTATTGAAATTTAGCTTTTTCGCGATTTTGGACAGCCTTAGCTCTGAAACTATGCACTTTTCTCCATAGGTCCATATGAACTTTTTCTCTTATTTTGATAACCTCTTACTGTTTGTCGGTATAGTTCATTAACACCCTGTATATAAAAATGATCGAAAATGACTGATATTACTGTCGAATCCATAGTTTTCGAGGTCGCCTGAGACGAACAGTCACACTTCGGAGGGAGGGAGTAAGTATATAAAGATGATCGACTTCAGTAATAGAAAAAAGTTACTCCATAACGGAACTACTATTTTTTTTCTTATTTTAACCAGACGGGTTATTGACGCTAGTAATTTGTTTTCAAAATAAAACGAAACTGAAAATGGAAATAGAAGAAAGAACATCAAGTAATTCCTAGAACAAAGTTGCATAAAATATAGAATCGACCCAAAACCTTATGACGGCAAAGAAGTTCGATTATTCAACGATCAACAAATGGGTTTCCAGCGAGATTTGGATGTTTCATTAATCAAGCTTTTTGCTTTGTCTTGTTTTAAGCATTTGCATTGCACCGTTTAATTGATAATAACACTGATATGATCTTGTTTATTACCTCCTGTACATCAACGGAAATCGCGTGTTTAAATCTTTCCATTGGTACTATTATTATATTACTAGAATAAGATTTACACTTGTCTTCAGTTCGAGTTGAAAGTTTACGCATTATATGTAAAACGTCCTCATTGAAAATATTTAGATGCCATATTCAGAATACTTGGATCTGTAGTCAAAGTCTTTGAAACAGTTATTGGAATTCGTTCGTGATAGATTCTCCCGCACTCAAGTCATAAAGACAAGGTAATCCGTCAGGAGATGTGATTAATGAAACTTCATATATATTAGCCTGCAAACTTGCTATGATTGACACGCAGCTGTTCAGCTTGGTTTATCCCGAGAAAAGAAACTGCTTCCTCGTGTTACAAACTCGAGCAAGAGCACAAAGGATAGAAACTCAGAACAATATTTCTACCAGGACTTAACTTAGTTTTCAGATAAATTAGAAATGTCAATGCAATTCAAGAATATGCTTTCTTAATATTTTATTTCAGATTTGAACCATCGATTTCTTTATCAAATAGGTTCGTCAAAGTAGATGGAAAGAGTGCTCTCCACATTAAAGTATAGTAATTGGCACTAGATGATAAATTGGAATTTCTAGTTGGTAAACTGTGATTTTGTAGCTTTACGTAACACTTTGATAGTCCACTAAATCTCTAACCCTCTAGTCCACTGGCGTCTCTGGCATGTAAAATTTGGGGGGGACATCGAAGAAAGTGATTAAAATGGTGCTACCTAGCCCAGCCTATTTATTACTCTCGATTCCATTTGTTACATTTCTGCTTACCTTCACGGGTCCCCTAAGGTATATCAAGAACTCTGATATAATCGTTCCACAGCCTGAATAATATATTCCAAATAAATATGATTATTATTATTATTATTATTTATTTATTTGTTATTCTGTCGTTAGTAAATAAATTAAATTAGAATGAAATATTTAATATTTTGTACTTCAAAATATTGGGGGGACGCGACCCCCTCGTCCCCCCGCCAGAGACGCCTATGCTCTGGACCATCTGCTAATTTGTCACAGCAACTCATATCAACAGATTCTTGAGAAAAAGATGGATGCATTTCAATACTTTATTGCGTAAGAATTTCATTTAAAAAAAATAAAAATAAATAACAGTATGCCGTAATGATCATACTAAGCTCATGATAAAATTCAGACTATATACAGGGTGATTCAGGAGGAATGTCTCATAATTTGTGAGGTGATTCTACATGTGAAAATAAACCGAAATTGTCCTATGAACGTTGTGTCCAATTTTCAATTGTTACAAAACTGGAGACTACTACACTCATGAATGACTATGAAGACAAGTGTGAATATTACATACCGAAATGCTATGTAGGCGCTGTGATGGACAGAATATGGTGGGACAGATGACTGATCCATCCTACAAGAGGTGTTCAAAACGATCCAACCAACTCAATACACTTGTCAAGACGTTGGAGGATGTTTTGTGTTGCATATCAAACATAATCTTAGCGGGCTCTAATCGGGCAACAGCATCGGTGATGCGAGCGTATCCACCTTCGTAGCGTACACATCTCTCTTTAACCAGCCCCATAAACAGAAGTCTAATGGGGTAAGGTCGGGTTATCGGGGAGGCCAGTTAATGGGGCCGCCACGACCAATCCACAGTTGAGGAACTGTGTTATTCAGATACTGTAATACTTGTCTGGTACAGTGAAACGGTGCAATACTCACACGGCCTCACGACTTCTCACAGATCCAACCCACGATTGCACACTGGGTGCGCTTGTAGCTATTATCTCGGTGTGACATCACAATGCTGCCATATGTTGGAGAACCCCCCACACCTAGAATGGATCAGTTATCTGTCTCACCATTATTCTGTCCACCACAGCGCCTACACAGCATTTCGGTATGTAATATTCACACTTGCTTCATAATCATTCATCTATGTGTGTAATCTTCAACTCGTGATCGAAAATCGTACAAATGTTCATAGGGCTTTTCCAGTTTGTTTTCACATGTAGAAACACGTCACAAATTATGTGGCATTAGGGATGCGCACGAAACAAGATTTGTGACTGTATCGTCTCGAAAATGTGCTGTAAAAGTGATATCTCGACTCGAAAAATGTATATTTCTCTATTGGAAGAGCCGTGTCTCGACTCGAATTTTGTCAGGAAAATCCTGTCTCGACTCGTCTCGTGCGCATCCCTATGTGGCATTCCTCCTGAATCTCCCTGTATAGTCTATTCTATTTAAAATAACACACGTTTTGCTAACGAATATGAAATGTACCTCAAGTTAAATTTAACGTCTGTCCTTTAGGATCAGGAGACGGATGGTTACTGAAAGTAAACGATAATTAAAAAAAATGACTGAAGGAAAATGTGGAAAGAAAAGTGAGATCTCAAGAGAACCAACTAGCACGGCAATCCATCACAAAAAAACTCACATGACCTGAAATTGAATCAGGGACCCCTCACACCAGAGACACAACAGAGCTACTGTGTCCCCATACTTTGCCAAACAGCTTTTAGTTTTGTTATGCACGGTTAACACCTTGGATCCATTACCTTTATTTGACATAGGGTCTATTTCAGATCTGAGTCCACTATACTATCTCTTAGTTAAAGTAGCTCTTCAACATTTCTTCAAGACACTGAGCCACCACAAAATATCTATTTCGTCACCGTCACGACGATGATATTATTATTATTATTATTATTATTATTATTATTATTATTATTATTATTATTATTATTATTATTATTATTACTTTGAGGAAGAACTTCGCTTGACCTTTGCGTACTGTAGCCTATCCGAGTATAACTACGGTCGAACGGTAAATCAATTACTTTGAATAAATAAACAAATATATTATAGTAGTTGATATGTATATACAGTTCAAAGGGGGAAAGGGAGAGAGGAGCAACGTATTCTGATTCAATTTATCTTGACACATATGCACAATAATACAAGTTATGAAATTTCAGTTTTTGAACTACGTAATAGATAATTTATTTTTAAATAAATATAGAATCGTGATTTAAATATGGAACAGAAATGACATGAAACATTAGTTTTCATGATAAAACTTGTAATATATATATATATATATATATATATATATATATATATATATATATATATATATATATATATATATATATACCATTAAGTATTGTTAAAATACTGCTTGTGCCCTTTCCTTCTATATCTCTGTCTCTTTAGCACACAGCGTTGAATATCAACCTATTCATCATGTATTCGAACCAGATACAAAACAAAACAATATATTACTGGTTGTTTTCTTGACAGAAGAAAGATAAATACCAGCATGTAGGGTGATATATTTTGACTTTAATGTATTGCACTTGCAGTTCGAGTGCAGTAAGAAATCGCCTATCTTTCAACACAAAGATAGAATTCAAACACGCATACTTGAATAGCAAAGCTTTTAAGGGTTCTCTGTAGCCTTATGACAGGCACTGCCGATTTCAGTACTACCGTTAATATTATTAGAACAATCATATAGTTACCATTGTTCGTACCTCACTTTGAGAGAAGTTTCTAACTTCATAATTTTACTGTTGTTGTACAAAGATGTAAAGAACAATCGAGCTTCATCAGGTGGTTAAAATTATATATATATTATATATTATATTTTTATATATATTATATAAAATTATATATATAATGAATACATTTATATCATTTAAGGCTGTAGGAACGGATGACTAATGAAAGTTAACGAATGGGTTGATAGATTGAGAGTATAAGAGGAAAAATGAAGTGAAATATTTCAGTTTTACGTCCCACGTTTATGCCATATAGGGTAAAGCAAACGGTGATAATGAGAATGAGCGAAATGGTGGAATGAAGAAAGTGTCAGAAAACGGGAAAACTCTGAGAATATCCACTTACACAATATGTTTGTCCACCACAAAGCCCACCTGTTGCGAATTGGGATCGAACCAGGAGCCCCTTACGCCAGAGGTGCTCTATATTACTGAACAATTTCGGTCCCAGAATGTAGGGAGAGAGGGGAGAATCCTAAAAAAAATGTCTAGTCCAAAACAAACTTACACAACCTGACATCGAACCTTGAAAATACGCTCAAACAAAACACACCCATTAGCTATTTAGCCAAGAAGGGACAATAGATTACACTGGTATTTACAATATATTTATAGAAGGAAAGGTTTGATTAGCCATACATTTTTCAGCCACAATATAAACGCGAATTTTTTAGACAAAACATGAGTAAGTGAATATCTAAATTATTGCTTCAGCCTCACGAAGTGTTGCCATCTGTCCTGAATTAGGCGGAGTATCTCGAATTTTAAGAAAAAAAAATCAGCTTCCCGAAATACACCCAAGAGGATCATAGTAATGACGGGGCATCATATTATCAAAACACAAACTATGAAAAAAAATTCTTAGTGAGATTTGTAAATTGCGACTCTCAATGTAGGTGTACATATGACTATCAAGATATCGATATTCTTCTCTCGCTAAATTTTCTCATCTGTCAGCAGTGATATCATAGCTAGTTATGTTATTCTTTGTTCGTAATGATCCAATGATTTATACGTATCTTCTGTTCAACTAGCCGCCAACACTCTGACATTATTTGTTTTCTGTTTAGTGTGCTTTGGTTTAAGTTTCTATTGAAATTTTGCTTTATGAATATAGGCACTTTTTCTTTCTATTGCTCTTAATGAATTGTTCTAAATTGTTCCATGAGAGATCTGCGGATTGAGGAACTGGAGATCTGAACATGTTTGATATGTGTACCATTTTAGGCTTACCAGAAGGTGGTAACTCTAGTCTTTACTGTTTGAATGGATATTTTACCTCTTGGTAGGAAATGCGAGGGAAAACTTTCGTGGTATTCGCAATTTCTAGTATCCGTAATATCTAAATAACGGAACATGTTTATTGATTAAAAATAAAGGGAGGATGGTAGGTCAGTGGTAGAGCGATTATTACCTCTGGTGCGAGGGATCCCTGGTTCTATACCCGGTCAAGTAAGTTTGTGGTGAACAACATGGTGTCTGTGGGTTTTCTCGGAGTAGTTCCGTTTTCCCTTTTGAAAAAATGGTGGAATGAATGGTGGTGTTCATTCCACCATTTTTTCATAATCATTTACTTCCCTTAATCATCATCTCCTTTATACTAAAGAACATAATCGAGGGACGTTAAATTGAATCATTTCATTTAAAAAAATAGAAATGTATTTAAGCTCATCTATGAGACAAGAATTCAGGTGTTTCTTTCACCTTGAAAGGTGTTCGTGAAAGTGATACAGGTGGGAAAGTCCAGGGTGTGGGAGATTTCCCGGAACTCCTAGGTTTGAGTAAGATAGAGAATAATGTCCTTGTAATTTTAGTTGTGGTGTTGGTAACACTACTATCATAGCTAAAGACAATAATGTCTGGTATATCTACAATAATCCCTATCCCTATCTGGTAAATGAACTAAAAGTATACTGTCAATGTTATCCGTGATTATCAAACCTACAAGTACAGGTACTTCTCGAACACCCCGTAGTTTCGGTAAGTCTATTTATTTTTTATTAGGAGATTGTTGTCTCGCCTCGTATCTCGTAACGAAAATTCTTTCCCGTCTCGTTTCGATAGTAACCTTAAATGCACGCATTTCACATTATTTCTTTCCTGTTTCTTTGTTTCCATATAACTTCTACTCAACACAACTTAAGACAATAGGACAGGTACCAAATTGTTCAGCTACTGTGCTTCCATAAAGGAGTTTTTTTTTTTCAGCGAGTTGTTAGCTCATTAAGATATGGGCGTTACCAAAAATTTTCGCAAAAGATTATATATCTTTACTTAGCTCATAAATTCGGTCGTTTATATAGCAAAAAACAATAGGATAAGCGCCAAATTGTTCAACTACCTTCAAAGTGTTGTTAGCTTAGGTGTCACCCCACTTAAAAATGGGCGTTGCTAAACAAAAAAACATCGTAGGAGGTTGACTTTATAAACGCATGACTTTGAGATTTTTCTGAAGTATAAAATAATTGCTGTATATAATTGATTTTATTAGATCTTGTGTTTTATGTTGTAAGGTGCTAATCAATTTTAAATTTGCATATCAATTTCTAAGACTTAGCTCTAGCATTTTTGGCAGCGAAGAAAAATAGTAGTTGCGGATAACTGGATTACAATGTGTACATTATGGAAATTTCCATTACGTTTAACAAAAAGAGTATTAGAATCACCGAGTTCACAAATGAACTTTATTTTATTTATTTATTTACTGCTAAATCACAATAGCATAATTTGACATATTTATTAACTTATGCAGCCAAATACTACTGGCACCGATTTCTTTTCCTTTTGTTATCTTTATTTTTCTTCAAATTTCAAACTACCTTTTTTTTACCATTTCAATAAAAAGCTAAAAAGCGGAACAGAAATATTTCTGGGCCAACGCAATTAATTAACAAGATTTATCATTTATGAACCTATTATCACAACTTAAAACAACTATGAAAACTAGAATTGCAGAAAACAGGAACTCTGTTGAAGTTTTTGTTAGTAACTTATAGGGATGCGCACGAGACAAGATTTGAGGCTGTCTCGTCTCGAAAATGTGCTGTAAATGTGGTGTCTCGACTCGAAAAATTTATTCTTCTCTATTGGAAGAGCTGTCTCTCGACTCGAATTTTGTCAGGAAAATTTTGTCTCGACTCGTCTGGTGCGCATCCCTAGTAACTTAGTTTTCATAAAGTAAAAGGGGCTTTAGTGTGTATCTCGAAAGCCTATTGGCACAGTTCATTTCTACATGTATTAAAATATTTAAAAAATCACATGTATCTTTATCGTCAATTCCACGACCACTCTCCAGTAATATGATGTGGAGTCCGTGGCAGATTGGTTTATTATTGGTCACTTAAAAGGAAAAGAAAAGTCGAAAGTGAACAACCAAAGTTCCAAAGTGAAGCTTTTGGTCATGAAAGAAAGACACTATTTTTTGGCCACTAAACAAAAATATCTCATCTCATAATAAACTAAGATCATTGATGCATCGAATTTGTTCTGCAATTTAACAGGAAAACAACAGAAAAATGAAAAGTCTGCTGATTAGTTATGTTCTAGAAGAAGCAACTCGAACGTTATTATACTGTATATTTTTCATAGGAGTTTGAAAGCAATAATCAGACTTATAAAATTGTTCCGTTAGTACGTACGTCCGTTACTCCACACAATAACTCCTGAACAAAGGCGAATTTTTGGATTCTATTTTCAGCAATAGACAGTTAGAACGACTATTTGAGCCGAGTTCGTTTGTGGAATGAATCCGTTAACATCTTCACGAGTAACGGATGACTTCAACGGTAGCCCTCCATATCCTACTTAAAATATATAATATTCTCTAGCTTCTGTACAAATGCACTGCAGCCAAGTAATGTTGATTGCCTATAATAAAGGATATGTAGAAGAGTTATCCATATATCATAGTTGGAATCGCGTGATCCTCTTTACTGTCTTTATCAGAGTTTATTTTCAAATATCAAGTACCTTGTAGTATTAGAAGAGACACAATTATAGAATAGGTTTATATAGTTCATGACGTCACAGTTGGAGATAAAAAAGAAAAATTGTTCTTAGTATTTTACATTATTTCCATTATGATTCTTTTCTGGAACGACGTACAGGTATCATATGTTAATAATAGTATAGCCCTCTCTGTTGAACTAGAGGATAGCGCACTTCTTTAGTGCACAGGGTCTCGGGTTCGATTCCTAGAGAGGTGGTCTAAATTTGAACGCATTACTATTTCACTACAAATTAGTCCACGTCTTATATAGCCTCAATGCTGAAAGGGGACTCGTAGAGTCCAATCCAGCCGACCAACCAATATTATCGATCACGATATTGTACCGTTATAAGATTATAATATTAATATGTACGCACATACATTCTCCACACGATAACGAAAACGATTTTTTGGAATCTGTTTTCTGCAATAGATCAATTATTTCGGCCGAGTTTGTTATGGAGTCATCCGTTAACATCATAAAGAGTACTAAACGGTTGCTATGTATGTCCCATATTCCATACATGTAAATTTCGAATTATCCCCCTTACTGTTCTTAGCACAGTTTATCATATCGGAAACAGCGTTAACTGAAAAAAATAAGGTGGACATATTGAGTTATTGGCAACAGAGGCGGATCTGGAAGGTGAAAACTAGGAGGAGGGGGGGAAGCCAGAATCCAGGGTATGGTAGATACATCATGAGATTACTATTAACTTCCAAGAATATATAAATAATAGCATAATTATTTTTGTCAGTAAAAAACTGGGGGGACTAGACCCCCGGCTAGATCCGTCACTGATTGGCAACCCTTGCTATCTTCTACCAAGTATCCATGTACGTATAAATGAAATCTTAAAAAAAAAAAAAAAAAAAAAAAAAAAAAGTACACCAATCCCACCCATTGTGCTGCAATGATCTACTGTGAAAACGATGACAAGTCCAATTTTTGCAAACCGTAGGATAGACCACAGAGCATATGGGTTTATCAATTTGAAGCAAGTAACCTGTTAGTAATGATAAAATACATTTACTGTTACATAAGTGAAATATTCTCTTTCACTCCTGGAATTTCATTGCTAAACCTTTCTGTTTCAACAGCATCTGCTAAAGAAGGCGAGAGCTTTTTGCGTTTGACGTTCTCTATTATCATTTTTTTTATATATATATAATTATTGCATCAGACACATGTTCAAACCTACTGTTTTAATTAGATCTCTTGCTTATTCTCCATCCACGCACCAACACGTAAAATTAATTCTGTTTCATTCATATCCATTCTGCAATATTACCTTCATAACAAAATTATCTCGTGTACTATATTATCATATGATTTATAAAGCTCCGTCTTGTATAGTCATGTTCCAAAAAAATTTTTGGCCACCAACCTTGCTTTAAAAGACCATATTCTAGTAACCGTAAGCACGGAACTCTACTTCTAAACAAAGACGTCAATTGGCAAAAAAAAAAAAAAAAAAAAAAAAAAAAAAAAAAAAAAAAGTTTTACCTAGTTTCGACTGTGGGCAGTGGCGTATTTACTATTTTGTTTCGTGGGGGGTTAATAACATTATTCCTGGAAATATGAAAATTATGCCAGATATTTTATTTACTTTAAAGTAGTAAATAAAAATTTCGGGGGGCTTAAGCCCGGAAGCCCCTTAAACACGCCACTGACTGTGGGTAAGAGTACAGTCTCTAGACATAGGTGACCATGTTCTCTCTAACAAGGCACTAATTATTCTGAAACATGGCGACTATCACTCATAAAAGTCTACAATATTACAAGCGGATAGCAGGAGAAAAAATGGCCAAAGATGAGACACAATTATTTCCAATCGATACATCCCATTGAGCTAAACAAAATGGTATCAGTGTAAATATTCATGCGTAGTTTTCGAGAAAATTGAGAAAAAAAAATTCTTGCAAACCTAAGATTTCATGTTGTACAGTATGAGAACCGCACCATCTGTTAATATGAAACTGATATTCACGTACTCTTTCATCAAATTTCTCATTATGCCATTAAGCAAGATGACAGTACTTAGTATTTTAATATCCCCTCATATTTGTAATCAACATGTGCTCCAATGGGCGCCCAAAGGGGAGGGAAGGGTGGGGTCCGGCCCCCCTCTGGCTCACGAAAATGTATACGTAATATAGCAACCATGGAGGTGGGTCCCCTCCCTAGAAAATTTTCTTCGGGCGCCCCTGTGTTCTTCTCTTCGAGGATCATCAAGCAGCCAACAGATGCCATTTACGAAGAAGTACAAAGGACACGGAAAACCACGAAGGACCCCTACAACCCTTTTACAGGCTCCGGCTCCAAATACGGCTAAAGAATGTCATTTTATAATTTACAGTCATTTAATAGTGTGCATAATAAATTCGGTAAAACTCTTAATCTGGTTCTAAGTAATTTAGACCACGTAAAAGTTAGCAAAGAACCTTAACCCTTTGTAAAAGAAGATGAACATCACCCAGCTTTGAACGTTGAGAAACAATTGGGTCGTCTAAAACAAGCAAAATCTAAGCGTAATGTAACGGGATATTATTTTAGAAAGTCAGACTTCAAAAAAATTTTACACTGAACTTGGGCGGGCAAACTAGGACAATCTTACAGAATACAATGATGTAGACGAAGCTGTTAAATGCTTTCACGACACTATGTAGCATATTTGACCTCTGGAAAACAAAACCCCCTCAAAACTATCTAACGTGGTTTCCTCTGGATATAATTAAGAAAATTAAATAAAAAAACATATCATCATAGGAAAATAAAAAAGAGGGAAGGGAATGAAAGTTTCCATCATGAAGAGTTCAACAGATTATGGAGAGAAATTTGAAATGAGGTGCGGAATGCGTATAAGAAATTTCTATTAGTCCAAGTCATCCTTGGAACAAAATCCGTCCGAATTATGAAATTTTGTAAAAAGTAAGACGCGGCATTTAAATGCTGAATTCTTATCTAATAATAGTAAAGAAATAAGCAACTATGACGAAATCACTAAGGTGTTCGCTGACTACTTTCAGTCAGTATACGGTAAAAAGTAAAGACAATACAACAGAACAGTCAGTGTGGGCAGACAACGGTCTAAACATACTGCATATATCATCAATAGAAATGCAGGAAATTGCTAATATTATAAAAAAAGATGAAATCCAAAAGAGCGGTAGATCCCGATAGAATCCCAAGCTATATTGTAAAAGATCGTTTCCTAACATCATTGAACATCATATTTAACCCGTCAATTAAGTCTAGAAAATTCCCAAATGGGTGGAAAACAACAAGAGTTTCACCTATTTCGAAATCGAATAATAATAAAAGAGAAATTAAAAACTATAGATCCATTTCAATCTTAAGCGCCTTTGCTAAGATATATGAAACAATTTTATACCAGCGGATAATAGCACACGTGAAGACATCTATATCAGAATCGCAACACATGGTTTTCTTACAGGTAGGTCAACGGTCACAAATCTTAGTCTAATATCTACCTTTATAAAGAAAACACTTGACTTGGAGGGACAAGCGCGAAGGCATTCGACAGCGTACATCATAATAGATTACTCAGCAAGCTTAAGCAATTTAGCTTCAGCAACGAACTTACTGATCTATTAAAATCTTACTTGGAAAACATAAAAAAAAAAAAAAAAAAATCGTCGTGTACAAAGGTTGTACAACTATCAGGGGTGCCACAGGAGTCAAATTTAGGACCATTGTTGTTTCTACTGTTTATTAATGATCTATCACGAAGAATAAAAAACTTTCACACGTTGATATTTGCAGATGATGTTAAGATATACATGGCAATAGTAACATTAAATGACTGTAAAATGCTTCAAAATGACTTGAATGAACTAATGGAATGGTCCAAAGAGAATATTATAAACGCGAATACTAATAATTGCAATGTAATGTCCTTTACAAATTGCAAAGTCCCTCAGAAATTTTCGTATAAGATGGCATCATTTTACCGACCCCTGACACTGTTTCTCAACGGGACTTAGGGATAGTGTATGACAGAAATTTAACATTTATACCTTAACAATCACATAAACCACATTATTGATCGGGCGTACATAAATCTTGGATTCATCATCAAGATCAGTAAAGATAATTATTGTATTATCGCTATCAAAAAACTTTATGAACACTACGTTCGTACAAAACTTGAATACGCTGCCATTATATGGAACCTTCACACAAAACAAACATAAATAATATAGAAAAAGTTCGGAATAAATATTTAAGGTACTTGGCATATAAGGAGACACAAGTATATCCGAAGACATACAATAGTCAAACTTTAAATTTAATCTTTAATACATCAAGCCTAGAACAGCGACGAATAATGCAAGATATGTTGTTTCTATATAGAGTAATTCGGGGGAAAGTGACCATAGGAGTGAAGTCAATAGAGTTAAGGTTAATGATATGTGGCAACAAAGAATGATCGACGCTGACCTTGCAAAGCCCCTTATATGCACTATTGAGTTTAGGGCTGACGAAGAAGGTAGTGTACAGAGGAAAGAAGAGAACTATTGAATGCAGCGAGCACGGACAGCAGAGAAGTTGAGTGGATTTGTAGCCGTTTTTGTTGCTATTGTAATATGGAACAGTAAGAAACAAGGGCAATTCTTTCCTGAAGTAATCGTGTTGTATCCAATATTTCCACAGCAGTATGAGGCGATTATTAGGCACGCATGTATATAGATGTGCCCCGATATATTGTGAACATAAAGATACAAAACATGTTTTGAAAAAAGACAACGTAATGGGGTGAAGTGACTAACATAGTTTGGGGTAATGTGAATAGTCCTGTTAATCATTCCATATATCATTAATCATTAATCATTCCATGTATACAATATGGACCAAAGAACATATCCATCTATTCCTTGTCTGTCCTCTAAACCACAGTCTCGTATAGGAGAAACTTGTGTTCAAGACCTATTGGGAACTCAAAAATTGTCCTCTTTCTTGTAAGGTTAGACAACTCAATGGGACATAATCTCGGGTCGTTATGTCTATTTGCTTCTTAAGTGTTTCTATAACAATAGCTTATGCACCTTTACATCATGTAGGTGTTCTTCGTTAGCTGTATACTCATTATATAGCAGTTTATATATTGTTACTTACATTGTTAAGGACACTTCTTCTCACAACTTGACCCATCTATATCGAATATCTATATCCACTTAATGAAATTTGTTGATTACGATTTTCACACTGCTCTCATTGAAGTACAGTATTTCATAAGCTAGATCCAAAAAATCTCATTATATCCACACGAAATGTATATGACGCCAACAGGAAAGCACACTCTCTTTAAAAGAAAATACTAATCGAAATCGGTGCACCTACGTAGAAGTTATATGTGAACATAGACATATTGAATTCAGTTAATTGCGATTTTCATACTGACCTCGTTGAAATGATTTGTAGTTTAGCCCCAAAGACTCTCATTACATCGTAATGATATCTATACACCACTGACAAAAGACACGCTTTTAAACAAAGAAATAATCATTTAAATCGGTGCATCTGTGTTGAATTTGTACGTGAATATTTGCATTTTAAAGAAGGTCAATTACGGTTCTCACACTACATTCGTTGAAGTGTTTCATGGGATAGATCCAGGGACTATCATTGCGTTCTAATGGAATTTAAATGAGACCAACGTAAATATATACTTTTTCAAACAAGATAAGAATAACCAAAATTCCTGCACCTATGTTGATGTTATGCGCGAACATACTAGCAACACACACATATTATATATATGAGCGACTCGGGGAAACATACTGATATGTCACATTTTCTAACTTTCGAGTAAACTGGAGAGGAAGGTTCAACATTCCCATAATGAATGAGGTGGAATGAGAATAAGACAATCCATTGTATTTTCATTTATTTTCGATATTGTCTGAAGAAGGATATGTTAGATATCCGGAACCGTTATTATAATTTAAAATAAAGTGTGTTTTAAGCTTTGGTCAGTGTTTCTTTTGTTGGAATGAGAATGTGGAAACAAACAAGAGAACCCCAAGAAAACCCATGGACATAAAACTTTTCAGCACAAATTCATCTGATCATGGGTCGAACTTAGGACACTCACAACAGGTCGAACAAATTAATACAATAATAACTCTCCGCACTGATGTACAAGTGTAACGGAGTTAGGCCACAATGAGACATTGTGCCTATTTTGGATTCTCCCTGCAAGCGATCTTCATTTATTCAATCATTCTGTATGTGAAACTAAAATAAAAACACAAGAGTCCTCCTATTTTCCCACCTTATTCTCAAACTGCTAAGTGATTATTCTTTCCTTCCCTAGTCTCTGTCTGCTTCCTGAAAACAATCTCAGCCATGAATATCTAAGCACAATTCTTCACTTATTTTATTATTATTTTTAATTATTACAGTTTCATGTTCAGGTGGGTGGACAACCCATCTGGACAGCACAGAAGAAACAGGAAAGGAACATAGAACAAAACTACATGACAGGGATACGAGTAACATTTTACGTTGAAGAATCGAGAAGGCAACACGAAGTTAATTCTACAAGAAGCACCTTTATTAAAGACGTTAGGCCAACCATAGCCTCATACCAGTTGTATGACAGAGGTGTCATACTGAGAAGGAACCATCACCATTCTAACGGTAAGAGAACATAGCTCTTTCATGATCTCGTGAAGGAGGGGTAAATCTAGATTCGGATCCTTGTCAACTGGATACCAGAAACAGATGAAGCTAGGCTATACTGTTGCAGGATTGTGTTTCACACACTTACCTGCTTATCTAACATAAGTAAGAATTCTGCAACTGCATCACGGCTGCGGTACAGCAAATCCTTTCCTTACATCTGTTGAATCTTTTCCGCTACGAATTAGCATCTCATTTATTGTCATCCTTAACATTACTTAATAATTGCAGTACTAATTCGATCCTAGATTTAGATTCTCTCGCAATGCTGAGCATCACCCCCTACATTCTAGTGTGCGAGTCTTTAGTGCACACAGTCTCTGGTTAGATTCCCGATGGAAGAGAGCATTTAACGGATTACGGTGGTTCGAATTCCGCTTTAAGATGTAAGTTCATATCTGATGTAGCCTGTGTACTGAAAAGGAGCGCTAAAGTTAACAAATAACACGAACAATAATTAGTAGAAGAATTACTTGTATTATTATACTTTCTAAAATATATAACTTCATATTTTCAACTTCTTTAAGTACGGTACTGAAAACTTCAATAAGCATGATATGGTCTTTCTTGCTGGAGCGTCTAATTGCTTGGTCCAGAGTTGAGTTCCTGTTAAGGGTGCTTGCTTAGGATACAAACACAAAGTAATGGTTCGGATCCAATTGGGAAAAGACACAGGCCTCGCTGAATTAAGGAAAGATGACTGTTGATTGTCATTTAGCGAATTATTTTGAGATAAACCTGCACTGTACATTTGCCAACCCTAGATCATTGTTTAAGGGCTTCATGAACAATGCCTAAAATGAGAAAGTCATCCTAAGTGTACTAGTTCGTTATCTCCGAAATATAGACAAAATATTATACATAAGTGTAACAATGGATTGCATACAAAGTAGGATATAAAACAATCCTGCATCCACTTGTGTCTAAAATATTACAAACACAGATTTATAGAACTGACTTCTACTTTAGCTACACAGAAGATGAGCATCTTATATAAGAGTAAGTTTATGTTCATGGATTCTACCCCAAGAATACGTTACTCTGATATCATAGTTTTTTATTAGATATTTTCTGGTTCTTTTCCCCCCATACTAGTGGTTCTTTCAGCGAAGTATTTTCTTCTTAATTGAATATTCTAACATACATGCGTACATTGCAAGTAACGCATATGGAGTATAAAGATGAACCCTGCTTTATAAATATTCTAGAAGTTGTCCATGTATTTGAAACGAAACAGCGACTTTAGTCGTCTACAGTTTTCTCAAGTGAAGCATAAGAGAGTTCTTTTATGTACTGGTATGTATAAGACAACGTTCAGTTTTATTTTCGTACTTTACTTAAAGCAAGTTACTGTACTTACAAATTCTTTTTAACAAAATTAATTCTACAAAAATGACACTAGCAAAGGGACAATACACACTGTGGTTAATACAGGGATACAAATAAGCAACAAAAGTTTACTAGCCCAAGAAAAAAGCGACTAGCCCCCATCCCACAATATAAATCATTTACTTACCTTCGGTATGATATTAAATACTCGCCCGCACCGATGAATCCCTCGCCCCGGGCGAGTGCTTATTTGCATCCCTGGGAAAATATCATACATCCCACAATTATGACTAACTCTTAAATTTTTTTTTTAAATTGTTTAACTATAATACGTAATGTGCAAAGATGATACATACATAACTGAACATTAAAGTGAGCAAAATAATATGCTTGAGGGTGACTTCTCATGAGTAGTTTTTGATAAAAATCCAGAAAAAAAAACTAGCTTTTGGCCGTAAAAGGCATGTCGTTTCTTGCCAAAAATAATCGATATTTTTAATTCTGTTGGAATGGATTTTTTTGTTTACTTATGTAGTATGTGTGGGTGTAAAAGAAGTAACTGTTAAGTAGCAGATTCTCTTATTTGTCTTCTCGTAAGGGTGAAACACATAATCCTAACAAGGACACATTCTACTTGTAACGAAAGTACAGACCCTATAATATAAGGAATGCATATAGCTTATAGAATCGGATTCAAATATTTGATTTTATTCTTTCTCGAGATATGTAAGTAAACAAAAAAAAAAAAAAAAAAAAAAGACTACTGAATGTATTGTCTTGGGCGCGCTTTCTCAGTCGTAGAGCGCTTACCTGTGATTCGTGCGGTCCTTGATTCGATCCCCGGCCAAATAAGTTTGTGGTGGACAACACTGTGTCCGTAGGTTTTCTCGAGGTACTCCCGTTTTCTTCCACGTTTCATTCCATCTATTCATCCATCATCATTCACTTGCCTTAATCATCGTCTCCCTTAGCCTAACGGGTATAATTTTAGGATATTAAGCTGAAATATTTCATTTCATTTTTCAATTTATTTATTTGTGTTTTCGATTTTCCATGTTGCTTAAAGATTTCGTTACAAGAATCATTCGTTAAAGCAGAATTATAAAGTACTTTAAAAAACTTAACGGTATATTTTGAAAGAAGTTAATATATGAGCGGCTCGGAGGAAAAGAATGGTAAGCACCATTTGGCGTGAAATTGAGTTATTAGCTGAAATGGGTTGATATCGGAGCACAGAACAATATGTAGGTAATTTAATTTCGGAAATATAACTGCAGATGGCAGATAAAACTTGTTTGGCATGTGCCATTACATTACATTGCATAGGAATGTCGAATTTTCCTTTCCAGTGTACTCGAAAGTTAGAAAATATGAGATACCATTGTCTTCTCCCGAGCCACTCATACATATGATTATATTACAAAGCTTTTTAAGTATTTTAAATATATTTTATTGAGTTTCTTTATATTATTGACGATCATATCAAATACACACCACTGTGACAATTGTAATCATAATAATATATTATCCATACAGCTATTTATTTTATTTTATTTTTCAGACTATTATAAGCCCGAGTGAGTACGAACATTATTCAGGATAATCAGCCCGAGTTTTTAGCGATGCTATCACGAGCCTCATTGAGGATATCGAACAGGTGCGAGTGTGACTCTCATTGAGTTTAGTGAATGCCAGTCCTTTGAGAACAGTGAGCCCCTGCGAGCCCGAATGTGTACCAATTGCAAAATGGCCATTAGCACGAGACGTAATTTATTGACAATCTGAACCTGTGTTCACTAACTCTTAACTCAAGTAGCTCCAAACTACCATACAATGCTATTGCAACACTAAAGCTGGCAGTGTCTTCGCCTGAGGTGCCAGGCTAGAGATCACAAAGATTGTCTGTTGCTGGTTCGAATCCAGTTCAGAGCATAGGTGTCACGTTGTTCTGTTTCCTTTAGCCTATAGGGCACTACCGAAGTACATAAAATTCAAAAATAAAATACGAGGTGCATCCAGAAAGAAAGTTTCGAAAGTGCCCCAAGATAGCACAACTGGTCAGAGCAGGCGCTCTAGCTCATGAGTGAAGAAGAAACGCGTAGCCATAACCTATATTGACGGCAGTTTTGTGAAGTCAGTGGTCAGAGAACTGTGGTACGGTAAACATGGTTTCTTGCATACAGTCTTAAGTCGAGTGCGTAATAGTGGCGGTAATCATGTTTCTGTTTCTCCCGCTAAAAAGCTGATAGCATCAGAAATTTACCGGCATGTATGGGCCAGATAACATGAGTGAAGGTGTGGTCAGATGATAGTACAGATAATTCACAGCAGACCGCGCCAATGTGTACAACGAACAATGTAGTGGCGGACCGTTCATAGTTTGTGCCTGAATTTGTGCAACGTGTGCAGTATGCGCTTCTGCTGTACTCGGCGCGAGACTGTACGCGCGCAGTCATATTTACTGTATCACAATTCTCTTATCTGTGACTCCACAAATGCACTTGCGCCAGGTAATGGCCACGTATACTCCTGCGCAAGCGCGTCCCGATCTGAGTACTCGTACTATCTCGGGACACTTCCGGACCTTCACGCATCAATGCAAGGATCAATTGCATCGAATATAAGTTCATGAGCAGGATGAAATTGGTCTTTTTTTTTAAAGAAAATATCTATAAAAGTCTACGTACCAAGTTTTAAGAACTGTAAAAATCCAATTTGTTATATCCAGTTCAGCAGTACTTACCTGAAAGGAAAACAAAAAATCACATTAAAAACTCAAACTTAATTGTATTTGTCTTATATCACATTTATATAAATCAACTCATTAAAAGCAAAATTTTCATGTAATACCAATATAATTAATGTACGTGTATAGATACAGGTATGAAAGGCTGCCCATTCTCCTGTCATCCATCACACGCCTCTCTCTCTTCCTTAAGTTTTTTGACAATTTTAAACTCCAAAACAGAAAATTCGTGTTTTGTCTACTTCTATGATGGATGGATATAATGATATAAATCGCTCGCAGGGCTACAGACATAATGTTCGGTATTTTCTTGCTGATACAGGTGCGAGGCCGTTTCGGACAGTAAAGTCACTGCAAGTTTGCTCTGTTTGCTTGCACGCAGCACATAAATTCTTGTTTATTGGGTTATTAGCTTGTACCATTTATTGGGGATGCTCTGTACCTCATATGGAAAAAGACTCATTGTTAGTTGTATACATTTTCTTTATGTGTCCATATTCACAACAATTCCAAATAGGTTGGGTTTTAATTTGCTATTTTTGTTGGCTATTAGTGTGCCATTTTGACGAACAATTAAAATAAGAAATAAAAAGACAAACATTATTCAAGTCTAACTACTCTTACGCTTGTGCATTCGGTAGGAATGCTTTTGTCGTCGTTTTGAAGAAAGAAAGGAAATTATTATTGTTAATTTGGGAAATATAGCTTATTGATAGAATTGAGAGGTAATTGAGAAGACGACGAGCGTTTTAGTTTATAGGGCATGTGGGTAGAAATAAATAAAAACAAATATTAAAAAAAAAAGATAGTTGAGAGTTTGTTTAGGAAGAAAGAAAAGGAAGGTTGTTTGGGCGTTTAGGACCTTGGATGTGTATTCCGTACCTCCGTTCTTGGTTGTTGACTGGTGGTTTTTATGTCTCGGCTTCTGTGTCGAATTGGCGAGGAACTTGGTATAGGTCTCTCCTGTCGTTGCTCACACTCGCTCCTCGTGAACTTTTCCGCTCCTCGTGTACTTCACCGCTTTTTGAGTGCTACCCTCCTTTTTTGGGTCCTGGGACGTTTTTATATGAAACAAAGTAGGAAGATGGCCGACGAAATTACGGAAAAACATCCAAAGTACGCACGTGTAGGATTTAGGAAAGTGCAAGGTAAATGGATTTTTTGACTTATTTAATAATTTGTTAACAGTTACAGAATGCTTTGGTTACATCAGATTACATAAGTTACATAAATTTTTTAAGAATGAAGAATGAGGAATCGTTTACTAAAGAGAATTTTGAAATGTTTGCTGACTGTCTTATTATTTCAAGTTGTGTTTGTCTTTCATTATTTACAGAAAATAAAGAAAAAAAAGTAAAAAAAAAAAATAATAATAAAAAATAAAATCGTTTTTAAATTTTGATTTGTTTATATACTGAATATTAATAATATGAGGGAAATTCAATATTTTTACATTTCCGCCACTAAATCTTACTGAACGACGAAAAGAGGAACGCTGTCGTTTTAGGTCCAATTATTTATTGAACGCATTGTATATTTTTATGTATGTTAAATACATATAAAAAAAATAATTAATTACATATTATTAAAAAAAAACACTTAAATTACTAGCGTAAACAGATAATAAAATGTAGCATTAAACTAATTAATTAATTAATATTTGAAGAATAAACACATAAGAAAGTTAATTTGTTAATTTGAAAGCATTATTTTTTAATGTTTTGGATAGTTTTTGTTTTTTCTCCCATTTAAATAGTTGACGTAATCGTTAAGATACTGAAGCACATGGTTTTGTTTATAACATTGAACTTGAAACTGTAGAATGCTGAATTGGTAGAGTTTTAGCTGCAAGATAATTTACTCCAGCTTGGTCGTTGACCATATGCAAAGGACGTAGTGAAGTTGAAGTAGCTGTCACCAGATGGCAGATGTTATCGGCTTGGCTGGATAGATGACGCTGGGCGTGATGGGGTGTGGCTGTGAGCTTTTTGAAGATGTATAATTATAATATATTTATATTTGCAGTATTTATGTCCGTGACGTGTGATAAGGTGAGTTTTACGTGCATTAAAAAAATTAGTGTGAATAAAAAGTGAGAGAAAAAAACGTTTAGTAACATATTATTTCTTGCGTCGGTTGGTGGGCAAATTGTGAGGTTTAAATTTGAGCGTTGATATTTTTTGATGTTTATAAATTTTTTTTTTTTTAGTGGTGTAATGCTGCATTGAGGTACGGAAAGGGGTTGTGGGGAGATAAATTTTTTTATAAAAAAAATATTAAAGGAAAAAAGGAATAGTGATTGAAGTTATTAGAAACATGTGACTCTGTATATGTGTATTTAGGATGAAGATTAAGAAAGGGTGTGTATCAGAAGGGGCAAAAAGTGAAATTATAGATGTTATAATATAAAGAAATAGGAATTGTAGCGAAAATATGGCAAAGGAATACAGTCTTTAAGCCGTGGGAAAATGTAAACATGAAAATTTTTAAGATGGCTGCCATGACGCTATGACGGAGGGATGGGAGTTTTTGCAAAGGTTTTTGGTATAGTAATGGCCGATGTTTGTTTACAAACAGAAGGATAAAAGCAAAACGAATGACAAGTTATAATGGCTGTTTTTAATTTGGGGGGGGGGGCACAAGAGTTTAAAAACAAGGATAATGATATTGGGAAAGTAAGATTTGATTAAGATAACTATTATTAGGCTTTTGAAAGGCGATTTTAAAGTTAAGGTACCTAAACGTGAATTCAGTGGCGTCTCGGGGGGTTGGTTTTACAAAATAGTGGAATTGTGGAGAAGATTTGAAAGTAAGGAAAATTAGAGTGAAATACGGTAAGGTTATTGTTCGAAGACTTACTTCCGGTGAGAAACAGGGTTGGCAATTCAGGTAAGAATATTAAGGTATTGTAAAAAAAAAAATTAGGGAAGATAAATAAAGGAAGTGTCGTTATTTGAGGACTGTGAGGGTGATTTTTATGAAAGTTTGAGAGTGATTGTAGTATTTTAGTAGAGGTGGGTAGGAGGCATTAGAAAAATTAGGATAATAGAGAAACATAAAAAAAGGAAGAAAAAGAAAGAATTAGTATTAGTATAAGTACTTTATATTTATGATTTGACTAAATGCCCAAAATATTTAAACAATTTCCTATTAAAATCTTAAATACAATTTCCTTAATATCATATTCTAAAGGGGGCCGGGGGGCTCATTATTTCCAACATAAACCTAACCCATTTCCTGATTAGGTTGGGAATTTAAGGTAACTAGAGGTTGGATTGGGTTTTATTGCCCAATACTTGATTGTGTTAGTAAAATTATGTTGGAAATAAAAATTGTGGGGGGGGGGGGAAAGAAGGTTTTTAAATTTATAAAAATAGGTATGTCCGGTAATGATTTTCAATTTTATATGGTCGTGCGTATATACGTTTTAATATTTTCTTCTAGATGCTGTTTTACAAAATGCGTGAATTACTCGACGTCTTAGTTTTCGTATTCGCTTTTAAGAATATACTATATAGTTGGAAATGTACGAAGATTTTACGTTAGAATTCCTTAATTTTAAGACGGTAGAAGGTGGTACTATAATTTTTGTATTAAAACTTTTGTTATTAATTATTAATTTTTTTGGAGGAGGAGGTAAACTTAATTTTGACATTGAATGTGCATTTTTATTTTTGTTTGAAGTGGTGAACTTTTTTGGGGTTACTTTAGGTTTTTGATTTTTTTCTTTAATCCTCTCGTTACATTTATTTTTAAAACTTTTTATTTGCAGTAGCGTATCATTACCAATTTTTTTTATTAAATTTTTTATTACTCTATAGAGCAAAATTAGACTTACAATTGCAATAACGGTTTGCACAATGTTTAAAAAGTAGCTTAATTTTTGCAAAGAAAATTTTGTAGACGCACTACATTTTTTACAAAACCATATAAAATTGAAAATTCCATGTTTTTTTAGCAAATAAATAAGTAGAAGAGTTATGATGATATTTTAAATAATAATAATTCCTGGTATAAAATATTTATGCTTATAGATAGGCATCTTAATGGGCGTCTGGTCAATTATTGTAAATGCTGATATATTTATATGTCGGATTGAAGAACTCTAAACATTGTTAAGTAAAGATGAAACATTAAAAAATTTATTTCCTTTATACGTAGATCGTAATAGCATTAGATTATTAGAGACTAGCTGGCTCGGAAAAAGATGTAAAAATATAGGTTTTGTAAGATCATTGTCGAGACACGGAAAATTTGATCTGACGAAAAGATTTCTCTCCACAATTAATTTAGTATTGCATGGTATTTGAATTTTAAGGGCTCCGTATAATCTGGCTTTTTTTGGAACTTGAATGGTAGACACATTTTTTCTAGTCTTTAAAGTTAGAAATTTTGGTGGGTGTATTAAAACAAACTCATGCGATTTAATGTTTATAATTTGTGCCTCTTTCGAATCATAGCACGTATGGTTACAGTTGTGTAATATTTTTCTGACTGTACTGGCAACGAAAGCTGCGTGAGCACAATTTATTAAACGAGAACGTGTTACAGTGTGTGTAGGTATTTTACATAACTTTGATTGGCTATAATGACAAGCAAGTAGGCTTGTTCCTGTTATTGGTATAAGATCTTTTTTATCTTGAACTATCATAACTAAAGGCTGGATATCAACGGTACAAGTTTGGTTGTATACAGCAAACGGAAGTGGCTGCATATCATATAACTCAAACGAAGGCTGTATTTTAACGATTGGAATTTTTATCTGTAGATAAATGTACGTGTTGGTGATTGAACAAGTCAAAACATTAATAGAATAATACATTTCCAATAACGACTTATCTATGGCTAACTTATATTCATTTTTCAAAATGATATTTTCAAATTTAGATAAATGTGCGTGCAACAGTTTATAAGGGATTATATTAGGGTTCAGCCTAGCATTTGTACACATCTGGATTGTCAGATCGTATTTAAAAATTTGTAGAAACTGTACAAACTGCGTTGAAATCGAATAAAATTTTTGAATGAACGAAATGACCTTTTTATGTACTCGATTTGCAAGCTTATTAAGATGATCTCCCAGATCATGTTCTTGATCCAATATTTTTGCCGAAAAGTTTTTAATTTTTTGAAAATTATCCTGTATCTGATCTTGAAAACTTAAAAATTTTGAAGTTGTGTTTTGAATATATAAATTGTTTTTTAACAATTGTTTTTGTAAACCCAGTACAGTTTGTTTTAAATGAAATTTTTTCTTATTTATTGAATCAATAGAAGAACTGTTAGCTACGTTACAACACCAATTTAATGCTTTTCCAATGAACCCTAACAGTGCACGTGGAGATCTGGTTGATAATTGATGAAATCGTGGATTTGGAGGCTTTAAAAAATAATCGTTAATGTGGACTTTCAGATTATGTAAGTCTTTTGCAGCTTCGCAGACATCTGGAGCTAGAGTGTCATTTTTGTTGTAAAGCAGAGATTTAAAAAGAGAAGAAACCTTAACATTATGCGGAAAGGAAAATGTTAAATTGAAAGATATCGGTAATGAGTGTTGGTATAAAATAACATTTGGGAGTTTACGGAAAAATAAACCAGATGTTATTTGGAACTCGGTGTTATTAGACGTTACATATGGGAAAGAGAAAGATAGGATAATGCAGCTTAAAACAAAATAGGTTATTTGAAACACAAATTAAATATAATGAGAAATTTAGAATTTTTACATGTTTTATAGATTATTATTTTTGTTAGCCTAAGTATATATGTTCCTGTTAAATTGCGTTACTAATTTTAATGTTTTTTTCTTTTTTAGGTAAGTGGAATGCCTACTAGTTCATCTCAGTACTTTACCTAATTTTATTTTTAACAATGGAGGTAGACAAGTCATAGCAAAAACTGTTTTTGAGAGATGGTTTAATACTTCCTCTGGACCTGCACTTTAACAGAATAATGGACACAGGATTTTTTTTTTTTTTTGGTGGTAAAAGGTTGTACTAACATACTGCAAATTAACATAGAAATAACTCCCTGTTAGGCCAGTAATAAACTAATTTTTAGGTTAAGTACATTATATAAATTTTATGCTCTTGTAAAGGACAAAAAACTTATTTTGGGAAATATTCGTGCATTACTTTTTTGTAAATAATTTGATTTTGTTTATTGAATTGAACAAAAATTATTTTTTTAAAATAATCGAGGTACTCCTCGAGATACTCCCTTACTACGTTCAAAGCAATTTTTGCAGCCTCCAATTTCGGGTAGTTAAATACTCCTGTAGCTATATTTGGAAAGGCAATGGTCGTTATGTCATTGTCCATAGCCAACTGTAGGGATTTTTTATAACACATCTTTAGGCGCTTAGCATTTTTATTATCGGGTGCAGATACATGTATAACATAATTTACAGGTAGATTATATCCTGAGGTTAATACGGCATTACCTGGGTTCAAGTGACCAATTTTCTTGCACTCCTGCCTCATTTCACTTCCCGCCAAAGACTGTACCATCAAGTCTACACCTCCTCTTGGTTGCAACTGGGTGTTGGATGAATTTACGATCGCTTGTCCTGCCAGTGACGTAATAGACCCATAATACAAAGCCACTTTCCGGTTAATTTTCTCGTTGACGGCAAACTTCGGTTTTTTAACATTAGCCATCGATTTGGTATTAGGTTCGGTTTCGTCCCACGACGGAATTTTGGACATCAATTTTACATCTCGAATGAACAATGAATCCGCTTCCCCCGTGCTTTCCTCTTCCTGATACTCCATCAAAAAAGAAGTGGACTCCTCCTGCTGCTGAAAATCCTTTTCCTGGACTCCTTCACCTAATATTTGTGCGTTCTGATTCTCTAACTTTTGCAAGTCCTTAGATATTCCCTTCTCAGGTGGATAATACTTCTTAAGCCGGTCTATAGAAAATGAGTCTATCTTAATCTGTCCTCTAGGTGTTTGAAACTTAACATAATAGCTGTTGTCATGTTTTTTGGACACAATTTGACCAGGTCCAAAATACTTTCCCGAGAAAGCAGCACATTGTCCTCGTTTTTTAGACAGATCAAAAATCCAAACCGCTTCACCCTGCTTGAATTTTTGTTGTATTCGCTTTTTGTCGTAAGACTTCTTGGACGTCAGATGTCGGTTGTACAAATTTTTTTGGGCTTTTTCGCGTATATACTTCATTCGTTCCAATTTGTTTTGGTTTTCTGAAAATTGACATTCCGTACCCAACATGGCGGAATGCAACAACCGAGGAGAAAAGCCGTGGAGGAGTTTGAAAGGAGAATATTTTATGCTTAAATTGCACGTGACGTTATAGGCAAAGGTTACTTCTGGTAGAAGTTCAATCCAACGTGATTGGTCAGTTTTGTCTAAGGCGATTTTTAATTGCTGTTTTATATTTCTTACTGCGATTTCTACGCTCCCAATAGAAAAATGCCCTTGAACGTCAGCGAAATGTATTTGAGTCCCCAGTATTTTACATAACTTTTTAAATAATTGACTGGTAAATGCAACACCTCTATCACAACAGATTTGAGTTGGTATCCCATATTTTAATATGACGTTGTCATATATGAAAGCACTAACAGAAGCTGCAGAAGCATCTGGTAGAGAACCAGTAATACAAAAACGAGTTCCTTCATTTATGACTATAATTAGAAATTTGTGGCGTAAGATATTATTATTAGGGTAGGTCCCACCAAGATCCACATAAATTTTAAAGAAAGGATGGACGCTAGGATGTGTCTGAAGACTACCGAACTGTTTTCCACTCCTCTTTTTTAGCAATTGACAAGTTACACAAGATTGGCACTTATCATACACAAATTTTTTTATATTGGGGAAATAGACAGACTTTAATAAAAGGTTGTATGTTTTTGAAAATCCACCATGGCACGCACCCAGTTTCCCACAATGCAGTTTCTCAAATACAATGTCTCGCAATTTCGATGGTACTGCTAACAAATAGACTTTACCGAATGGTGTCTTATTTACTTTGTATGCTACATTATTTTTTAAAACAAAATACGATGCCTGCCTTTCATAGGCTGGATCCTTTTCTGCTTGATCCTCCAAGTGATCAATAATTTTCTTCAGTACTGCATCTTCTCGCTGTTCTTTTGCGATATCAATGAGGTCCATGTCTTTGATTAGGAAAATTTTCGGGTCAGAGGCACTCTTTTCTTTATCTTCCTTGTCGCGACTATGCTTAACAAAGCGACTCAAACTGTCGGCTTCTATGTTGTCGGTACCTTTCACGTGGGCGATCGTAAAATCGTAACAATTAATCTCAGACATCCAGCGTGCTAATTTACCTGTCAGGTTTTTACTGTGGCGAAGAAACGTAATAGCTTTGGAGTCCGTATGAAGATAGAAATGTCGACCCACCACGAAATATTTGAAAGATCGCAGTGCATACAGCAGAGCCAAGAGTTCCAAATGGTACACTGACAAATTTTTTTTTGAAGGTCCAACTGCTCGACTGGCATATGCGATCGGTACTAGTTCAGCTTCAGGATCGTCTGAAATAGGTTGTTTTGCTACAGCTGCGAGGCCCTTTTTGCACGCATCGGTGTAGATATGTAGATCCCTCTCTGGTTTGTATGCCATCAATGTTGGGGCTTCCAAAATTGCTTTTTTCAGAGCTTCAAAAGATTCTTGTTGCTGGGTTCCCCACTTAAAATCTTGGTCTTTTCGAAGCAGAGTTTGAAGAGGATAAGCGATTTCCGAGAAATCCTTAACATACCTTCGCAAAAAGGAGCACACCCTTAAAAAACTTTTTAAATTTTTCTTCGTGCGTGGATGTTGGAAATTTTGAATCGTGGCTAACATTCGATCTGACACTTGTACTCCAAATTTTGATAAACGATGTCCCAACACTATTAAAGAATAATGTGCGATCTTTGTCTTCTCGGGAGACAATTTTAGTCCCCGTTCTCTAAGTTTTTCAAAAAGGACCTTGCACCAATGCACCATCTCGTCTACAGATGACGCGATAATGTAGAAGTCGTCCACATAATGCATAATATTTGTACTTGGAACGCCTGCTAACGTCAATTTGACCAGTCTATTAAGCGCTGCTGCAGAAGAAATGTGTCCCATAGGTAGGACACAATATTGATAACTTGACATGCCTGGTATCGAGAAGCCTGTACACTCTTTCGACTCCTCTGTAATCGGAATTTGGAAGAATCCTTTGGTCAAATCACTCGAGGTATAAAGGAGATGTCCTGCCATACGATTGATTATGTCATCCACCGACGGTGTCGCAAAATTCGAAGGATGGGACTGCTGATTTAGACCCCTCAGATCACTTACGAATCGGAACTGATTATTACGCTTTTTAATAAGCAAGATGGGGTGATTCTAAAAAGCCTTAAAAATGAAGAGAAAACAGTTTAGAGGTTTGAAAGAAAGCTAGCATTGATTACCATCTTACGCTGATGCGAGAAAAAAGATCAGCATCTCCATCATCTTACGCTTGTGCATTCGGTAGGAATGCTTTTGTCGTCGTTTTGAAGAAAGAAAGGAAATTATTATTGTTAATTTGGGAAATATAGCTTATTGATAGAATTGAGAGGTAATTGAGAAGACGACGAGCGTTTTAGTTTATAGGGCATGTGGGTAGAAATAAATAAAAACAAATATTTAAAAAAAAAGATAGTTGAGAGTTTGTTTAGGAAGAAAGAAAAGGAAGGTTGTTTGGGCGTTTAGGACCTTGGATGTGTATTCCGTACCTCCGTTCTTGGTTGTTGACTGGTGGTTTTTATGTCTCGGCTTCTGTGTCGAATTGGCGAGGAACTTGGTATAGGTCTCTCCTGTCGTTGCTCACACTCGCTCCTCGTGAACTTTTCCGCTCCTCGTGTACTTCACCGCTTCTCGAGTGCTACCCTCCTTTTTTGGGTCCTGGGACGTTTTTATATGAAACAAAGTAGGAAGATGGCCGACGAAATTACGGAAAAACATCCAAAGTACGCACGTGTAGGATTTAGGAAAGTGCAAGGTAAATGGATTTTTTGACTTATTTAATAATTTGTTAACAGTTACAGAATGCTTTGGTTACATCAGATTACATAAGTTACATAAATTTTTTAAGAATGAAGAATGAGGAATCGTCTACTAAAGAGAATTTTGAAATGTTTGCTGACTGTCTTATTATTTCAAGTTGTGTTTGTCTTTCATTATTTACAGAAAATAAAGAAAAAAAAGTAAAAAAAAAAAATAATAATAAAAAATAAAATCGTTTTTAAATTTTGATTTGTTTATATACTGAATATTAATAATATGAGGGAAATTCAATATTTTTACACTACATTTTTGCACAGTGAAGTGGAATAAGCATATCCAGATATTTTTTGTTTGTTTTAGCTGAAAATTCTCAAATCTATTATAATGAGTACATTCATAATTCTACGAACTTTCCACAATGCCAGAGCTTTTGTATTATCTCAGAATACGGAAACATTTAATGTAGTTGCATCTGTTAAACACATATCTCTTTAAACAAAAATGACACAGTATCACACATTATATATTAGATGGAACCATCATAAGTGTCACGGAGATACAACGTAACCTCTCTTGATATTCGGAAGTGAAACAAAGAATAACTAACGATATGTTTAGTGTGGATAAAGCTGTAGCAATGAATAGTAATCTGTATAAAAGCAAAAAATGTTCAAATATATGGTATGCAATTATATTAATTAAAAAAATGTTTAAAGATTGTAACAATGCTTAAGAAAAAAATACAGAGTTTAAGAGTTGCATTGTTCAGTGTTATCAATAAACAGAATAACTGCAAAGCATGACGTGGAAGATAAAATAGGTGTAGGAGCTATAGTATATATACAGGACCAATGATGATATCACTTAACAGGGAGGAAAAAGAATTAAAACATTGAAATAAAACAAAAAATAAACATGGAAACAATGGTTCATGCCCATCTAATAACTGAATACAGCAAAATAAGACACAATGTATACAATAAAAATAAAGCGCCTGATGCTAGATCATGGAGGTTCAAAACAGACCGAACGGTAATGTTGCTGTCGAGATAAGATATTTCTTGTCTCCTCTCGAATTCAAAATTGAGGTTCTCTCTTTCAAACGAGACAAGCATTGGGAGACGTGGTGATTCAGTAGTAGAGCGTTCACATCATCTGCATAGGGATCCCTAATTACATCCCAGCTCTCAACCAAGTGCTTTTGTGTTGAACAAACAATGTATGAGTGAGATTTCTCTGTATTCTTCATATTTTCTTTCTTTCTTTATTCCACCATAGTACATTATTATTATTATTATTATTATTATTATTATTATTATTATTATTATTATTATTATTATTATTATTATTATTATTATTATTATTATTAATCTCCGTTAGCCTCCAAGGATAATCGTGGAAAGTTAAACCCTGAAAAAGGGACAATATTTCAATGTTTCTCGTTGTCTCGTCTCGAAATATAATTCTCGTCTCGATTGTCGTTTGGAATTTCGAGACAAGAAGATAAATTTCTCATTTTGTGGGTAACACTACAAACGGCTTTTAATTTTGTAATATGTGAACAGCGCATTGGCTCCGTTCACCCTTATTTATGGCTTTCAAAATCCAAGTTCTCTACTTCTTAAATAATAATAATAAAAAAAGCTCCCCAATTGCCGTATAATGTTAGATAAACTCAAGAGCAAATATTATCTTTAAATAAAAGAAGAAGAAGATAGAAAAATGAAATGAAATTTTTAAGTTTTGCGTTCCGTGCTTATGCCGGCTGGGCTAAAGGAGACAGTGAATATGAGATTGAATGAAATGGTGGAATAAAGAAAGTGGGAGGATATGCGAAAACTCCAAGAAAACTCACACACGGTGTTCGTCACTATCAAAGTTCATATGACGTGATATAGGTTTGAACTAGGAAACCCACACAACAGAAGTGAGCGCTCTGCCAGTCAGTCACTGCGGTTATCGTTGTTTCTCAAACTAACGGTAAAAGTTCTGCCCTTACTCCTTACTTTGGAGGGGGAAAAATAAATTATGCTTATTGAATGAAAGTACTAAGCCAAAATTATTCCCCTCCATTTTATCACATATCAAAAATAGTTGCCAGAATACGAAAATTACTTAAATCAAATTGAATGTTAATAAAACATTTGTTTCTCGACACACTTCGATGTAAGTGAATAATTTGCATTCTCGTTTCGTAATAGAGAAATGTTAGTTTCGAGAAATTAAGATGAACAAATATATCCTAATTTGGTATTGAGAAAAAAATAACGAGTTGGAAGTCAAGTTTATATCATAATAAGTATCTGTAATAGAAATTGAAAAAAAAAAAGCATTTTGAAACACGAAGTTCAAAGTTCATTCATGTCCTCTATAAATTTGGAACAAGTATCTAAAAATTAAAAAAAAAAAAAAAACTTAGATATATGATCAATTCAACTTCCTACAGAAACATTGAGTGCCTAGTGGAATAAATATGAACAGTGTTACAGAGTCATTATTACAAAAAAAAAAAAAAAAAAAAAAAGATGGAACGAATATGTCATAAAATTGTTCCATTGAAGTCGAACCAACGAAATCATAATAATTCTTTCATTTTTTATGAGCTGTATGGCTGATTATATGATTTCCAAAAAAAAAAAAAATAAGTTGACAAATTATACTTATTATTATTATTATTATTATTATTATTATTATTATTATTACTTAATTTAACTTTCCGCTATAATGTTCCTACTTTAAGGTAAAAGAGACCAATGATTAATGAAAGTGAATAATTGAGAAAAATGGATAGAATGACAATGTGGGAGGATAGGGAAGAGCTTTGAGAAAACCCACAGATGCAATGATACCCAATGCCTTGGGATCGAACCAGAGTTTCCTCGCACCGGTGAAAGCTTTCTGACTCAGTCACTGTGCTGGGATTACTACTACTACTACTACTACTACAACTAATAATAATAATAATAATAATAATAATAATAATAATAATAATAATAATAATAATAATAAATGCTTCATCATCTACGCACTTTGAGAAACAAGCAAAAAGAAATAAAAATAACGCCTCCATACTTTCGTTCCATTTTTGTCAAGGTAAATGGGAAAATTAATCTAAAATATTTCGTTCCATCTTTGATTGTTAAAAAAAAAATCTTCAAAACTAAATCAATTTATATTAATATCAGTCTTTATCATCAATGGCTTCTTTATTGACAAATGCAGAAAATGATAGAAGTATTTTAGATACTTAATTAGCTTTCAGATTCTTTTCGAGTTGGCTGCTTCATCTGTCTGTCGTTCTTCTTTCTTTCTGCTTTATTTTCTTCTTCTTTTACTCCACTTTCTTCTTCTTTTTCCTCTCTCTCTCTCTCTCTCTCTCTGACGGACTATTTGAGAAAATACAAAGATGACGTTAATTGGTAAAAGCTCTCAGCTCAAATCTGTTCTATCAATTACAGACATCCAGATATGACGTAAGGGCCTTCAACCCGGAAGTGCTATTTTATATGGAGGCATGTTGTTAAAAAGAAAAAAATGAGAAATTGAATGATATGAGAAAGGAGCAAATGAATGATGTTTCTAATGTTTCGCGGTCGTTCTACATATTTTATAATGTGCAGTTTCATTCTTTATTTTTTTTTCTGAGAACGATGATAAATGGGTGTACAATTTCATTTTTGTTCTATCAGATTACACTGAATAGAAATAGCTTTTTTATATATAGGCTATATACAGCATGTATCATATAAATTGCCTGTGAAATTTTGGGGCTTGATGATAATAATATAAGACATATAGCAGAAAGAAACACAGAGCAACACTGATTGGAATGGTTATATATCGTACGCATAGACTACTACAAGATTTGATTCAGTGGTAGCTCTTGAAAGCGGTAAAAATTAACATTTTATCTATACATGCTAATGAAGTTAGTACATATTTTGCTGCTACAAGCTATACACAAGAATCAGAACAAATTTTAGGTTTTCTTCTCCTAGCTCATGGCAATAAAATGAATACCATTAAGAAACACTTCTGGTGACATTTATGAGAACAGATGGCGTTTCGCTTTGCGAAAATTCAGTTCATAGCGATGGTGTAACGAAGTTTTCGTGCTAAGTTCAATACAAATGCATCAACAGACAAATTCTCTAGCATTGTTTCTTCCAGGTATACTTTAGACGGTCTTTGTATCCCGGAATTAAGATAAATTATATTCCAATTACTGGGCATCTTATAAGAATAGTGTCCCAGTGCAACCCCCTCATATTTTTTATTTCCCCCCTCCCTCCTTCTTAGGTAAAATTTTCTGGAAGAAAGTAGTCTCTTCTCGAGGATTGACAGTTTGTGCTGTTAGAAGAGCATGTTGAATTCGGTGCACTTGAGAGAATGATTTTGTTTTTGGATCCTGTGCACCAAAATCACTTAACCAAAATGATAACTTATCTCCAAAAAAGTTATAACAGGAGATTTTAAAAACAAGAGAATAAATGTGTCAACAATTCAGTTTCTAATGGGAAAAGGAAACAGTTTCTATAATACAGCATGTCCACAATGAGACTTCATTTTTTTTTTTTTTTTTTATTTCAGATTGTACAGCTGTGATTCGTGAAGGAGCAGGAGCACCAACTCACAAAGTTTATGTGATAATGTTTTAGTGCACGCAAAGCCCTAGTGGTGCTGCAACAATCGATTGTTTGAAAATGGAGACTGCAAACGAACGTGTACACTTGGTGTGATAGTATGCTGAAAAAAAAAAGAAAAGAAATCAGTTACTCAAGTGCAACAAAATTTTCGCCGTATGTACAAGGATCCTCCGTCATTCAAGATTATAAAGAAATGGTGTTATCAGTTTTTGGCGACCGGCAATGTTATGAAAGGACACAGTGGTGATAAACCTAGAATCAACGATCAAGTTGAAGAAAATCTGATGAGGTCATTCGAAAGAAGTTCACTAAGTCAGTTAGACAAGCAACGAGAGAACTTAGTATGAAACGTTCGACAGTTCACAAAGTGCTTTACCATTGTCTGCGCTTATACGCATATAAAGTACAACTCGTACAAGAACTCGAGCCTGATAACCGACAAAAGCGTGAAGCGTTTGCATGCACTATACTCGATCTCATTACTAAGGACGAGACATTTTTATCGTGCGTGATGTTTTTAGATGAGGCTACTTTTCATGTTTCAGGTAAAGTGAATCGCCACAAGATGCGTATTTCGGGTACAGGAAAACCCCATACATTCATAGAACAAGTGCGTGACAGTCCTAAAATGAATGTGTGGTGTGGTGTGATGGAAAATCAAATTGCTGGGCCGTTTTTCTTTCAGGAGGAGGCTGTCATTGATAACAGTTATTTGGTATACGTTGAAAAACTTTGCCGCGCCACAGATAACAGACATGCAGCCAACAGTAATCTTTCAAGAGGATGGTGCCCCACTCCACTAGAGCCATGCATTCCGACAGTTTTTGGATGACACATTCTCACGTCGTTGGATTGGCCGTGACGGTGCAATTTCTTGGCCTCCATGTTCTCTCGATATTACCCCACTAGATTTCTTCTTCTAGGGTACATCAAAGACAAAGAATATGCTACAAGAGTAAACGACTTACTGGACTTGAAACAATGCATAAGAGCTTTCATAAACTCTGTCAGACATGCTCCTCTATACATGGGGTGAAATTGAGTATCGGCTTGACATTTCGCACCACCAAGGTGCCCACATACAAGTGTACTGAACTGAACTTAGTGTGTTTGAGCCTTGCTATAAAAACTTGAAGAGTTTTATTATCACTTTCGTGTATAGTAAGTATAGTACATAAATTTTTCTCTATGTTATTTTCCTTTAAAATGTTGGGGTCTCATTGTGGACACCCTATATTCAAATTTCCGATTTTTTATACAGAAAAAAGAAACTTCATGTGGGTATTCGTTTAAATTGAAGGTAAGAAGTCTGGAACATAAATTCTTAATTGAAATTAATCGAAAACGTGTTTCACGCTTTTCAAAACTTCGGATCCTAAAGGGGGCAATTTACAGTATTAAAATTTTCGATTCTTTATTTAAAGCGAGTATTCACTTAAGTAGAAGGTATGAAATTTCAACATACCTAGGTATAAACCTGCAATAAAAAATGAGTAAACATGTATTACAGCGTTTTCGACGATTCCTCTTCCTTACAATGTTCATTTCGTTTGTACTCATTAAACTTTATCATTCCCGTGCGAGGAACCAGCACTTCTATTTGTTCTATGATAAGCACTCGTCATTTGCTTTAATAAATGAACACCTACCAATCAAATTCCATTTTGAGGGAGCGGATCCATTATTTATCCCCCTCCTCCGAAGGTACAGTCCTGCAAATATCTCTTTTGTGTAGTCAGCAACAGAAACGGAATTTTTTCTCTCTCAAAACTTTTTTCATATTTATAACTTCGTTATGAATGGACTAATTTCAGCGTGGTTTACAGAAAAATACGTTTCCTTTTTCCATGTCAAAAACACAACTCTAATCAAAGTGATTCCAAAGTTATTGGTCAGAGAACTCATGCAGATATGTATCCATGTTGGCTGGTCATTTTACCACACGAAAAGGCAATAAGGGTGACGAGGGGAAACATTATCTGACTCCATGTACAATTTATTGAAAGTACAGAAATATTACTGGCAGGCATTGTTTATCTTTCATCAAATTTCATTGTTTTGTGCTTGAAAATACGAATAGGTTATATAGCCTACAGAAACTTCCTAACTCAATTTCCAACTCAACAAAAGTTCAGTTGAATCAAAATTATACATTGAGTAATTGCAAAAGAAAAGAAAAAAGTTTCGTTGTCATTCTTTTAGAAAATCTATGCCCCCTACCCAGAAGAAAAAAGGAAGAAAGAAAGAAAAGAAATATAAACAATAAGAAAAAAAGAACTGTTTTTTGCTCCTGCATAATGGACAAATTCAAAGGAACTCGTTTCTTAGAGCAGAATTGCATATAGACATTTTTCTTCGTGAAGGAGGGATATTCTAACTTCGGGTGTGTATTTATTTTGTAAGCATTTCATATATAATACGATATATTTTATATTATAATGAGATCCTTCTGATGACATTTGGCATATTTCTGAGAAACTCAGTTCAGGTAGTGAATGGAAAGTGTGTCTCAATTAAATATTAAATTAAGATCTTTCTTGCATTTTTTCTCTTAACAATGGTAGTAAATGAAATGGTAACGAAATTGTTAATTTTATTTTTACCTATTATTTTAACCTCTACTTTACCAAAGCATATACTACTTCCGCTAAACTGCAGCAAACGCCTAACCAAGTAAATACCATATTATCCTCTTTGATGCTTTTATTTTAATTAATATTTGTCTCTATTTAAATCTTATCCTCATGTTTTTGTTAATTATAACTCACAAAATGTTTTTCTAATTGACAATATCTTACGTAAACCTCAATATTTGTTTACGAGTTTTTTTTTCTTTTTCCCCAAAGTATAATTTATATTTTTGCATCGGTTATCTACATAGAATGTGTATATATTTATATATTTAAAAAATGAAAGTAACAATATTTGTCCGCGTACTTCTCTTACTATTAGACCAATTTTAGTGATTTTTAGTACATTCGTGGACTGTGAACTAGCTTAGGTTTTAGACATATTAGTTTATTAAAATGTGTATCCTAAGGGGGAACAAAACAGCCGAAATATATAATTATTTCAAGAAATTATGCATTTTGTTCATTGTTTCTGCTCATATTGTGTCTCTAACAGCGACTGAGACACTACACATCAGGAGGCCTCACAACATTGTCAAAAAAAAAATCAAGAAGAAAAAAGTTTTGTTTGTTTTGAACAACTTCCTTGTGTACACATACAGAGTTAATGAACAAACTGCATATTTTCTTTAATATACTATTAGACGTTAAAAACATACAGTAGCTGGAAACACTACATCATTCGTTTGCACTACAATTACCCTAATAGCAGGTTTTGATTTCAGGGAGATGAACCGACGAACTACCTAAACACTTGAACACTTGGTGGAGGAAGTTATTACGCGCAGATTACTTTCGGAACAAACATGATTAAAAGCTCAAACCCGCAATAATGAGAAAATAATTAATGTTTACATTGACACCACTTAACATGTGAGATAAAAATGTCATTTGTAAATCGTGATAGGATCCAGACAGAAAAAGAGGCTATTATAAATGAGAAGAAGAACTCTCTAAATGAGAAAAGAAAGAACTTCGTGTTTCTTTAATTTGTTTTTTTTTTTTTTTTTTTTGTCTTGTTTCTCAGAAGGTAGGTAATAAGATAAAGTGTGACTTTATCTTCATACCAACGAAGCGTTAAAGAAACCGAACTAGACAGTTCTTTAGAACAAAGGATTAAAACGGACAGAGTGGAGCTTAAAGAAAACAAAAGAGTGTAAGTTAACATATATATAAAGACCCCTTCTGTGTGCACTAAACGTGAAAACTCTCATTGCAATCACAACATTTAATTTCTCATGAACAAGTTTTCGTAAATAAAAGCACACTTGTTCGAAAGATAACTGTAAAAGAAACGATTAATTTTAATTTGGAATTACTCTTAATATTAGCAATTTTTTTATATGTTTAAAAATATGTAAGAAAAATATTTTTTAAAAAAGTATGTATATATGTATTCTTGTTTACCTCAATCATAGGTTGGTGGGTAACATGGAAATTTTAGAATTTTTCTCTCGCTTGGGAGAGCTGTTTTATACTTTGATAAGGCCTCTTCTTCGTAACTTAATCTAGATATTCTATTCTTGGTCTTCCTCTTCCTGGTTTTCCTTCTGCCTTTCCCTCAATCAGCACAGTGATCCAATCGGAGTGTCGAATAAGATGGCCAAGCATGTTGTTTCTTCTATTTCCTATTATCTTCATTATCTGTCGTCCTCTATTAGCTTCCTTTAGTACGTCTTCATTCCTTTTCCTTTCGGTTCATGATATGAGCAGCATTCTGCCCCAACACTACGTTTCAAATGCTTCCAGCTTGGATATTTCAGCTTTGCTCAATGTCCACGTCTCTGATCCGTATAGCGCCACGCTCTATACTAGTGTCTTAATAAATTGTTTACGTACGTCTAGCGACACATTTCTTGATGTTAGTAGTCCTCCTTTCCTATTGAATGCTTGTTTAGCCTGTGCTATTCTGGAACTTACATCTTTTTCACTTCTTCCGTCCGACGATATTAGACTTCCTTAGAGAGAACGTCTTCGATTGTCTCTCCATCTAGCCATAGATTTGCTTCTTCCTGTCCTGCTCTTGTGCACTTTATCACTTTCGTTTTCTTCTTTTTTTTAAAAAAAAAAATTAAACATCCTCTAGAAAGTAACGAAATAGTTCAAAACATGTTTCAAATTCTTTTCCTAATTCTCTATGCAAGTACGAAATGAAACGTAAGGGAGACAATGATTATCACTGGCGCAAATCCCGGGGGATGAGGGGGACATGTCCCCTCCAATCTTGGAACTGGGGGAACTGTCCCCCCAATAATCCGATTTGAAATGTGCTTTTTGGAAAAAAAATATGATAATTTGTGTCTGATTGCCACAAAGGAAACTGAGATGAAATTGATGTCCCGCCCCCAGAATAAGACTCAAATCTACCCGCCTCCGAATGTTGAAGGCAACTGTCCTCCCTGATCCTCCACAGGATTGTTTCTCAACTTCACAAATATTTTGAGCATCACTTAACCAAAAAAAAAAAAAAAAAAAAAGCTCTTACGTGTCCCCCCCCCCTCCCAATGTAGAAGACGGATTTGCGCCGCTGATGATTACAGCAAGTGAATGATTACGGAAAAATTGGTGGAATGAAAAGATGTGAGGTAACAGGAGTACCCCGAGAAAATCCACGATCACGGTGTTGTCCCCACAAAGTTACTTGATCGGGGATCAAAACAGGAACCCCACGCACCAGAGGTAAGTGCTCTACCACTGAGCCACCGTCCCCCCCTCCATGCAAATACGATTTGCGTACGCGTCTTTGGTGCGGGAGACCAGGATTTGATTCAAAGTGAACCTCATGTGCTTCGGATTTCACATCAAGCTGTATGTAATGTTAAATGTCTCGTATGGCCTGGCTGGTGAAAGAGATGCCAAACTCCAATCTACTTTGGAAACAAAATTTATTGAATTAAAAATGTTATTTCATCTATTTTATAAATATTTCAAAGTATATTTATTCACGTTTTCTACTGTTATTAACATTTCAATTAATTTTCTGTTGACCTTATAATTTATAATTAGCTCCGTAGTAGAACATTCCCTATGGATATTGATAAAACTAGTTATTGCACCCGAACGTTTAGTCCGCTGTACACTAGGCTATAGGTTTAAAAAATGCTTGATCAAAAGCTCTCTTTACATTTTATTTCTTCTTCTTCTTCTTGTTTTGTGTGTGTGTTCTCGCCAACCAATATGCGGCCACACATATATTAATGCTCAAATCTCAATATCATTACGGGCCTTGTCTAATAATAAACAAAAAAGCACAATCATGTTCAGAATCATCATTATTCATTTTGATATAAGAGGGATCATAATTAAAATAAGGAGGGGCCATTTTTAAATCGTGAACTTGCGTTTGTTGTGGAGTTTCTAAGCTTGAGTTGAGTTTGTGTTAGTACGGGAATTCATAGGTGTCGTGAGAACAGGGAGGGTCCAGATATACAAGAAGATCTGAAAGGTCAAAAATTGGTTTAAGATACGGATTTAGTTGGTTTTTAAAGAACTCTGTTTAATTAATATGCTAGCAAGTTCAATTTTACATAAAATTTATTGTTTTAAAATGAAAAAAAAAAGTTTTCATTAAAATATAATTTTCAAAATGTTTATAATAATAACAAAGAAACGAGTAGTCTGCTTACACCTAAAATTTTAATCATTAAAATTAGAATGTTGTATTTGAAAGAGAAATAGTGGAGAATGGGGTTTCTAACTACTAATTCTGAAATGTTAGGGTTTTATTAGAAAATAATGAGACGAGATCTATCAAACTAAGTTTAGAAATCAGACTGTCAATTAAGATTCAATTTAATTAAAGATAACAAATGTAAAAGTAAAATTCTGAAGACCATTTTCCAAAGTCAGAAAGTCTCAATGCATACGATTACCGTCTATAATACTGAAAATTCTTCATTAGCCCTCTCACCTTTTAGAGAAAAATTTCCTACTGAATAAAACAGTGAGATCCAAAGCTAAATCTATTTCCAGGAGATAAAAAATACAATAAAAACAGTGCAGCATATCAATCAGTTTTTTTCATTCTTCACTACTGCAGTGAAAAATAATTAACTGAAATAATAATTAACTGAAATAATAATTTAATCTTTGTCTATTATTCAAATCAAAACTACAAAATTGCTATCACGTCATAAATCAATTAAGCGATTAGGATTATTTTTTCTTTGTTCATTATATAGTCAAATTCAAATGTTGCTGGAACTCCACATTTCAGAATTACCATTGTTAATATTGTTAAGATGACATTGGACTTGGGATGTTTATTGGTCATATTTCTCAATAGTGTCAAGCTAACATTACATCGAAAACAAGACCATGTATTTTAGATATGTATTGATCAGACGTAGATGTGTACTTTAAACGAAACACATGTTCTCAAACCAATAAGCACAGACGGGAACGTACTCTCTGATGTGAATTACACGTTAGTTTGCGTAACATCAAGTATCAATAAGTTATAAATAATTTGAAAGGTTGAGCGTGTAGAAGTGCATTAAAAACTCTTGATAATTTGAAAAAAAAAGTGTACAAACACACATTCTATGGCAAGTGCATATTTGTTATGTAGATTACTTTATGCAGTAAAAGTGCTTCGTTTGATTAATACATAAATCTCAATGGGGCTGAACAAAATGTCATGAGTTAGTCAAAATATTTATGCGTAGCCTTCGAGAAAATCGAGAATTGTTTTCTTTTTGCACACATGAAAATCGATTTTATACAACAACCACGACACCTACATTACGATGGAACTGAGACTGGAGTATACTTTTATCGAACTTATTACCAAGATTACAGTCTGGTTAATGAGATATAGTCCATAATTGCTAATTAACTTTTTAAAACAACTTATTTATTGTTTTATTAAAATTTTACACATATGGTATAAGTCGATACATAACATCTAGCTGAATAAAAATGTCATGATAGAGGGATTTTTTTTTTTTTTTTAAGATGAGGGAGTAAAGGTATAAAATGTATCTTTATTCATCATTTTTGAGCATCCATTTTGAGGAAGACATGTTGCACTCCCAGCCATTAGAGGGTTACGTCCTCTCTTTGGCACAGATGTTAAGACAAGTTAATTGAATTTAAACTATTGTAGTTGGTCTAAGTGCTACTATGAGTAGATTAATATTTAACACAAAATATAAATACATTAATCTTGATGAGAAAAAAATGTATATAATAATAATAATAATAATAATAATAATAATAATAATAATAACAAGAATAATAATAAGAATAATAAGAATAAGAATACTGAGAAAACATAAGTGCAGGAAATACATTCAAGGTACTAAGGTGCTGGATATGAAAAATAATACATGTAAAAGTATAAATAAATATAATGTGGATATGAATAGATGAAATGAAGTGCATTCACGCCACAACCACAATGGGTAAGTTAGTTTAAACACATGAGGGTTATATCTTCTGTCTCGGGGCGACTCGAGACTGATGTAGACAGGATGAAAGCCCAATGTTAATTATGAATGAAAAACAAGTGCTAAGATGGTAGAATGTGAGGTAAAGGTTTGTGAATCATGTAAATGGCAAAGGTATCTCTTTCAGCTGCGTCCAGATTCGATGTTTGAATATATATCGTTGTTAGAATGTTGAGTGGCGAGTGTAGAAATCTGTACGGTGCGTCGGTAAGGGCATCAACTCGTAATGTATCGAGATATAAGGGATGAGAAGTAGTGATGCGAGACTGTATATATCGTGCCCTAAGAGTAGAAAGATGATCAATGATGTTGGGAAAATCAATGTGTTCATACGTGAGGTAATTTGGATATGGTAATTTAATACGATATGCAAGGCGAATAACATGGCGTTCGAGAATTGCAAGCTTTTCGTATAGCGTAGGTGAGGCATGGCACCAGGCAATGTTACCAAATGTTAATATAGGCCGTAAAAATGCTTTATAGGTATTGAGTAGTAACTTTGCATTTAGCCCCCAAGTTGTGCCAGTGAGACGACGGAGGAGATTTAATCTGCGCTTTGCTTGCAACGCAAGTTTTTGGAAGTGAGGTTTCCAAGAGAGTTTCGAATCAAAGACCACTCCTAAGTATGTTGCAGAAACTGCTGGTATAAGAAAATGACCATCTACTGACACAGGAAGATTTCCAGGATTTCTGTGTACTTTACTGCGTCGTTTTGAAGGGAGGAAAACAAGGGCTTGTGTTTTCGCAGTGTTAACAGTTAATTTCCATTTACTGCACCAATTAAGAAAGTTGTTTAAGGTTATTTGTAGGTTTCTGCTGACCTGAAGGATTGTTTTCCCAAGCGATAAAAAGGCAGTATCGTCTGCGTATTGAAAGATGTACACATTAGGCGGTGGGCTCGGCATGTCGGAAGCGTATAATATATACAATAATGGACTAAGGGCGGAACCTTGTGGTACACCTGTATGTGGGAAAATGGGCCTTGATAGTACATTTCCTATTGAAACATATGCAATACGGTTACTTATAAAGGAGTATATGAGTCGAAGGTAACAAGTGGGCAAGCGGAGTGACTGTAGTTTACGTAGTAAGCCAAAATGCCACACTTTATCGAATGCCTTTTCTAAGTCCATGAGGACTAGACAGGATGGAAGTCCCTTATTGTACTGATTTGTGATGACTGTAGTTAAACGAAGCAGTTGATCACTGATAGAGAAGTTAGGTCGAAAACCTGCTTGATGTATTGGTAATAGATCTTATGCCTTAAGAAGTGCATGAAGTCTATTTACTAGAATCTTTTCGAATAGTTTACTAAATACGGAAGTCAACTGAATCGGCCGATATGAACTGACATCATGAATGGGCTTATTTGGTTTATGGAACATACATACTTTGGAAACCTTCCACTGTAACGGGTAATAACCAGTTGAGAGGATGAAATTATAAACGGAAATTAACAAAGTGATAAAAGAGAGAGGGAAAATTTTCATGCGTAGTTTCTGAAACAAAATCGTTAAAAATATTTATAATGACGTTAAAAGTTATGTCATTCGTTTCCAATAATAATTGATATAGCTTTCATTCCGCCGGAACCAAGCGTTTATTTATTTATGTACTGTACGAGGTAAGTCCAAAAGGAAAGCACAATTTTGAAATAGCACACCAACCGGGAGAGGGAGCACGCTGCGGCTACTGGGGTCATCTAGCGGCAGGCTTAGACAACAAATTGCCATTTGCCGTGTTTTGCAACACGGTTGCCAACCATACGATAATTTATCGTGATATAGGATAATTTAAGCCTTAACACGATATACGATAATGTCCTTGCGATAATAAGTGAATATACAATAATATTAGAACACACTTTTTTTTTTTTTTTTTTTTTTTTGCAATTTTTGAATGTAGGTTTGCATTAAAGAATTATAAAACACACACACACTGAGGTTTTTAACAGTCATTCTCGCTAAAATAAATCAATAACGATTTTAGAATTTGCAAATGGCAAGCCTCCGTTCTTTAAATTCAATATACATTTACGTGGAAGTATGAATATTGTTCTTGTTCATGTCAGATAGGAGGCTCTGTTATTCACTCGAGTAAGTGTGAACACCTTTAGATGTTAAAAAAAAAGTTAGAATCGGTGTGTGGACCTGATTGTGGAAAGTGAAATTTCGTACAGTATAATTTATGTTTTCCTAATTACTTATGTGAACACGTAAAATAGCTATGGAAAGTGGTAGAGATCCTGAAGGGCCGTCCACTCCACAAAAGAAACTAAAGGTATGGGGTGAGTGAAACTTACACATCTAAAACAAACCTCAGGAAAGAGTGGTTAATTGATGCTGTTTTCAAGACTGATTAAAGCATGTTATAAAGCCCGGAGTAAAGTTTGCAGAACCCAATTTACTGCTAAGGTGACTGTAGTAAAAATCATGCTAAAGGAGAAAAGCAGTTAAGTGAGTGAGACTTTTTGTAGAATTTGCCCAAAGAAAACTCGATTTTTCGAATACGCGACAAAACGTACTAGCGACAAAACGTACCACCGACAAAACGTACCACCGACAAAACGTACCACTTACCCTGAGGGCTGCTTGTGAAAGGTTTTCTAAAACACTTTAAATAATGACAAGCGACAAAACGTACCACTTGCCTGGAGGGCTACTTGCGAAGAGTCTTCCAATCAGCCATCAAATAATGTCATGCGACAAAACGTACCACTTGATAGGACGGTATATAAATATATATATATTGGCCAAAATAAGGTTAAAAGTTGAACAGATTGGTGGTGAGAAAAGTACCGATGCAAGACCAAGACTAAGACTAAGACCATGCCTGCAAGATTCTCACAACACCAAGACCATACCTGCAAGATTCTCGCCAGACCAAGACCAGCAAGAATCTTGCATATGCAATATTTGAATATTTGCTGATTTCCATCATACTTTATCCAGGCTTTGGACCAGAGACGGATAGGCATTATTAGAGGGGTGCGGGCGCTTTCTCCCACAAGGGCCACCAGCATCTCAATGTTACAAATCAATTGCACAGTTTTCTTTCTACAGTAAGTCAATAGTATTAACAATTGACAATTAAAACCTGATATTCGTTCATTAGTATATTATTCTGAATTGTTCAAAATATTATATGAAGTTCAAGGAGAACGTATACTATATTACAAAATTAGCAGATTTTTTAGTGTACTAAGTTTTTGATGCTACTGTATGTATCACTTTTGCATTCGAAATATTTTTTAATAAATCTTTTTTCAATAGACATCAACAAAATGTTTTCAAATGTTCCTGAGACATGGTACTCGTTAGCCTATTGTTAATGTATTTCAGTTTATTTCAATTTTGAAAAAATTCTTTCACATGTTACCTGAGTTACGGGCAAAGTCAATAAAAATTTGTATGCTGGAAACCTGGATAAGTATTACTGCACAAATTACAATTCTGCAAAATTAAAAAGCAGCACATTGGACAATTTTGCAACACGTTTTGCATTCGCTTTTCTTGTAAACAAATGTATTTTCTCCTAATTCTGAATCACTTGCACCATCAGCACAGTCATTTTTCCTCGGTTGTGCTCGTCATCAAGACTGACTTTCAACGAAATCCACGTCCTTCAAAAGTCCAAGAGAATACATTTATAGTATCCTTGGAAACTTCTTGAACTGAAGTTTTTCAGAAAATATGTAAGTTTATCCAAATCATGTCTGGAAGTTCTGTTACTTGGTTGAAGTGGCTAGGGTCCAAATAATCCATAAAGTACATTGCTTCTTGAATCTTGAAGAAATACTCGAAACTACCATGTCCAATATTGTGTTGAATGCTTCGATGCAGTACCTGGTCATTGGATAGAAGCAGCTTCATCTTCATATTCACAGGAAAATTCTTTGTCCATCTCTGAAGGCGAATTGTCGACAGGTCAATAAAAAAAAAAAAAAAAAAATCACGTTCTAAGTCTTCAAATTTGTTATTGGCCCATTCTGCAAAGCTTAACGCTGCATTCTTAACGGATTCAAAATCATCTCTCTACTCTTTCAGTTGGAACAGAGTACTAGTCTGCACCATCCGATAGGACTACACTAGCAGCACCCTATTTGGAGATAGTTTGACAGAGAGGTCGTCACTTGAAATATCTTAAGGAACTTTTCTGCTGTCCGAATTGTTTTGAACTTGAGAAGATTTTTTAAGCCTACATCCTTTCGCTTTACACCTAGCTTTTGGTTTGATATTTTCTGTAGAAGCAATTTTCTTAATTGTTATGGTCAACTCTATATACAAAGCACTTTTTGGGTTCGAAAAATGACCAAACATTTTCTGAAAAACAGTGTGTTTTCTACCATCTTGTTTCCGCAATAACTGTAAGACGCCTTCGTTAACATTTGATCTTCCAAATGTCCATTCGCTGGTAAGACTCACCCATAAATATCGCACAGTCATTCAGCAGAACAATGACACAGAATCAATGCAATTTTTTGTCAGATCACATATGACATGATTGAGTATATGAGCGTAACACCACACGTGTAACTGAGTTTCTTAGTGGTTAAGCGGTTAGCGTAATCGCCTTTGTCGTGGGAGACCTGGGTTCGATTCCCGGAGGGAGCTCATGTGCTTTGGATTTCCCGTAAATCAGCATGTCCCGTCTCATATAGCCTCGCTACTAAAAGGGCCGTTAAACTCAAAATCAACTGAATCACATGTGTAACTGATCATAGGTGAATTAAAAAAATCCGAATATTGTCCTTGCATGTTACTTGAGCCATCAGTTGAATTTCAAATACACTTCTTAATATCAAGGTTCAACTTCTGCAGAATTTCCAGCAGTAAACCGCAAAGACAATGGCCTGTGGTAGATATGCATTTTACAATGACAACAATACTTCGTAAAACAACAGAGCACTGGCCTGAAACTACTATATCTGGAGTAGTGTCTAATAGAACAGAAAATATTGAAGCTTGAGAGACTTCTTTCGAAATATCTTCTCTGATAAGTGTGCTGATAGCATTCAAAACATAATTCACCGTGTTTAGTAAAAGTTATGCGACCACTATCCTGCTTACTTCCTCGTCTCTTCTCGGTGACTTTATCTAAATTTTAAGCGGAAGATCAAATTTGCTTAAGAAAGAAATAATATCCAAAAAGTTTCCATGATCTATAGCTGTGTCTTTCAGTTTATAGGCTGCTACATTTCCTCTGTAAATGTGAGCCCTCTTTTACCAATGAGTTTCTGCACTTTGACAATTCGATACATTACCTGTCTGTTCTTCTCAATCTTATACTGCCGTTGTTTTACCTGTTCATGAGGAAGTAGTTTCTTAACATGAAGTAGTACGTTTTGTCGCGGATTAAATATCCGAAATATTTTAATTAGTCCATGACAGGTTGTAATTTATATAAGTGGTACGTTTTGTCGTGTAATAAATATCAGAAATGCTTTAATTAATCCATGATAGGTTGTCATTTATGACAGGTCGTCAAAAGTGGTACGTTTTGTCGCGAAAATTCAAGTGGTACGTTTGGTCGCTGGTACGTTTTGTCGGGACACCGATTTTTCATCATCCACGTCTACTTCTTACACCTTGGATACACAAGGTAAGCGAGCTGAATATATATATATATATATATATATATATATATATATATATATATATATATATATATATATATATATATATACAGTGGCGGATCCAAGATGGGCTATAGGGTCTATAGCCCCCCTTGACGCTTAGATATACACTGGATAAAATGGACTTCAATCCTGATTTACACTGGATAAAACGGCAAAATATGCGTTCAGCCCCTCCCTTGATGATATCCTGGATCCGCCCCAGTATATATATATATATATATATATATATATATATATATATATATATATATATATATATATATATATATATATATATATATAATTCAAATATTTTCCCGCGCATAAAGATAAAATTCATATTTCTAGGTATTCTGTTTAGAACAGCGGACATTCAATGTGCGAGGCACAAAGCATATACAAAACACAAAGAATATAGATATAAATGTAACTAAAGATATTGACAATACTTTTGGGCCCAAATAACTACAACCATCTTCGCATTCAGAATGACCAGTGGAAACCAAAGTGGGATTAGATAATAATTTGAATGGCGCATTGTCAGCAGAGGACACTAGTTTGAGGGAGTACAATAAGCAATAAAAATATTATAGCCAAAGTGCGGTTTCTTGTTGAACACATTTTGTATACCTGACAAAAATATATAAAGCAGTAGTAGATCTTATGCATTGTCGTTTTGTCTTCTAATGCTTGCACACACTCTTCAAACAGCGACACACACAAATAACTACAATGACGCTCATACTATTTGTAAATGATGTTATTTCAGTGTTCAATACTTACCTCATCAAGAAACCTAGCCTGTCTTGTGTTTGTTAGTGTGTCAGCGAGGACCAGGTATTGAAATACGTACCTGAGAGCATAACACATATACGGCACTTACAGGATAGACGAAAGTTATCGCTTTCGAAGGGTTCCTTGTCTTTTGAAACTCATTACACTCATCGTATTTTCTCATCTCACTTCTCATTGCTGTTCATCTCATCTCGACCAGTGGGCCTTGAGCCCATAACTGGTTGACCCAATATGGCGACTGGAGGACAACATGTCGGACTTCCTACGGTAATAGCTGGTCCTACCGTCTCTGTAGATCCGGATATCAGACGTAGGCACCGAGATTCACACCGTACCGACAATAGCCCGGAAAGATCACGATCTCCAGTTATAGGTCACCATCACACACCATCTCCGAAACGTCATCGCCGAGATAGCATCTCAGACTCTGATAGTGAGCGACTTAGAATCGACGACACAGAGTTTCCGTCGCTCTCTGACAGTACAAAACCACCAATCTATTCGTTCTTACTTACAAATTTTGACACGAAATATCAGAACGAAAAGCACATCTATCTTCAGCTCACTAAATATTATCGGCGAGCTCAGATCTCACAAATTGTTGCCACCAGAAATGGGATGATCATCAAATCTCCTGATCAACATCTGGCTACCACTATTCGCAACAAGTTTAGTTATCAAATTTTCGGCAAGAATGCACAGCTCACTAAACTGACTGACCGGAGAATCAAACAGCCGCCTCCTCCACCTCGCACGCCTGCCTTCTCCGTGGTCATACGAGGTGTAAATCCTGACCTTACTGATGATGAGATTCTACAAGAACTCACAGAAGAAGGGTACAAAGTTTCCAAGTGCATCCGCATTCGAAACGACCGAGGTCCCACTTACATGGTCCGAGTGTTATCTCAAACGCAGGACACCATCAACCAGCTACTTGATAACGGAGCTTTTATCTATCGCAAGCGGCATCGTGTCGAGCCATCACGCACTGCACGACCAGTACCAATCCGTTGCGAGCGTTGTCAAGAATATAACACGCACACCACCGCTAACTGCAGGAATAACTTGAAATGTGGATACTGTGCTGGACTTCATTCCACACGTACCTGTCCGAACCTGCAGCGTCCACCGCAGTGCTCCGCTTGTCCTGAACAACACCCGACTTATAGCTTTAAGTGTCAAGCTCGACCCGCACCTTCACCGGATAAACCTCACTTAGTGGCACCACTTCGCACTCAAAGTGAACCAACAACCAACTCCACGCCTACCTCCAATGTACCACCTGATTCTCAGCCTGTTACAGTATCTCAACTTCTTCAGTTCATCACATTAACGCTACAAAACGTGCATCCTTTTCTACGGCCGCATGTACTCCAACAAGTACAGTATGCTGCCCGCTGCATATTCAACGTTACTTTCAATGCCACTTACACAGGTCAACGAGTTCACTTTCACACAACCCGCTTGGAAACATCTGTTTGAAATTATGAATTTCTTTATGGATATCGTTATTATCTTTCTCAATATCAGTTCTCTCAATCAACATAAATGTCTCTTCGAACAACTTCTTCTGGAAGAACATGCATCAGCGTTTCTACTAAACGAAACGCATCTCACACCTCGTATGTCTTGTAAGTTCTCAGGATACCAGATCTTTCGAGCCGACAATCAAACACCAGCCCTCCGCGCCAATGGCGGCGTACTCATTGGATTTGCTTCTCAGTTATCTTATCGTACTCTCCAAGCTCCTATTTCCAACCTTCCAGAATATCTTATCACAACCGTCTACTTCAAAGCTTTATACATCACCTTGGCGACCATCTACGTTCGGCCCGGCCATGCAATACCATACTCCTTTCTTCAGTATATCGCAAACAATTTTCGCCACTTCATTATCATGGCCGATATTAACATTCATAGTAGACCCGCTTACCAGAAGGCTCAATTCCAGGACTTCGTTACAACACGCATACCTTGCATTCTGCATAAACTTCCAAAATCAACACGCCCTGTCTCAGATACCACACCGGATGTTGTCATCACCTCAACTACCCTTGCCGGTAAATGCCATATCGAAGTCTTAGACCCTCTTGGCAGCGACCACCTTCCAGTCAAGTTAACTATCAAACGTTCCTTTCGACATCCCTGTTCTGTAAACATTCCACCGAGGGAGGTCCCTAGATTTGACAAAGCTAATTGGGATAACTACAGAGTTCATCTCACTTCTAAGATTGAACATCTCGAGCCACCAAATACTGAGGATGAACTATACTCGGCGCTGGATACTATCACCTCTTCTATCCATACAGCATCTGCCGAGAATATACCTACCTCGCAAGTACATCCATGGCGTCCTCGATTACCACCTCAATACCTTCACATGATCAGACGTTCTCGACAATTTTACCGAGATTACGTACGTACAAAGAACGAGGAGGCTCTCCGCCATCACCGACAACTCCAACGTACGGTTCGAAACTACGTTATAGCCTATAAACTTCGAAACTGGGTCAAAACGTGCAATACACTGGACGCAACTTCACATCCTACCAAATACTGGAAGAGATTTAATGCATTGACTGGCAAACTCACTCGAACACCTTATCCTCTCATTGACGGTGATCATCCACTCACCTCAGATAGTGCCAAAGCTGATGCCTTTGCGAATCACCTCCAAACCATCTTCACGCCATTTCCTCCTGAAAGATCTGAACGACGCCATCCTGCATATACGTTTAATGTTGAATCTCGTCATCTTCAACCCAGTACAGAGCATACCTTTCCAGCTCATCACGAACTTACCACGCCTATCACAGTTCTAGAAATTCGTGAAGTCACAGCTCGCAAACGTAACACTGCTCCAGGCATGGACCTTATCACTTACCGTCACATTAAAGAGAGTCCTTTCTGTTTACTGCTCCTGTTAGCGCATATTTTCACTTTCATTTTACGTACCGGTATCATTCCCGTCAATTGGAAAACCTCCAAGACCTTAATGTTTCTAAAACCTAACAAGCCAGCTACCTCAGTATCATCTTACCGTCCAATCCAATTAACCACTGTTTTCTGCAAAATTCTCGAACGCATTCTTGTTAACAGACTTCATCCACATTTCTCTCGCCATCGCATCATTCCACTCCATCAGGCAGGTTTCCGTCCTCGCATTGGTGTTCATGACCAGCTCTTACGCCTTACCAATATCATTACGAATCACTTTAATCGCTCACAGCCATCATGTTTACTTCTATTCGACCTTGAGAAAGCTTTCGATAAGGTATGGCATCTTGCGCTTTTCTTTAAGCTTCTGTCCTGTAAACTACCAATGTGCTACATCCGATTCATTTTCAACTTTCTATCATGTCGCATAACATACATATCTGTAAACAACTCCTTATCACACCCTGTCTTTATTCATTCCGGAGTTCCACAGGGCTCAGCATTATCTCCACTTTTGTATCTGCTCTTCGTTGCCGATCTTCCTCCACTTCCTTCAAATGTACATCTCTTCCAGTTTGCAGACGACACGGCATTTCTTGCTCTCGGCAAAACGATCCATCAATTGAACACAGCACTCCAATCTGCCATCGATATCTTTGTTAGTTGGTGCTCGAAATGGCGATTACGCCTAAATTCTGAGAAAACTCAAGCCATAGTTTTTCTTGACCCTAAGAGACGGTCCCGCGTCCATAGAAACCCAACACGCCTGAACCTTACTGTTCTTGATACTCCCATCAAACCTACCAAAAACGTCAAGTACCTAGGCGTTATATTCGATACTCACCTCACATGGCGTCCTCATTTAGCTCAGATTATCACTAAAGCCTACAATAGACTGAATCTTCTTCGCAGACTTTCTGGCACAACTTGGGGCCTACGAGCAGATACCATTCTGACAACATATAAGGTGTTCCTACGACCCGTCCTCACCTATGGGTTCACAGCTTGGGTCGCTGCACATTCAACCTTTTACAACAAGCTGAAGATCCTAGAACGACACGCCCTGCGTATTGCATATCGTATAAAGCTACCCAGTCCTACACAAGATCTGTATGATCGCATCCCCTTTCCTCACATCCTGTACCACATTGAAAAACTTCGACTTTCCTACATCACCAATAGACTGGCTCAGAAGCATCCCCTTTTCCTTGATATCCTACACAGTGATATCGATTATGCTCCACAACATCCTGTTCGCCACCCGCCACTCTCCCTCCTCTTTACTTTATACCGTTATTCACTCCCACCAAATCATCCAGATCAAGACATCGCAGCTGCCTTTGCCATTCATTCAGATTCGCACTACATCTTCCCATCATACGCACAGTAATCCATCTCTTCTAACAGGGCTCATTGTGTCTCTCATCATGATCCTGAGCAGCCCCAGGATCGGAAGATAACATGCATTCGTCTAACTAACCCTTGCCTTTACTGTGTTGTGGCGTTCAGTGCACCTCAGTCTCATCTCCATCTCATCACCGATCCTAATGATTATGGCTAAAGGCCATAATGTCTGCTATACTACTTTCATACTCTTTAATTTATTATCAATAAAGTTAATATAAATTATTAAATCACTTAGACCATCCCTGCTGCCTACTTTCCATATTACTATTCCTTCTCTTCCCGAGAAAAGGGCGTAACCCTTGTAAGGGGCTAGCATGCCTTCAGCATGCTAGCATTGTGTAAAAAAAAAAAAAATTCAGTGTTCACTTTCTAACATTTATTCAACTATATCAGTACTAGAGATCTTTACATGGATGTCGAATATGAAGAATAAAAGTTTACTGCTCTAAAATTTCAATCGTTTATCAGTTATATTTCAATTAATCTCAGGCGCTCTTTCGTCTCAATTGACTAACACGCGTACTTTCTGAGTGCATAGTTGTGGGTTCGATCTCCGGTACAAATAGTTGAATTCTATGCTAGGGAATAGTGTTCATAGCATTTGAAAGCGGCGCTCCGAGTTTCCTGTAAACTCTATTAGCAAATGACAGAAATATCTGTTGCTACGTCTTCTGTCATCTACTTGCCTGTAATGTGTCAAGCTTAGCCACATACACCTTTACCATCCACATACACCTTTACCATACGTCAACATTGGCTTCTTCGTTTCATTTAACCCATCCGACACACAATAGATTGTGTTCCATGCTTTAATCACTTAATCCAATTAACTCTTAACGAAACTTGCCTCTGTGTGTTATCAGTTTCATTGAGAGAGAAATATAACTTATTTTTAAAAATTCCTTTAGGGAGTACATACAGTACCGGTACCAAGGGAAATTGTTGAAACACTAGAAATATCGAGTTTCTGTAGAGAATACACCTCAGCATATACGTGTCTGAACTGAACAAATGACAAGTGTAACATCGTACCTTGTTAATGGCAATTTAAGTTGTTTTTGGGTTTTAGGGCAAAGAAGCAGTGTTTAACATGTTGTTTAGTATGTGCTTTGATTCTTAAGTTGGCTTTGGCTCAATGGTAGAGTTCTCACCTCTGTCACGTGGGGCCCCAGATTCGATCTCAACTCCCACCAAGTGGGTTTTGTGGTGGACAAACACCATTCCCGTGCTTTATCTACGGAATGTCCTGTTTCCTCCGGTTTTTTAAATTTTATTCCATCATCATCATTCATCTCGTCAACACCGCCTATCTTAGCCTCAGTGTATGAGCATGAGATAGTAACTTAAAAAAAAAAAAAAAAAAGATTTAACATTAAATCTAACTTCTTTTTAAAAATTAGAATCTACTATAGCTGCAATCGGCTAAACAATGAAAGTGTCATTATCGCCTGTGGTGGAATCAAAAGTTTTTCAACTGCGCCGTATCTTGTCGCTATTGTTAGTAGTAAGAGTTATAGTTCCAGTTTTATTTTAGTGGAGGCTCTACCAACCATAGTTAAGACCTGAATTCCTATCATTCTTTATGTCAGTGGTTCCCAAACTTTTTTAACTGACGACACAGTTTATTGTCCGCCTACGATATCGCAACATAATACAGTAGGACGTCGATAATCCGAACTTCAAAAATCCGAAACGTCAAAAATCCGAACGTGGTCCCTAGAGGCTTTTTACATTTTTTCCTAGCGCTAACGATAAATAAACAAAAGGGTTGTACGTCGACGTTGTGTGAAGTCAATATTTTTACAACAGCTCATCCATATGTAATTATTTGTCATGTATATTTTTATTTTTATTTTAGTCCTATACAAGTCCTTAGGCCCATACAAGTTAAGTTTTAAGTGTGAGTTACAAGAACACTGTAATTTAGTGTACGAGCAGGTTCTTCCGAAACATTAAATGTAAGTAGCCTTGCGTACAATATTGTAATTACTGTATGTACTTTATAACCAATGTATCGATAAAAGAGCATACCGTACAGTATATTTAAGCCTAAATGCCATTTTCTCGATCTTTTTCGAAAATCAGAACAATTTGAAAATTCGAACTACCTGTGGTCCCAATTAGTTCGGATTTTCGACTTCCTACTGTATTTTAATATAGTAAATGTTTATTTTTACGTAATATCAGAGGTAAAAGTGCGGAGGAACACGAGGGGACGCCGCACCCCCACCTCCAGAAAATATGTACTTCGTCCCCACACTTTCTAAAAAATACAATGGGTAAAGATAGGCAGGGGGACGGCGTGACGTTATGCCGCTACTTACCGTCCCCACCTTTTCAGACGCACTTTTACCCCTGTGTAATATCATGACAAAAACTCCGAAACTCCCATTGAATATACTGGGGCCGCGGTGGCTCAGTGGTAAAGCGTTCACCTCTGGGGCATAGAGTACTTGGTTCGATCAAAGCTCGCGCCAAGTAAACTTTGTGGTGGATAAACACCGTATGTGGATTTTCTCACGGTGCTCTCGTTTCCTCCCACTTTCTTCATGCCATCATTTCATTCATATCTCATCATCATCGTCTCCTTTAGCCTAGCCGAAATAATTATGGGACGTAATACTTTATAATTTTATTTCATTTATGTTGGATACACCACTAATAATAGGGTAAGACTTAAGTTTCTATATAAAGTAATAACTCTATATAATACTGGCCATTGTTGGTGCCGCTGGAGGCATTGACTGGTACAGTCTATCTCAAAATAGATTATAACTAATTGGTTCATTAAATTCCGAAATTTCACGACACATTGTATGTGCGATATACCAGTTGGGGATCGCGACATACCGGTTGGGAGTCACCACTTGATCCTAACAAAATAGATAGTTGAATAATGCTCATTTTGACTTTGTAACTATGTACGTAAGCATAACTTAAGTAAAAATAAACTCTGGTAAAAGACAGTAGAGAGGATCCCGCGAAAAATATGCATTAGACTAGATGTGGATAGCAACTGTTAAAGTCGCCGTTGTCCGTTAATGTATTAACAGATTGACCCCATTAATGAGTCTGGCTAAGATAATTGCTTTAGCTGTCTATTGCAAAGGAAACAGAATTTAAAAGTTCTCTTACATTCATGGGATTTGGGCTATGGGATATTCATGGGATATGGGCAGCCTTTAAATTCGCCATTAACCGTTACGATGTTAACTGATTAACTCCATTAATAATCTCGTCCGAGGTAATTGGTCTAGAGCTATCTATTGCAAAAAAAAAAAAAAAAAAAATGGAATTAAAGAAATTCGCATCCGTTCAAGTTATCGTATGGGGTAATGGACGGACAGACCAAAGACACAATCTTATAAGTCTAAGTGCGCGATTCTAATTAAATCTGACCAAACCAAACACTTCTTACCAAAATGATTACAGTTTCGACTATACATAAATACCTTCATTACCCTTTATTAATTACCTTCATTATGATGAAGATATAATGATATATAGCCGTAACTGAAACACAAATTAGGAATGATAAGCGTTTGTTGTGGGTCAGATTTTGTTTTTACTGAAGTTAATGGATAGTTATGTGAAACATACATAGTACAGTAATATAGGTACAATTCATTGAAAAGTTTCTTATTGGAATTAAATGTTCGAATTGAGTGTGCATATTTGAATTGTGTGATTTGTTTGCATCTGCTGATAAACTGTGTTCTTTTAGAGATTCAATTACTTACGTTAGGCGAGTAGAAAGGGTGCAGTCAGTAGTGTTTTTCGAGAGGATTTTTCGTCTCGTCTCGTGAACTTTGTTGAAGTTTCGTCTCGTCTCGATTTTCGGAAAGTACTTCCCGTCTCAACCCGAAATCTATCGTGTCGTTTTGTAAATTTATCTACTTGACTTTTGGAAGTGACATTGATATAATGTTGCACTTAGTAATAGAAAATTGAAAGGATATATATACTGATAACTACTGCATTATTATTATTATTATTATTTTAAAAAATACATTATCACCTAGGTTCTTTAGTCAATGTTCATTCCCGAAGGAATATGGAAGTCATTCACAGCACAGAACTATTAGTTGAGTTGATATTTTACTGTCCCGTTCAGCAGCGAGGCTATGTGAGACGTGAACCTACTTGATTAACGTGGAATCTGAACCACATGAGCTCTAGTCGGGAATCGAAGTCAGGTCTCCCACAGCAAATGTGCGTACGCTAACCGCTTAGCCACGAAGGAACTCAGGACCCACCCAACACAAGTACATACTGATCATGTGTAAAGAATGTTCCTCGAGGTACATTGGAATGTACATGATAGGTACGTGAATAGAGCAATCATGTGAAATACACATGTAAGGAATAAGGTTACTTCCGCCCAAAAGTACGTGCATGACACATACCGAGGAATGTATCTATTATGTGTATATCACGTACCGTGTATGTACTTGACACATTTACTTGGCATTGGCATGTGCCAGGAATGTACTAGGCATGTCAGTAATGTTCCTTAGGGCAGTGCTATGCAACTGGGGGTGCGAGTACTTAAATACTAAAACCTTAACGCTTCATTTTTACGTTCGAATTTAGAAGCTTGTACTTTTAAAAAAAGCCAAGCAACTAACTCTGAAAATATATGTCCTCCTCCGGCATCTGTGTGCAGTGATGCCAATTCCTTCAGAGCCTTTTTCCCTTCACAAGCTTCAGAATTTCCCTTTTCCGGACAAAATTTCCCTTCATCCAAACCGTTCAAATACTGTATTTAGTAAACGTATTTTTAATCGTTTTCGCTTCCACCCCCTCACCCCAATCTTATAACCACATACAAGCAGATACCTGACAGCCTTCCTTTGAGCTTACGCAAAATTTGAACTTGATTTGTTGTTTAGGTATCTAAGGCTTCGCGATAGAGGAGGGGGAAGAATATGGAAAGGTGTAGGGTAGGACCTATGTTAAAGGTGCAATATCTGCATTTGCCTGGTGTGACTGCGGAAAAACCATTAAATACCTCGGTCAGGACGGACAGCCTAAATAAATCATAAAGAATATAAAATAAATATGTAAATTTAATTTTTATCCTAGATATCATGATAGATTTTAATATTAATGTAACCTAAAATACAAAGAAAATATTAAGTATATATTTGGTATTTACTTACTTAAGAACAGCACTCACATATTTACTGAAACGAATACGAACAGTTACAAAAAAAAAAACCTCTAGCTGCTACTGTCTTTGGCTGTACACGAGGATTGTTCGTAAGCACAATACAGAGTTTAGAGATGCGGAATTCTTAAGAATTTATAATTCTGTGCGCACAGTTACCAGTAAATTTGTAAACTTACACAAACACACACACACTAATATCTGTATTCGCCCATATATACATATTTACATTCACGACACGCAGATTTTCTTCTCTTACATCCATTAATCCTCTTCACAATCAATTTTCTGGTTGGGAAAAATATCTTCTGATTGGGAAAACCAAACTGTTATAATAGTTGGAGTGATAATTTAATTGAGAAATATTTCATCTTATTGCATTGCATTTAATTCAACAAGAGAAAGATTAATTTTGATAAAAGATTTTAAATAAGCATTGTTGTAATGTTTCGAATTTAACTGAATATGTTGATCGATGTGTAATGTTGATAAATATTAACGAATGCAAAGCAAGATAACTTGTGAGAATTTATATAAAATATGTGCAACGAATTATGTTTGGAATAAATACGACGTTGAATATATACTGAATTTTAATGAGATTAATCAGATACGTAAATACATTCAATCTATCAATGATTGAAGAGAGGTTCAAATTTCCCTGCAATATTGAGATTACAAGCAATTTCCCTTTCTCCCTTTTCTCCAAAATTTCCCTGCACCAAGGGAAATTTCCCTTCAATTGGCATCACTGTCTGTGTGGCAATTTAACTATCTATTAAAATACTACAGTAACATTTACGAGCGACCGAGCTCTAACCTATAATCTTAGCATTCAAACCTTTGATTTACGGTTATTTGTGATTTCACGTTTATAACAAAGACAAATATTTTTAAAAGAGTGTAGTTTAAATAAATTACTGAAATAAATATTTTTCACAAAGTTTATCCTTTTAAATTATTGTTCAAAGGCCTTTGCATTTAGTAAGCCTTCTCCGAAATACATGCAAATGAATTGTGCTGCCATCTTTGGAGCTCTTTTAAAATACACATATATGTTTCTCGACAATGAGATCTCAGAAACTACAAGCTCTAGAAAGATAACGTTTTCACTGATCGATTGCAAATTTCATGTAGATTGTCCAGTTCTAATTGAATATTTAAAAAACATGGGCACTATTTCTTTAGTACATTTTTACGGGTACATTGGAAGTGTTGAAATTTCAAAAAAATAAAATAAAACATCACATCCTAATCATTACACATTCCAACACCACACTGTTGTATATAGCGGTTGTATATGTCTCCGGCATTTGTTTCATAGCCAAATAATAATGGAAAAGGAAGGATAACCATTTCTCCAGTCTAAGATGAACTTTTTTGGGGAGTGTTTTTCCCAATAAGCACCATATATAACTGACAATATATTAATTTTGTATGTAATGTATTTGCTTATTACATACTGCATGCAAGAAGAAAGAAAACACTGGTCGTACATGAATTAGAAACTCCAACCGGAAGTAGGCTCAAATCTTGCAAACGGTGCGAGATATTCAGAAAAATAATCGAAAAATCCCCCCTTATGATACCCCTTGGCTATTTTTAAATCAATACGTCTTTAACTTGTGTCTGTAAAGAGACATGTACAGATGTTGTAAGGAATGATAAGGCGATATATGCTCATATGCGAATAATGCGCTGTGTAGAGAGCGCAGGTTCAGTTAGTTTCTTGCAAAAATTCTTCAATCGAAGATTTATAATCGCCACTGATTTTCAATTTTGTCGATATTATCTTCAAATTCCACAGAAGGTGAAAGAAGAAGCTAAATCAGTAAAAGATGTTTCACCGGTTTCAAGCTTATTGCCACTGAAAAGCGACATTTCCTGAAGGATGTCTATATTATCAGGCTGAATTTCTTTAAGGAGTTAGTTTATACTTAAACTTACGTCTTCCCGAAAATTTTATTTAACGTCTAGTTTTAACGTACAGGTTTTGAACTAATTCTCTGCTGTGTAACGTCACAATATAACCATCAATGCTAATTTTATGAGGACAATTCTGACAGTGGGGTTTAGAATGTTACAACCTAGAGAACGCATCAAACGTCAGAAAATTGCAAAATGACACACACAGTATATTACAATGTGGCTAAACTCAGAAAGTGGCTATAGAAGTGAAAAGCATATGGCTAAAAAGCCACTATTGGCTCTTTGGAAATTATGTGACTAACGACGTTCTCAAAATGGCCAGATCTCGTCACAAAGTGGCTAAATTGGCAACCCTAGTCGCAATACGAAGCAATTTACGCACAACCATGCCATGGTACATGGGGTATGTGCCATTCACATTCCTCACATTCCAGTGAAGCATGTAAAAGTACCTTTCAAGTGTCAGAAATTCCTCGAAAGGCACGTACCTAGCGACACGTGCTATGCATATGAAATGTACAGTTTTCAAGTACCAGGTACGTAAACGGTACATATGGAACTTAAATGGCACGTTCCTAGAATGTACCTGGTTGGGTGGGGACTATTAGTATCATAACTTATTTAGCGAGGCAAAGTCTCGGAGTATATATGAAATACAAAGATACTGCCTAACATCTGATCTCTTAGATACAGGTACAGTATAAGTGGTCTTACTAGCAAAACTCATGAATGTCTTGTCTAGAATACGTAATATAATATTTCTCGTATCGACTCGAACTTAAAAATGCTCTTCCCGTCTCGACTCCTGTGCCCTTTTCGAGGTGAGAATCGAAACAAGAACTTTCCCATTGCGTACGCAAAACTAGCCATCAGCTAATCAGTACTCGCACTTAATAGTCAATCAGTTAGAATCTTTGTGGAAATTGTAGCAAAAAAATTAAATATTTGCTTAATACTCCATTAAAGTTAAGGAAAATGTACAGTGGCTGGTCTAGGCCGGGGTCAGAGGGCATAGACCCTTAGTTTTACGGTGACAAAATAAGCTACTATTTATATATATTTTTGGATTTTTATACTAAACTTATGATATACCTATAATAGTCCGGGTTCTGTCTTCCCACCAGTTTTTACCTTCCAGGCAGATCTGAAATCCAGTTTTTACCTCTGAAAATGTGTACCATTATATGTCCTTTTCTGCATTCTTAGTGCTTTTTGCTAATCAAAATTTCTTTACACCTTTCAGCTTTGTGTACACTATAAAGTAAAGGAATGACTAGCATGCGACAAAATTGCACAGCATTCAATATTCATATTGAAGAACACACAGGTGTTACGAAGTGTATATACACACACAACCTTAAACTTATAAAGTGTAGAAAATGCTATTTGTACATTTCATTTGAAGAAGAGAAGTACAAAAAATAGCAACTAAACTTTTCTTATAAATGTCCTGCCCACACTCAAGTATGAAAACAGCATGGTTTTGAATCCACTTACTAATAGTAGAAAATTGGTACCTGATCAAAGAAGAGAGAATGTGATTTTTTAAGAGGCGCCGTCTTGTCACATACAAACAATCCATTTTCATGATGGATACGTCTAAGCAAAACGGTCTTCTTTGTATTCGGTGAGAGAACGATTTCTATAACTATAAGCCCCCCTTCTGTAACATAAGATTCGCTTTGTGTTTGAAAAGAAAACTAAAAAAATATAAAAAATTCACCTAACGTAAACCACACAAACGTTATCCGCAGGAGGAAGATAACGCCTTGTTTTGTCCGTTTGTGACTAGGAAGTTGTGTTGGAACATAACGTATGTATGTGTCTTTGCATGCCAGCAGTGGTTTAATAATAAAAAGATCCCACACACGGCCTGTGAAAGCCTATTCAAACGTCAGACAATACGCATTCGCCCACTATCTCCCAAATGAACTTGTTCCCTATGTAGAGGTACTATTACAAGGTTCTACGTGAAGTTATATATATAAAATCATGGTTTCTTTTTTCTTTTCTTTTCTTTTTTTCTTTCTTTTCTTTTTTTTTTTTTTGTTAAATTGCCCTTTACTTATTTTGTTACACGGAACGCACTATATGCAAAAAAAAAAAAAAAAAAATCCGTCAAACACCTGGTGTACCATCTCAAACAGTACTATTTCGCTAAATAAAAATTGAGATGGATGTTATATTTTGTGGTTCTACTACTATTACTATTATAGACCAAAGAAAACAGTTAACCAGATTTACAAAATGATTTAAAAAAAAAACTGATTTATTGTGTTGTACCATCCAGATGGACAATATGTATACAAATGCTGGGGGAAAATGAGTGCTTACCTAGTCGAGAACCCAATTTGTTTTCCATTGTGTTTGTTTCAGTTGAGCTACAGTAATAAAAGTGCTACTGTTAACACTGTTGACAGGTTTCGTTGTAAACAGACACATGAAGAAATATCTAATATTATTATAAATGTTTACGCATGTCGACTGTGAATAAACTAAATATAAGCTGTGATTTAGCGGTGAGTGAAGAAAAAAATTCTATAACAAAACTTCGCAGCATCATCCTTAATTGCAAAAATAGACAATGTTGTTCTTTTTTATTTAAAAAAATGTATTTGAAAGGATAAATATAGTACAAGACTGTTGAATTTATAAAGGTAACCAAGAAAGTTCTATCGCTTTTTCATCCACCACTTTCGAACATCGATATGTCACCTAAGACGTAACTGGATTATCAAAAATAGTCCCCATCAGCATCGGCGACCTTCTGCCAACGTTCTGGAAGGTCATCGCTTCGGAAAGGGAGGCAAAACCCCTTGAAGTGTAAGTGGCATTGATGGAATGAGTCACGAACTTCGTAATCCATGACCCGAAAGACTGAGAATCAGTCATACCCATGACCCACCAGACCCGGTGACCTGGACAGATTCATGACTCGGCCTGACTTGGAGACGAAACGTCAATATACACATAGGATTAGGCTACTAATGTAACTCTAACAAACATGATTCTCTCCCCTCTCATTACTTTTTCAGTAGATATAATTTTCTTTCTCTTTGTTCTTTGCGTTTGTGTGTGTCAAGCATTGCACTGAAAGATAACAACAAGGTTTATCAGAGTACTAATGTGTCATAATCACAGGAAAATTAAGCTACATGTCTCTCTTATAAGGGATCCTGGAAGCTTAATCAATCTGTAAACCTTATTATCTAAAATATAGAAGACACCACTGAGCCCAAAAAGTGTTTTGTTAATTCTTTTTAAAGCTATGTTCAAAAACACGTATGAGAAGACGAATAATCATGAAATTATATTTATGAAAAAGTTAAATATCCAGAACATGTTATCTTGATTAAGAAATGTTACAACACCGAGATTCAAATAAATGAATGTTAAAGCTCAATTAGGGAATATCATTATGTTATTTCGGCGACTTCTGGATCGGCAAGTTTGTTCAGGTCGCAGGATCTGCCTGCATCTCCGGATATACCCGGGACACCTGGTCTGTCTAAGTCTTCATCCTTGTTCGGGTCACCGGGTATGAGAAGCGAGATCCAGACCCAGATGACCCGGACAAAAGCCATGGTTCAAGTGACCGGTGACCCATGACCCATTCCATCATTGATACATGGCAGAAACACCTCGTATTTTATATAATAATAGCTCCTTCAAGGGAAGCCTGAAATGACGTGCAATTATGGTCCTCTTTACACTGGCGACAAAACAGCTGCGCAACTATTTCGACCAAGGATGTTATAAAATAGAGGATCTGCCCTTACAACAAAATCTTGAAGCCATACGTCACAGTTTCGCCACCCCTACTCTGCCCACTCCGCCCAATAAGATCAATGTTTTGAGCCAACAATGATGGCGGAAACGAAAATAACCAATCAGAAGATGGTGGAAACGAGAGTAGTCAATCAGACATGCTGATGCTCGGTTGCTTTTTGGCTTCATTGATTTAATAGGATGAAGATACATATGGGCAGATCCTCTATTTTATAACATCCTTGATTTCGACACTGTTGCTGACTTCACGGAGACAAAACAGTTTTGTCGCCGTACTCTGGCACACTGGCGACAGCAACAGAAAAGTTTCCCGGGATTTAATATCACAATTTGATGGGATATTGGACACAGTCGACAAAGAGGCAAAATACCTGCTGGGTAGTATTATGTTATTTACAAAAAAAAAAAAAAAAAAAAAAATACACTGGAAGGGTGGGGGAATAAAGATAAAAGTCATTTTCATCCTTCTGGATAACAGCATTTAAAGTTTGAAACGCTATAGGCCTGCATCTCATTTATGTTCATTCTAAGGATGGCCAAAAATTTTCAGATCCGAGCTACCCGATTCAAGATCCTGTAAGAATCGGGTACCCAAATCTGGAACGTGAGAATTGGGCACCTGAATCCTGAACCGAAAATCGAGTACCCGATTCGAGAATCCGATTCAATAGCTGAGGATTGGAAGAACCAAGAGTCAGATACTCACAAGTAAACCTTACGTTTGGGTGAATCGAGTTGCTGACTGAGACACATATGAGAAAGTAGTACTAAATGTGATCAGTATTTCAGTGAAGTTTTAGGTGCGAAGCTCCAGGGGTTTAGGAGATAGAGCTACCAGAACATCACATGGAAGTACAGAATAGTCTTCATACAGTTGGAGGTAAAAGCTCTGTAAGACCTCTTGTAACGACAAAAGGTGAATAACAAATATATGGGTACATATTAGGACTAGGGGGAAGTCATATAGTAAGGGTATACCTGACGGCGGCCATCTTGAAATCCGCCATTTTGAATTAAGATTAAGTTTTTAAAATAGGAGTAGGGTCATGTGATACATGATTTAGGGCGCAAATTTAATCAGAAGAACAATGGTGACATTAATTTTGATTTACGCGCAATTGGTAAAAAGTTACAGGGAAATTAAATATTGTTGCAGCATATGTATTAGTCCTTCACCCCACCTTGTAAATTTTGTGTTAATGATAATAATTAAATAAAAAGCAGGTGGATAAATGTTAGGTCTATGGTAATAGTTGCCTTGATGTCAGCCATGTTCAAATCCGCCATTTTGAGTCAGACAAAAGTTTTAAACAAAACGCATTGACACCTTATTAATAGCAAATTTTACCATAAATCCAACGGTATAACTATTTTTGCTTTATCATTAACCAGCATTTGTTATCGCATAAACAAGTTGCTAATTTAAGGAAAAATGTCCAAAGTGGAATTGACTCATAATTGAACTTGGGTCTTTCTTCCAGAAAAGTCCTCAATTAGTACAATCAATATGTAGTTCAGAAAAGAGTGCATGACTTGCACAAATGCTCTGCTCACAGTGAGCACATCTTACAAAGGCAATCGAGTTACACTTGACATGTTCAAAATGGCGGATTTGAACATGGCCGCCATCAAGGCAACTATTACCATAGACCTAATATTTATCCACCTACTTTTTTATTTAATTATTATCATTAACACAAAATTTACAAGGTGGGGTAAAGGACTAAAACATATGCTGCAATAATATTTAATTTCCCTGTAACGTTTTACCAATTGCGCGTAAATCAAAATTAACGTCACCATTGTTCTTCTGATTAAATTTGCGCCTTAAATCATGTGTCACATGACCCTATTCCTATTTTAAAAACTTAATCTTAATTCAAAATGGCGGATTTCAAGATGGCCGCCGTCAGGTATACCCTTACTATATGACTTCCCCCTAGTCCTAATATGTACCCATATATTTGTTATTCATCTTTTGTCGTTACAAGAGGTCTTACAGGGATTTTACCTCCAACTGTATGAAGACTATTCTGTACTTCCATGTGATGTTCTGGTAGCTGTATCTCCTAAACCCCTGGAGCTTCGCACCTACAACTTCACTGAAATACTGACCACATTTAGTATTACTTTCTCATATGTGTCTCAGTCAGCAACTCGATTCACCCAAACGTAAGGTTTACTTGTCAGTACCAAAATCGTGAATCGGGTACCCGGCTCTAGAATTGAGAATCGGGTACCCGGATCCATTATTACCCGGAACCCAGCTATTTTAGGATGAGGTTCTGATCACTCCAAGTTCGTGTGGCTAGAAGTAGAGACTTCATGCGGATCTTTCCACTTCAAAGCAGATATTGAAAATACATCAGAATCTTGCCAGTCAAATCAAAGCACAACTGCCAAATCCTAATTGTTACCGTTCTCATTCAGCAGGAAATTGGACTTTCATAATTTATTTAGCAAATGCTAAGACATTTATGATTCTTCCATCTTTCGTGCTTTTCTAAAAAAAAAAAAAAAAAAAAAAAAAAAAAAGTTTTACAAAGGACTTCTTAACTTTTCTGTGAAAATGAATATACGTTTCAGAAACCTCATATTGCTACCAACCGATTGACCCCATAAAAGTAGTTACAAATATGTCTTCCTCGTTCTTCCTGCGTACTCATCACTTTTTAAAGAGCAGTCATTTTTATACTGTACAGCAGAGATGTCAAACTTAGTATTTCAAGTGGGCCAAATAATCATGAGTATACAATAATGCGGACTATAAGAAGAAAAACTTAATAATGTATTTAGAAGTGAGTAAATACAGAAAATTTTTACTGCAATTAATAATTCTTTAAATAATAGAATCAACATAATGAAGTTCGGGAAGCAGATGGATGCCTATTGTTTCCTTTCCAACACTGAGCATTTTTCTTTTTTCTGGAACCATCTTTCGATATATGGAACCATCTTTCGAACATGGCTCATATGAATGTTTGCTAAAGTGGATTTCACTGGGGACTTGCTCATTATCGCAAGTCAGAACAGTTGTTCACATTGATACGTACTACCGAACATGGAAATCACGTACGATAGAAATCTGGGAACCGCGCAGGCAAGTGTCTCATTTGAAACAAAATTAAGGGACAATTACTTCACTGAATTTTCGCTTTAAAGCTCAGTCGTATTAAGTTTCGGTTAATTCCTTCTTTAAATGGACTTGTATTTTCATAACGTCGGTTGATAAAACGGGAGAAAAAAGGAAGAGCTCATTTTCGATAGTTCTGACATCACGGAACCATTCTTGGAATTCAATCTTCAAACGCAGAAGTTTCTCAGCTCAAGTTTTGTATACAAAACAGACTTCCTTAAACTTCTTTTGTGTCTAGCACAAGTTGAGAAGTGTGTCGTCTTTCTTTAACTTTTCTCTCAGAGTAATAACTCACGTATCAATATCTTTTTTTTTTTTTTTACCTGATTATTAAACATAAATATATCTTTTCCTCTTGCATTCATAAAACATATTTTAAAAAAAAATCCGGATGAATTGAGGGCCACAGAAAAATAAATCAAAGACTGCAAGTTTGACATGCTTGCTGTACAATTTAAGATTCTTTCCATATTTGTAAATGAAAGAAAATTGAGAATGAAAATTTTATCTGTATTTCTTCCAGTTGTATGAAATCAATCAATAAAAATAATAGCGGTGTAGTATGGTAGCGATATGTAACTATAGAATAACGTACCCAATGGCGTTGCTTCAGGTTTTGCCACGAAGAAGGGAGAAGATTCTCCATCGTCATAAGAATGCCACGTTTGTCATTAATATATTAGTATACAATTTATTAAAAATGCATGTGTTTCTCAAACTCAGGGGTCTCCGTTATCACAGTGTGCTCGCTCACAAAACTGAATGCATTTAGCCAAAACTACAAAATAGTTGCGCGACAAAATGTTTTCAGTGTACCGCAGGCCTAATAACTTTATAAGTGATTGCTGCGTGCACAAATGGCGTAAAGAGGTTGAAAAAGGGCTTACCGACGTACACAAGGGGATTAGGCAAGGATGAAATCAGTGGCGGTAGACGACCTTGATGAACGCGTGAAAAATATGGTTCGTGAAGAGGGATGATTTCTGGACTATTTGAACTTGGAATTTAAGGGAACTGAGCAGCTGCCAGGGGAAAACGAACTGCATCATGTAGTTCACACTTGGTGGGCGCTTCGATTGAATTCGATGTTTCCAAGCCCGCTACACCACAATGATTAAATAACTGTCTATCAGGTTGGAGGGTGGACAACGTCCAGTGATCAGTCCATCGTCTTATGGCCGTTTCTTCATCTAATGTGGTTCTCTGGTGGCTTAACGAAGGTTGATAAAATAACCCTCATACTTACAAAAAACATGTATTTGGTAGTAATAATTTTAATAGCATCATACACGTATGGCATGTAGGTAATTTAGTCGGTATTGGTTGATTATAAATACTTCTGTTTGTCCCCTTTCGTACGTTCTATACATGCAGTAGACATTTAATATTTCATTTACAAGATCTACTAGGGTCAGGCTAAACAATATATTCTCTCGTCTTCTTCCTACACCATTGATATTAGAATTCAATTCCTGATTATAATTAATGTTGCTATAATTAGGAAGGCAAATTGGATTGAACACATCTTGCGAAGAAATTGTCTTCTTCATACTGCCACAGATAGAAAGATGGAAGGAAAGAGAGGAGTAGGAAGAAGAAGAAGAGAACTGATTGATGATTTGAAAAATGCAGGCTGATTTTTTTAAAAAAAAGAACTCACGGATTTGATTTGGACCTATAATTTCTATTTCCGATTTCCATGTGGTTTGTGGCAAATGATCAAGGAAGGATGATATATTTATGGAACTATGTTTACTGGTTTGAATTCATCCGGAGTAATATTGTCCACGCCTCAAGAGAAACAGCTAATATTGGGACCTGTAGAAGAAAATATTGGGAGTTGAAAGAAGCTGAAGACCGAGACGCGTGAAGGAAACATTTCCAGGTCCAAACCTTAAAAAAATAAATAAATAAATAAATAAAATAAAATAAAATAAAAAAAATAAAAAAATAAAAACTCTCATTACTTCCTTCCAGAATCTGTAAACATGTAGGATAATAATAATAATAATAATAATAATAATAATAATAATAATAATAATAATAATAATAATAATAATAATAATAATAATAATAATAATAATAATAATAATAATAACCCATTAGACATTTTCCTTGCCTTCCGTAAAAGTAGAAACCACTCAAATGTGTTAACAGAACTACATTCTTCATTCATTAGCTCTTTCAACAAATATTTTGAAGCAATATTACATGTTACACTTTCATACACTCTGAAACATTACTTGATAAAATTTACCTCAGTAAATTATCTTATCCCTACATTCATCTTTGTAATGCTCTTTGAACTTCCACTACAGTTACATTTACTCAGTCTCTGTGTATATTCCGAGAAATTCCGTGGTAAGTTAAACGAGATGGAGCGAGTAAAACATTAGCATTGCTTTTGCAGGCGTTTGATAATTCAAACTATTTGCACGAAGTTGGTTTCATGCTTATTGCATAGCTACAGGAATAGTGCACTAAGATATCTATTTATATATACACTGTGGTACCTGACGCGGTCACAGCCTCTCAAATAACTACTTTTATTGACATTGTCTCTCGCTACACGCCTCTGCTCTTGTAAAACATTTTCTGCCATTAACAAGAGGTAGACAGAATAGGTAGCAGACGCGTGGGCTCAATGAAACGTTAGTATTAATAAGGAAAATGTAAATTAAACAGACAAGCAGCATATTGAATAATTGAAAGTGGCACGGATGTGAAAATGAGTCTTATTAACACAATACATCTATAATTGAAAAAAACTATTTGTTTTGTTTTCTTCTTTTAAGAAAAAGCTAATTAGTTACAAATGTGGTCGTGAGCTTCTTCGTGGCTAAGTGGTTAGCGTATGCGCCTTCGGGGTGATAGATCCAAGTTCGATTCTCGGCTGGAGCTAATGTGGTTCGGATTCCACGCTAATCAGTGGATCCACGTCTCATATAGCCTCGCTGCTGAAGGGGACATTAAACTCAAAATCGACTCAACTCAACTCAAACGTGTTCGTTTCACAGTGTGAAATTATGATAGTCTTTCAAACAATAGAGACATTCAAATTGAAACATCTATCACTTCTTGCCTCAAATAAAGAGATACGGTCAAAGACAGAACCTGTTGGGACGTTGAACCTAGGTTATTGTCAAGATTTTTTCTCGCTTTGTTTTAATGTTTTTTTCTATATGACAATTAGTATTGAAACCGAAAGTTGCATTAGATTTTTACTACTTCCGGTTTCAATAAAAGAAAGATAACAGCTGATATGGAATTTGTTCTTGAGATCTTGAATCCATATTTTAAAAGAATGTTTAGATCCTGTTATCGCTTTCGGTTCATAAGGATCTAAATACTGAAATCGGATTTCGTTGTAGATAGCTATCACTTACGGTTTTAGAAGAGAAAAAGTGGATGAATCCATATCTACATGATTTCGTTGTAGATATCTATCACTTACGGTTTTAGAAGAGAGAAAAAGTGGATGAATCCATATCTACATGATTTCGTTGTAGATATCTATCACTTACGGCTTTAGAAGAGAGAAAAAGTGGATGAATCCATATCTACATGATTTCGTTGTAGATATCTATCACTTACGGCTTTAGAAGAGAGAAAAAGTGGATGAATCCATATCTACATGATTTCGTTGTAGATATCTATCACTTACGGCTTTAGAAGAGAGAAAAAGTGGATGAATCCATATCTACATGATTTCGTTGTAGATATCTATCACTTACGGTTTTAGAAGAGAGAAAAAGTGGATGAATCCATATCTACATGATTTCGTTGTAGATATCTATCACTTACGGTTTTAGAAGAGAGAAAAAGTGGATGAATCCATATCTACATGATTTCGTTGTAGATATCTATCACTTACGGTTTTAGAAGAGAGAAAAAGTGGATGAATCCATATCTACATGATTTCGTTGTAGATATCTATCACTTACGGTTTTAGAAGAGAGAAAAAGTGGATGAATCCATATCTACATGATTTCGTTGTAGATATCTATCACTTACGGCTTTAGAAGAGAGAAAAAGTGGATGAATCCATATGTACATGATAAAAGTGGATGATTTCTCGTTATATATATATATATATATATATATATATATATATATATATATATATATACCGTTTTCTGGCCTATATATATATATATATATATATATATATATATATATATATATATATAAGTCATATATAAAACAATGAGACGTGGACCTACACGTTAATCCACTACTACTTGTATTTGTACTACTGCCAGTAGTTCTATTCAGCCGGTTCGCTAGAACCGGTTGTTAAAATATTTCGAGTTCATAGAATCATTTGTTATACCCAGACATAAACACACACACATGAACCTAGCCAAGAATGAAAGAAAGAAGCCAAACAAATTTGTGAAAATACTTCTATAGATTTCTCACTCATTTGTATAGTTGTCAAAACAAGCAACTTTGAATTGTTTCAATTCAATGGGCAGACAGAAATTTGTATATGAATTCCGGGATATTGGGATCTATGAGTGTAATAAATGTGATACGTCTCTAATGCCTATTACGATGCTACATATTTGTTTCTGAATGATTCCGATGTCTTAATTAGTTTAGGAAATAGGTGGCTTCGAAGCAATGTGAACGAAATAAAGTGATCTTTTCATCAATATCTCGATCGGTTGCTACACACACACACACACACACACACACACATATATATATATATATATATATATATATATATACAGAACCGATTGTTAAAAACTTAGAATAGCACCACTGTCTACTACCTATGAACTGCTACCCGGATTCGACCGGAAATGGTTGAAATTTACTACTATTTCTGGTTTCAATACTGATTTCCATAGGACGATAAAGGATACCGAGATGCGTTTATTTTATATATTTATTTATTTATTTTTTGCAAACCGATTAAGCGTCTTAAGAAAATATATCGGAACAACCTGAAACACTCTACCAAAGCCGGAAGTGATTGAAATTTGGCTTTTTGATATGGATTCAACGCAGTGGCGTAGGGAAGGGGGGGCCAGAGGGGCCGGGCCCCCCCAAAGAGGTCAGACAATGTACTTTGACGTTTGTAATTTTTTATATATTTTTATGTTTATATATTTTTTTGTTTGTAATGTTTCTATATGTACCTATAACAGCACTTGGCCCCCCCCAAACACACATCCTGGCTACGCTACTGATTCAACGTTTTATCTTTGATTTTATTATTTTATTGAAACCAGTAGTTATAGATGTACTACTTAAAGTGTGAGTATTGAATTCATGTACTTTAGAAATCTACCGTAGTTTAACACTATGAAACGAAACTCACTTTTTTTTCGTTTAGATGCGGAATTTCGTCGAGGCAATATGTAAAAATACGCTTTCCTTAATTTTAATAGAGTTTATATTTGAATTTCACACTTCGAACTTAACCCTCACACCTCACACTGGGATTTTTCTTAATAAAAAATCAGAAATTTGAATGTTATAGTAAGTCCTTCTGTCCTTTAGATGCGGAATTTTAGGAAACACTGAAATAGGTGTTCAATTACTTTTATGAGGAGTTTATATCCCGTATGTCACCTCCCTAACTTCAGGAATTCGTGAGCTACTCTATTCTTGGTGAAAAGTTAGAAATTAGAATATGTAATGTAATATTCTAACTTTTCCCATGTAATATTCTCAGAATACTTCTCTCAAAAAGTATTTCTTATTCCTTGCTTTCATGGCAGAAGAAGTTTACTGTCCATTTTACCTATAGTATATAGTATGACATGAACGTTGATGAGTTTCTTTGACTCTTTTTATATACCTATAATAGTACAGATTAATTAATTAATTAATTTGTTTATAAAATCTGTGCAACTTCAGGGTGTATTCCGAAAGTCACGTATATTAAAAAGATGATTTATTAATAAGATCTGTACAAGTGTTAATATTCTTCAAAGTACTGTCCATGAGCATCTCAAATTTTTTCCACCGACTCCACCATGCCCAGTACGACCCCTCAAAGGCCTCGATAGGAATATCCTTTAAAACTGTTGTCACAGGCACTTGGATAACTTATGCTCTCAAACTGGTGTCCTTTTAGTACTTTCCTGGTCTTAGTGAACAAAAAGAAATCGGTCGGAGCGAGGTCGGGACTGTAGGGCGGCTGCGGCAGTGTTGCCACGGGATGCTTCGCCAGGAGCTCATGGACGCGTAGAGACGTGTGACTGGGCGCACTGTTGTGATGCAGCAACCGGGTGGCGGCTCGGTATTTTCGCATGCGGATGATCCTTTTCTGTAATCTTTCCAGAACAACCACATAGGTCGGTAACGTTCTGCCTTTGAGGTACGAACTCTTTGTGAACCTCACCCTCAGCATCGAAAAAGACAGTCATTGTCTTCAATTTGGATTTGTTCATCCTCGCCTTCTTCTGTTTCGGGGACTCCGGGGTGTGGCATTTGGCACTTTGGCACATGGCACTTCGTTTTTGGGTCATACTGAAATGTCCACGTTTTATCACCAACAATAATGTTGTTCAAATAATCCGGTTTAAATTTCCACACGTTCCTTCAGTTCACTCACGATCAACATTCGATGGGTCTTTTGCTCGTTTGTCAACAATTTGGGGACAAGCTTAGCGCATACCTTTTGCATGTTCAATTCTTCCATAATGATGCAATGCACAACGGTTTTTCGGAATGTTCAGAATGTCAGCTAACAGCCGAACAGTCATTCGAAGGTCAGCATTCAACTTACGTACACGTATCACATTTTCATCAGTTTGGGTTTCGATGGCTGTCCAGAGCGGGAGTGATCATCCCCTCCTTCCTTGCCCTCCTTAAACTTCTACATCCACCTCGTAACTTGCGCATACGAAAAAGGAGACTTCATGTAGGTTTGTCTAAGTAGTTAATGAATTTCTGTAGCGGTTTTGTTGAGTTTTGTGAAGAACTTGCTCGTTCAACGTTGTTCGAAAGTGTCCGCCATGACATGAATTCAAAGTAGGGGCGCACTAAATCAGCGATCCTGATCCCACCGCTGCTCGAAGCCCGCTTGGGGCAAACTGACCTAGGGTGTACTGCAAACCTGTGGGTCCTGTCCACCTAACTCAACACGTTCGAATGTGCTCTGTCCTGTCGGGGCGCGGCAAATATATATATATATATATATATATATATATATATATATATATATATATATATATATATATAGAGAGAGAGAGAGAGAGAGAGAGAGATTTCGTTACTTTTGGGACACACCTTGCATGTATCAAATTATTTCATGTGTTTTATAGTAACTGCAAGGTAACATACGGAATATCTGAGAATGGATCTGGATTTATTTCTGTGTCGCGTAACCTCTATGCTTAATAAAAATGGTATACTTGTTAAATAAGCAAACAAAGAAAAATAAATCTTTCACAGCAGCATGTTCAAATATTATATATATTATCTAACCTAAGAAGAATCCTACTTTTATCGTATTTCAAATCAGAAGAAGGCCTACTTTTAACTCAGTATTCTAAGGAAAAAAAATTCCAAAAAAAAAAAAGAAAATCACTAGTATATGTTAAGTAGGAAAAGAACTATTCAATTTTGCAGTAATTAATGATGTAGATTGGAAAGACATGAAACATGCTTATAAAACCTCTTGGACAGCAGATACGAGAATACGACTTCTTAATAAATAAGCAAATTCCTGAACGATTAGGAAGAAAAATGGCTTTTCAAATCAAGCTAAAAACAATAATAAAGTAAGGAATTTAATTACGTATGTATGTATGAGTTTTTATTTAAACTAGCCTCTGAAATAATGTACCGGTACAAGTTTTTCGAACTGCACACAGATTACGTCACCAGGTGAGATGCATATTTTCTGTTTCTTCCATTACTACTGTGAACATTATTTACTTTTTTTTCTTGTTCTGTCCAACTGGACTGGTCAACACTGTACAGCCAGGTAACTGGTCCTTATTGGTGTGTGTAGCACTTGTTACAGAGCGCAAGCACACACACACACACAAAAGAGGAAAAAGGACTGCATTCAATATTCAAGAGAACAATTTGCATTTCGTGATTTCCAAAGCTTAAAAAAAAAAAAAAAAAAAAAAGTTATATAGCGATTCGGGATTCTGTTGTTTTATAAAATGCCCGGCAAGTGTCAAAGCATGCAAAACGAAGAAAAAATATATATGTGTCGGACATTTACACATGACGTTTCGTAATGTCGCGTTTTTAAACGTTCTCTGATTTAAAAGAGAAAAAGGCACAGTCATACCTTTAAATACTTGTAAAGAAGACACACTGTCTGCAGAATACGAATGTAAATTTATTTCTTCAAGTTCTCAGTTAAATGAATCCTTATTTCCCCTATAGCATTGGGTAGTTCCTAATACTTGTTACACACGTGTAAGATATATCTTGTGTCTTATGTTGCCATCCATTATTATTTTGTCACGACTGTTACAATTTTTACGATAATGTCCCGATTGTATATCATTTTGCTATTCGCGCCATTTGCAGCGAAACTAGCTGTGGGCTCCTCTGCAGAATTTCCTCCCAGCCTTGGGTACTTCAGTATTTTGAAGGTATTCAAGTTATAACCCCTCCCTTTCTTCTCAGGACTGATAACAGATAGAAATGTGCTGTTGGTTTTAAAATATGAGAACACTCGTTGTTAATACGTGACAGAGATGGCAACACCGTATGACACACAGAACTCTAGCGACATAGATGAGATGATGATTGTTTTTGATAGGATACTCGTAAAATTATGATGTTTTCATTACACGAACAGCGTGTAACTGTGCATTTTCTGCATCTGTTTGGCATGACTCCTCTTGAAATTCATCATCAGTTAAGTGAGACATGTGATAATGGAATCATGGATGTATCTAATATGCATTCGTGGGAGCGACAGTTCAAAGAATGCAGAATGTCGTGTGACAACAAACAAGACAATCTTGGCCACGCACAAGCCGGTCTAACAGTGTGCACAGATCCCACGGAAGTAAATGGAGCGTTGCAGGTGATGTGTTTCACACTCTTTCGATGATCCACCAAAACAATTTTCTCTACTCGTTCGGTCATGTTCTCAGATCAGCTTGTACGAGGACGAGATTGTCTAGGTTTATTCTGCCTTCTTAAAACTGTTGTAGGTCTACCCATGAACAATCATTAGACACATTCATGACACCATCATCATATGTCTCACTCAACTGGTGAATTTCAAGCAGTGTCACACGACGCAAATGGAGAAAACAAGTATCGTAAGTATCGAAAACAGTCATCATTAGAGCAACCCGAAAGCATAATAAGCATAACAACAATTCACACATATGGTTGATACCTTGAACATGGTTGTGGTTGCCTAAGGGTCCAAAAGAAACTAATTTTAAAAGCATAATAAAGCATAATTTTAGAAAATAAAGCATAAAGCATAATTTAAAATCTATAGCACAATTCTTTAAAAAATCTCTTTAACTGCAAGTTTAACATACTGTATTAATATTTTTTAAAACCAATATTTACAATGCAAAATCATTGAGAACATAACAATGCAACAATGAAAAGCTTATTTTTTATTTCTGTAAACTTTTCGGTCTAATATTTTCACGTGGAGAAAAGAAAAAAGAAGAAGAAGAAAACTTCCGTCAACAATGAATAGTACACAAGCACTCCACACTATGTTGTTATGTGTACCTCTTGAACTTGAGCACTTTCTGTACTTTTTAGTGGCATCTTTTACTTTCCCTTTCTGTATATATGCACCTCTAAGGCGCACACAAGTGATTAAAAAAAAAAAAAAAACTGACTAGAGTAAAGCATCTCTTTACAGTGCATTAGGTAGAAAGTTCATTAAATATGAAAGAAACCAGTGTTGCCAACAAGTTGATACAAAAAGGCGCTAAATAGGAGATGAAATGACTCCAATTTTGGTTGAAAAGTCGCTAAAAAATTTTTCGTGGAGTTTTGCCTCCTTATATATATATATATATATATATATATATATATATATATATATATATATATGTGTGTGTGTGTGTGTGTGTGTGTGTGTGTGTGTGTGTGTGTGTGTGTGTGTGTGTGTGTGTATTAAAGACGTGATCAATTCAAGCCAGAGTACTATATACGCTAAATGAACGTATATGAAAGACTCATATACAGGGCCGGTGCAAAGGTGCACGTGCACCTCCCCCCCCCCCTTCGTTGTAAATATACACTACCTAAAGTGAGAAGGTAGCAGTGAAAATAACAACACTTTCCAAAAATTTCTGCTGTCATATTTCCGTGTGGGCTTGGAACAAAGGGAAGTTTTGCAAAATCGATAGTTTAAGTCAATTTTCTAAAAGTTGAAAGAAAAGGATTTACGGAGAACAGACACTTAGTATTTCCAGGGCATTTCCTCACTCACACTACAGATGCCTAAAGGCATTTAAAAAATTCCAACTCAATTCAAATGTACTGGTAGTTATTGGTACATTCCGCCTCAGAAAATCTTAGATCCGACCCTGTTCATATATAACTAACAATAATTTCACTATATATATATATATAACTTTATGATCCATTTTGCTTCAACAAAATCAAAAATAAGATGAGAAAAACAAACAAAATTCAAGGTTTTGGAAAAATCTTACTTCAGTTCTACTCACGCTTCTACAGATAATCTGTTTGCTATTGGGAATGTATTATTTGTGCCTCTAAACAGAAGCTCTGTAAGCTAAAGGACATTAAAAGCTGGAGTTCGTTCCCGTTAGAAGGTAAGAGATAACAGCAATCAAAGCGGGAATATAGAGATAAATCTTACGTACTTTCCCAGCTCGTCAACATCTGCACTGATTCAAATAAACAAAAGAAAAATAAACATATATCTGAACTGATTCGAGCTACTAGTACTTATTTTATGATAAGTTGTTTGCAGTACAAAAGTCGCTAGATTTGTAAATAAGTCGCCAAATCGTCATTCCAAAATCACCAAAAAAGTCGCTAATCGGAAAAATTATTTTTTGTCGCTATCCTGGAATGCGAATCCCCTAGATTTAGCGACTTTTCCCCCAAATTGGCAACACTGAAAGAAACTGGTTGCATAAAATATTAATAAATAGATCAAGATATTTAGACTATTTAATGTGTAGTAAATATTATACATTATACACGATTAATGTAAAAGTATGATTGAAATTAATAATAAAGCACAATAAAACATAATTTGGAAAAAAATAAAGCATAATTAAACAAAAAATAAAGCATAATGTGGGTTGCTCTAGTCATCACTCTCACCGTTGCCACTAGACTTCTGTGTGCCGTAAGGTATTGCCATCTCTGTCACGCATTGACAACGAGTGCTTGCGTATTTTGAAACGAACAGCATGTTTCTATCTGTTACCAGTCCTGAGAAGAAAAAATGGGAGGTGTTATAACTTTGAATGCACCTCATATTACATGTATTATATATTTAGTTTCCAAGATTCGAAGTGATGTAAACTATTTTATCTAATTCAACGGTGGAAATGGAATTTCACAACTAAGAGTCAATAATAGATCGGAAGTATCTATTAAATAAAAGACTTTCTCTCGAAATTCAGAAACATAGAATTGCAACTAAGGGTACTTTCTGTTCTTCTCTTTCTCAAATAACACGACCTGGCATTTTTTTCCTTTTCTAATGCATCACTTGAAAAACATTTCCCTTTCTCGTAGAAAGATTAAAAATTGGTTCACATGTACGTAAAAACTTCATGAGCAAACGTTTGAATTCACTGCTTATTACTAGAAGTAATATATTAATGGTTGGTATCTTAATATCAGAAAGCGAAATTCTGAAATAGAATGTTTCTAGGATCGTTTGATGTGTACTGGTGTGTATAGGGGAAGGCGTTGTACCTTTGAAACGGTGTCTTCCCGTTGTGCCTACTTCCCGTTATGCCTACAGGCCCTCCAGCACTTTGTAGAAAATATTTTTAATGATCTTATCTGTAGGCAGAACGGTAATTCCCGTTGTGCCTACTTCCCGTTCTGCCTACTCTTTCGAGACGGGGAATTCTGTGCAGGGAGGGATCTTTTCTAGGGATTTTTTCTTTAGTAATTCTAATAGATTCTGTAAGAAGAATAACTATTCCTTTAAATTTCATCATATATTTTAAATGTTATCTTACTTGCTCTTCTCAGAAAAAATGACTAGGTACAGTTTTGTTATTAGCAGCGTTATTCACGTCTACTTTAGTAGAGATGTGTTTTTTTAATACTTACAGAGAAATGGAAAATTAATTGATTCAGTTACAAGAAAATAAACTTATTTCGGTCTAATATCAAGTCATTTCACAACAAAATTTTATTCAGTTTTCCAGTAGTTCATCTCCAACATTCTAAGGCTCGCAGTACGTAATAGGTGCTACAGTTCACATCCTCAAAATATATTTGGCCATATATTAAACAAACAATGCAAGAAGATGCATAATTCGGTCTCTTTTCTTTTTCTAAAAAAAGCCTTTGTCTTCTACATCACAGATCTTTTTCCGGCATCACCTCTATATATGATCAGGTGCTTTGTCCTCTATACATGATTCTGTATTACACGCAATATGTCGTACTTATATTGTAAAAAAAGAAAAAAATGGGACCGCAATGGCTCAGGGGTAGAGCGTTCACCTCTGGTGCATGGGGTCCATGGTTCGATCCCAGCTCGAGCCAGGTGAGCTTTGTGGTGGACAAACACCGTGTGCGTTGGTTTTCTCGGTGTTCTACCGTTTTCTCCTACTTTCCACTATTTCATTCATTTCTCATCATCACCGTCTCCTTTAGCCTAGCCAGCATTACCGTAGGACGTAAAACTTAAAAATTTCATTTCATTTCATTTATACTGTCAATGTAAATACTAAATACCACATATCGTCAATATACCCAATGTAATTTAAATAAAGATCTCATAATCGTTGTTCAAAATGTAAACAGTATGCAACCACATCTATGTAAGCCATCAAGCCTATTACACGTGGTTCCAGCCTTCCTAATAATCGTAAATATCTGTGATTTTATTCTGTATGTGACCACACAAATAGCATTTTAATTTCGATTATTTTACGGTAAAAATATTCTGTGAAATGTAATGGAAATTCAGAAGGAGCCTTCTTTGCGAATTTCTCAGAGTTTTCATTCTCACCGTCGTGAGTAATCCGATTGGGTAGAGAAGCGTGATTATCTAAGCAAACTCATCACCAACAAAACGCCGAACACGTATTTCATACTTTGACCGTTTCTGATTTTGAAAACACTCCTGTGTAGACTATAAGTCATTACTAGGCACCTTGCTTATCACACTGACACTAACAAATCATATATAATAACTTTTTAACGTAATAAGTAAAAGCTTGTTGTGATTCTTATTGAAACGTTTATGTTGCGAGCGGAGCAAGCAAGAAAATTTTTATCATATCTATTTCTTTGCAAACTAACAATATTGATTTAATCGGACGCCAATACGTTTTCAGGGCGACGCGTCGTTTACTGACTTCCCATATTTTTTCTTTCTTCTTGCTTGTTCGGCGACCCCTACTATTAGCGCTCAGGGCAACAGCCCCGCTCGTTCCCCTCTAGCTACGCATCTGATTACTATAACAGTCTTCGTTGGGTTTTCAGTATTTAGAAAATGTTATTTCAATAAAGTGAAGAATTATATATAACATTTTAGATGCATGGCCGCTGAAAAAAAAAAAATCTCTTTATTAAACTGCAACTATGATTCTGTTCCTTGAATTTTGTCAGTTTTATCAGAAATTTTCCATGGGTTTTGTCTTGCATTCGCAATAATCTGTTTCGTAATTCTAAGAAATTATGTAAGAAGAATAACTATTTCTTCAAGTTTCATCATAAATTTTAGATGTTATTCTACTTTTTCTTCTGGGAAAAATTGCTGGGATATAGTTCTGTTATTAGCAGGGTTGTTTGCATCTACTTTAGTAAATATGAATATTATTTCTTTTTAATTCCTACAGGAAAATGGAAAATTGATTCAGTTGAAAAAAAAAAAAAAAAAAAAAAAACAGTTTGACATTGAAACTGAAACGAAAACGAACATAAAACGAAGTTTCTTCGGTCTAATATCAAGTCATTTCACAAGAAAAATTTATTCGGTTTTCCAGTATTTCATCTCCAACGTGCTACGACTCATAGTACGTAAAATGTGCCACAGTTCACATCCTTAAGACATGTTTGATGGCCATATATTAAACAAATAGGGCTAATGCAACAGGATGCATAAGGGGGCCCTTAAGAAAGGGTCTTAGTATCCTTGGGAAACGAAATCTACGGGAAACGAAAGTTTTGGGAAACGAAATCTACGTTAGCAGTGATTAGTATTTCATATATAGGCCTACTCATTCGGTCATTTTAGTCCTTTATGTTTTTCCATTAGTTTCGTTTGTCATTGTTGTATTGCCTATGTGTTCTACAATTGTGAGCTCAGAAGTGTCTGGATATGAAATGGTGCATAGTGTCTTTAATGGAGTGTGGTAAGCGTAATTATTATTCTCATTCCATAAAAAATCATTTCTGAGATCTGCATGCCAATACGAAATTTTAATCTGCTCATACCAGAGATCTGAAATTAACTCTATACTAGTGTAATGATTACAAAACTGAATACTTATAAATTTACCGTGTTACTAACAACAAACAACAGACGTTATCCTTAACGTTATCTACGACAGACGTTAACATGCAACTTCCAATCGTTGTTGAATGTCTATTGTCAAGCTTTGATTTGTTTTATGTAATTAATGTTTCTCTCTTTTCCAGAGATATATGGAACCAATATGATAATGTTGAGGGAAGAACAAATAATGTTGTAGAGGGCTGGCACTCTAAATTAAACAGAAAACTGACAAGAGAACATCCAAATATTTTTACATTTGTACAGCTGTTGCAGCAAGAACAGAGTGAGAATGAAGCTTGTATGCTGATGTTGGAGGTAGGAAAAAAACCGAAGGAACCAAAGCTGAAATATAAGCGAATTGAACAAAAAATAAAATCATTGAAGGCACGTCTGGAATCACATGTAATAGACTTGGTGGCTTACACAGATGCAGTTGCATACTGTTTGCATTTAGAACAGTGATGGTGAGATGTTTTAAATATATTGGCTATATTAACGATATATGGTATTAACATTGACGATATGTAGTATTTACATTGACAATATAAGTATATGTAACATTGCATGTAGTATAGAATCGTGTTAGAAGACAAATTACCTGTTAAGGTAATGCCAAAGAAGGAGCAGTGATGTAAAAGACAAAGGCTCTTTTTTTTCAAAAGGGCCGCCTTATGCATCCTCTTGCATTGTTTGTTTAATGTATGGCCGAACATGTCTTGAGGATGTGAATTGTGGCACTTTTTAGTACTGCAAGCCTTAGTATGCTGGAGATAAACTACTGGAAAACCGATTAAAATTCGGTTGTGAAATGAATTGATATTAGCCCGAAGTAAGTCTGTTTCGTGTTCGTTTCAGATACAATGTCAAACGGGTTACTGGCAACTGAATCAATCAATTCGAGGAAAGAGATATGATGGAGACAAACACTCTTTTTAAAGGCCGCCTTATGCATCCTCTTGCGTTGTTTGTTTAATAGTTGGCCAGACATGTCTTGGGGATGTGAACTGTGGCATTTTTTAGTACTGCAAGTCTTAGCATGCTGGAGGTAAACTACTGGAAACCCAAATAAAATTTTGTTCTGAAATTGCTTGATATTAGATCTTTTTTTTTTTTAATGTTTGTTTCACATACAATGTCTAACATTCTTGCAACTGAGTCAACCAATTTTCCATGTATGATGAAACTTGTAGAGGTGGTGGTTGTTTTTACAGAAGCTTTTAGAAATACTAAAGAAATATTCCCTACAAAAATTCCTCCCTGCACATAATTCCCCGTCTCGAAAGAGTAGGCACAACGGGAAGTAGGCACAACGGGAATTACCGTTCTGCCTAGAGATAAGATAATTAAAAATATTTTCTTTAAAGTGCTGGAGGGTCTGTAGGCAGAACGGGAAGTAGGCACAACGGGAATGAACCTTTGAAACAATGTACCTTTGAACACCTGTGCTTTTCTCGAATTCAGAGCTATCTAGGTGCACTGATTAAAATTCATTTGAAAGATTAAATGAAAAAAAAAAAAGCACTACAAACGCGTTTTGCTGTTGTTTACTGAGTGTTGTGTGGAGTAATGTTCCTTTTAATTTTTTCACCCCCAAAACGAAGATTTTTTGTAGTTACATTTTGAGTTTTGTGCTCTTCGGTTTTCGGAACTTGTGATATTTATTGGTCAAAACTTGGGGTAGAATCATTGGCGAATACAGTAATATTTTTAGTTTTAACTTCTGTTCAATATTTAAGCTAGTGGAGAACTTTCTTTCCTCTTGTACCTATGAACATTCATGCATCGTGTACTTTTGAACGATAAATAATACTGTTTAAAGCTGCACAATGTAAATAGTTAAAACACTTGATGTATTTTATATAGGTTAGGTTAGGATATAAAGTTATTAATTATAATTTTAAGTAGTTTCTATATATTCGCTTATTATATAACATAATGTTTAAGAGTTGTATATGCTCAACTTTATTGTTCAAAAGTTTTTGTTAGAATTTCTCAAGTTTTAATTTAATTGAAAAAAAATTAATTCTAGGAAGCTTTTTATAGCTAAACCTTTTATTGCAATTTATAACTGTTAATATATGTGGCTTCTTTTTATATTATTGCCGCAGAAACATTGTAATTATCACTGTTCAAAGGTACAAGAGGGTCAGTTCAATGGTACACGACCATAATGTACCTGTGAACAAAACGGATTTGTTCTTATTTTATCTTATAAAAGCTGTTGTAATTATGTAACACGTTTAAAAATCCTATCTGACAGCAAAGAGATGACACTTCAAATGTACGACAAAAATTCGGGGGAAAGTGCTGAAAGACTCTAAGACTCTAAAAGTGTTCACAGGTACAACGCCTTCCCCTATGTCTAGGAGAAGGTATGCCTACTTTTTCAACTTGTTAGGCATTCTCGATCATATTTCTTTATTTTTTCTTCCTTATTTGGACCCCTTATGCACAGCTTTCCCTGCATTGAATATTGAAGCGTGAAAATTTTCATCATAGTTTCATCATGTATCCACATCATTAAAAAAAATCTTATCGTTAAAAGTGAATAACAATAATGGTGAATAGAGGTTCACTAATGGGCATAGATAGTACGACGCCAGTCACTTGAGGGGCGCTCTCAAAATCGGCCCCCTTCTACATCATGGGGACTGCAAGGCTGTCATAGTCGGTACTGATTTACGCTATTGATTTCACGTGCATTCAGTGTCACGATGTTTTCCTTTGAAGAGATGGCAACTCTACATACACTACTTATGCTTAGAAATCTAAAACTAGAAGTTTAGTTAGAGTCACAGAGGAAGAGATTAATGCAAATATTCCCGTCCCTGTCACGAGTTAAACATGCATGATGGGTCTAAGTATAACAACTAGTTTTAAGCTGTCCTTACAAGACGAATAGCTTACTTTATTTTATTACATGAAACAAGAAATATTAGAATTGTACCCATTAACAACAACGAAACAGGCTTATCTTAATACAGAATCTCGTGCGGTCCTACTTGTATTTATACATACGTAAAGAAGTTTAATCAACTGCGCTTAACCAACAATCTTACTGCATTAATTCAACTTTAAAACTGTAATTGTTTTGCATAACGACTTTGGCTACTTAAATTCCGATAATTTAGGGAGCAACATCAAGGAACTTCACACTGAGTGGCTTACCAAGTAAGCCTTATCATTCAGATAGAATAAGAAGTTTGTTAACTTAAGATTGAGGCAGAAGTTCGTATAATAGGTCAATTGCACAGAAATAAACAACGAATATGGAATTCCATGTTAAAGGATAGCGTTTATGATGTTTCAAGTAGGCATTCCGATTTCTCTTTAAACGCTGTTAAGAAATGACTTGGCTGCGGTGTTGCCAAATAAATATGCCAAACGGCAACGTTGCTTAACCGCCTTCGCATCATTCGCTTAGCTCACAAGCCATCTACTATATCCCACGCTTTAGTTGGACGTTTCCGGGAAAGAGAAGGTTTGGTACGCTTTAAAAAGTATTAGAAGGAAAATATTGTATGAAATGAAATGAAATCTTTTAAGTTTTACGTCCCACGTTTATGCCGGTAAGGCTAAAGGGGACGATGATAATGAGATACGAAAGAAGTGAGAGGAAACGGGAGAACCGGGAGAAAACTCATGCGCATGGTATTTGTCCATCACAAAGTTCATTTGCCGTGAGCTGGGATCGAAACAAGGACCCCATGAACCAGAGGTGGACGCTCTACCGCTGAACCACAGTAGCCTCAATACTATGCGAAGATCGATCTGGAGAAATTACACTGTATTTATTATTATTATTATTATTATTATTATTATTATTATTATTATTTATTATTATTATTATTATTATTATTTATTATTATTACTAGCAGCGTTCACCCCGCTTCGCTGCGGTCATCCCGGAAGTTTTCGCTTTCAAGTGATATGATAAAAACCATAGTAGATTGCAGTAAATGTTAACATTATATCGCCTGTCATTTATGTTAACCCGCCGAGTGACACGGTCATGCGGGTTGCATATAAATACGTTTATTTTTACCTATGATGAACTAACAAAGGATTTGTACGTTATGGACACTTGAATGGTCAATTATCTCAAGACACTGGTAATTAAAAATTAAAGTGATATGATAAAAACCATCTAGGGTCCAAATCCTAATAACCCCCCAAAAATAAAAGAAATTGGTTCAGCCGTATTAGCGTGATGAGGGAACAAAGGATTTGTGCGTTCTCTTTTATATATAAGATTATTATTATTATTATTATTATTATTATTATTATTATTATTATTATTATTATTATTATTATTATGTATAGGCATGTCGTTATGTATTAAATAAGTATGTACGAGGGCCATCCGGAAAGTAGTACCCGTTTGTGCAATAAAGACACAGTAGTACATATTAACAAATATAGGCCTACACATTTTTATTGGAAAGAGCATACTTTACACTACTTCTCCACATAATCACCAAGCAAATGGAGACATTTGTCATACCGTGTGACGAGTTTTTGTATTCCAGCGTCATAGTCCTCCGCCGCCAGCGTATTTGAGATACGTAGTCACGCCTCGTTTAAGTTCTTCATCGCTGCCAAATCTTTTTCTCGCCAGAAAGTCTTTAAGCTTCGTAAAGTGATGCATAACAAACCCATGTTTCGTCCCCTGTAATGATGCGATTCAGGAAAGAGTCTCCTTCATCGGAATAACGTCCCAGAAACGTCAGTGCTGCAGCCATACGCTTGGTTTTGTGTTCATCTGTGAGCAAGCGAGGGACCCACCTTCCACAGATTTTTGAATAATGCAGATGGTCTTTGACAATTTCATGAACAATTGTTCGAGACACATTAGGAAAATGTTCACAGAGTTCATCAATTGTGACGCGCCGATCGTTCCTCACGCATTCGACTACTGACCTCAGCAGTTCGTCTGTAATGACAGATGGTCTCCCTGAACGCTCCTCGTCGTGTGTACTCCCCCTCCCAGGTTGAAGTAGCGACACCAGAGCCGAACAGACGACTCGTCCACCACATTGTTTCCATACACCTCCTTTAATTGGCGATGAATTTCACAAGGTCGAACATTTCGTGCATTAAGAAATTTAATCACGGCCCTCACTTCACAACTGGCGGGGTTCTCAATTTGTTTAATCATTATAAACCAGCACAGACACAACACAGGCACTGCTATCGTCACGCAACATCGCACAAAGCAAGCAGACAAGCCACTCACGCGGTCTGACCTTGCCCAGCGGCTCCCCGAGTCGTCAGTGCTTCATGCGGCGCAAACGGGTACCACTTTCCTAATGGCCCTCGTATAGGCATGTCGAACACGATCTACAGAACATATCTAATATTTACCAAACCTGGGATGGAGATAGACTTTCACTTGCTTAGACAGCATGTTAAATATTTTTCTGTATAGGCCTCTCGTTTCCGAGTAATTGGCCACCAAATTTAAGATCTGGACTAACAAACATTTTCTTTAATTGCTACTTAGTACAGTACTTAGGAGAAAATATATGGAACAAATGTGTTAAACATTAATTTTAAGGTTAAACGTTAATCAGTTAAACTTTAAATAAATGAAATGAATGCTTGTAATAGAAGTTTGCTAAATTAGTGATCGACTATGTTTTTCAATTTTTCGATCGTGAAATCATTATACTAAATTAGTAACACGTATCAGGGTCATGTGTGGACTATCTGAAGAAGTTTCGTTTCTATGACATGGTATTTTTTCAATTAATATTAAAACCGGAAAATTCATATCATTTCTGTTTTTAATGAAGAGATTAGAATAGGGATGGAACATGTTCTTGGGATTCTTAATCAATTGCGGAAAACAGCTTCTTGCTATTCAGTACCGTTTTAACTCTGAAGTGATCAACGTTAAAAGCAGAAATGGTTGCTTTATCAACTAAGTCAATTCGTAACTTTTGGTCGTCCATATTCTGGCCAAAATTGGTGGTGATCCATAAAGTAACTCTTCAAATTTTCACCTTCAGCGAGATAGGAGAGAAGAGTACAGTAATTGTAGTAATAGTAAAACAATGCTATACGCTAATTTAACTTTGCATTGCAGACTATTCCTAATCTATACGCAAATTTAACCTTGAATTTTAGAGTATTCGTAATCTCTTAAACTCCAAAAAAATATGCGGTAACTGGCGCTGTTAGATTTTTCATAAGTTATTGGCAGTTTTCGGCTAAAAACCAGAAGTCTCAAAATTTCCTGTTTCCTTCTATAAGTTGACACCTGTATGTTAGATTTCCAGCTTTACTTAACAGTAACTCTGGTCCCATGCGACAAATGTATATCATTCATGCAAATCGATGAATGACATTTTCAGTATAAGTAGGTTACAATGGTTAAATATTCTAAATCAACTCCAAATAATGGTTGTTAGAAACACAGCCATGATTTTACGAGAACTCTGTATAGTACAAGAGAATTTCTGTAACATTTTAAACATTTAATGAAGAAAACAAAATATTCAAAGTATCCAAAATACCAATCGACAGATCTCGTCAAACTGAATTAAATTATATAGATAAATGCAAAATCCTCATGCGTACTTTCCGAAAAGCTTCCACAAAAAACAAATAGAGGTATTTGTAAATCTAAAAATTGATGCTTTACTCTAACGATCTCACGCATTAAGATAAAACTTATAATGAAATATAAGACCTACTACCTACATCAAATTTTTCATTGTGATACTTGCAAGATGGCAGCACATGGTACTATTAATGAGATACAGCGCAAAATTATGATAAAAAATAAAACATACAGTAATTAGTAGACTGCATCGAATTGGACAAATTGAGATGTTTGCGGATAAATCATCAGCGTTCAGGCAGAAGTCACTAACTCTAAAAAGATACAGATAAGTACTTCTTCCAGTACGATAACGATACACAAGGTGAAATACACGAGTTTCTAACATTGTCAGACTAGATGTAGCAAGTGAAATTGTGATGCTAAGCGTGGTTATCCTTAGCATAAGAATGACATCTAGTACATCTACCCTCATAATACCTATCAGAACGTCGTATATTTCACCTCGTATATCGTCCTCGTACTGGAAGAAGTACCTAACTCCGTTCGTATGTTTTTCGAGTTAGTGACTTCTGCCTGAACGCTGCCTGCACACTGACGGAAATTCTTTTTACGTAATTTAAAAAAAAAAAACCTAGAGAAACGATTTAAATGGCGTTAAAAATTATAATCGTTCGTTTCCAATAGTAATTGACAGTTTCAGCACATTGTTTATTTATTTGCATGCTGTAAATGTACAGAGCGTTCAAAAAGTCTCTATACACCTGAATCGTGGCAAGTCAAAGTTTGGAGGCTCATGGGGGACATTTCCAACATTTGGTGTGAAAATGTGTGTGAATATGCTACGCCCTGTACATAGTGCTTTTATGCCATAAAATATAATAAATTTTGAGTAAAATAATTTTCTCGTTGCTTTGAATATGTGACAATTCAGGTGTATAGAGACTTTTTGAACGCTCTGTATAACAAAAATACTATTAAGTAGCAGATTCTTGCCTGTTGTTAATTGCATTCTTCTAATTGTGACACATTTGATGTTAACAGTGCCACACACGCTATTTTTTTTTTTAAAGTAACGTGACACTTCACTCAGCTTTAGAGTATGATAGTGATGATATGACAAATATTTTTTACCATTCTGATCGACAAGTTGAAAGCATTTTTAGTAATAATGAATACATAATGTCAGCGGACAGCTAGACAAGCCTGAAATTAATTTTTCTCTCAAAATCTGAACGATGTTCTCTCTCTCTTTTTTTTCAGCTATCATTCAGTTATTGACTGTCCTAATACAATGAAAACATCTTTTTTTTTTTTTTTTTTTCGTAAACGATTCACTACTTCTGCTTAGTTTTTTTCTTTTTTTTAAATGTATGTGAGTGACTGAATCTGCACAGCCGTCCAGGATGTCACTTGCATACTGCAAACAAAAATCATCATCCATCAATGTCTGCATCTAAACAGAGAGTCTGGCATTCATCACAGTCATATCATTTCATCTAAATTACATCATGGATATGCCACTTGAAAAATCTTGATTCGTGGTTTGACCCAATTTAATAATATTAATAATAATAAAAAGAAAATTTCAGCTTGGAATTTTTAAAGTATGATTTGAATTTTATTTATTTTTCTTCGATGTTTAATACTTTAATTTAATATCAATTCTTACTAATATGTAAAAGAATATGTATGTGTGTCTGTCATTAAATTTTTACACAGAAAGGAACCATCTAAATAGGGATGGGCACGAGTCGAGCTAAAACTCGACTCGAATTCGGGTCGAGTTTCGAGTCGAGCCAAAGGTAATTTTCTCGAGTCGAGTTCCGAGTCGAGTCGCTGTTTTGAGGTCGAGTTTCGAGTCGAGTCGAGTTTGATAAATGGCTTGCTCGTTCAGCTCGTTTTAGCTCGTTTTGAAATCATGGCCTGATTGAGTGAATAGACTGGAAAGCGAAAGTTATGAGAAATGTAAGCATTAATGTGAAATACTTTTAGCGTTGCTCACGAGAGGGGACATTTCTCGCATCTCGTCTCGTCTCGATAACGAGACGACAATAGATTTTATAACGAGACAGCTTCGAATATGGTGAACATCAATATAAGTATATACTGTAGTTCTTACCATCAAGGCTCAGACCTGCACGGTTGAAGTTTTGAGCCCAAGCAGAAGCCCACCCCGGGAAGTGATGTTAACCGGCTCTACTCGGTTCAACTGAGTGAACAGCTCGAGCCGGCTCGGTTGGGATAAGACATCGTCTCGGCTCAATTTAGCCGACGGCTTGAGCTGGTTCGGTTGCGATGAGCCACCGACTCAGTTTGACTCTGCTCAGGTGAGCCTTCGGCTTGAGAGGGCTCTGTTCAAACGAGTCCATCGCCTCTGCTGGACTCGGCTCAACTAAGCCGATGGCTCCAGTGGAGTCGGTTAGGGTGAGAAATCAACTCGAACTCGGTTAGGGTAAGCCATCAACCTTTTCAAAGTAATAAATGCTGGTACCGTACGGTATTGGTTTCAAGGCAAATAGCTGTTTCTGTGTGATTAGTTACTTTGAAATAATTTTAAAAACTACGCAAAGATTTTCGAGACATTCGAGTTGAATCAAGATTTTTACGAGCAGTCTCGACTCGAATTCGAGTCGAAATCCGAGATGTCTCGACTCGTGCGCATCCCTACTTCTCGGTTCGGCTCCATAGTGAATGAGCTATGAGCAGAGCCGCTCAAGCCTTTGACAACCCTAAACCCGGGCCGAGTTTTGAACATGTTTGGCTTGCTTGGAATGCTTACTCCTCCGGAATTCAAATTCCAACCTCATGAACAACGTTCTTGCCTTCTAGACTTCACGACTACCTAGGTCGCAGTCAACTAGTTCTTAGTATTCAGATACATACCGCCTATCTTTCATGTTTATACACAGTGTTCTAATAATAATAATAATAATAATAATAATAATAATAATAATAATAATAATAATAATAATAATAATAATAATAATAATAATAATAATAATAGTAATAATAATTTGTAGTAGAAGTAGTAGCATTAATAATAATTATATTGTCTATGTAGAATAATTCAAGAGAGTACTTGAAACTACATACAGGATTTAGCTCGATTTGGCTCGTTTTGGCTCGACTCGACTCGAAACTCGAACAAAATTCGAGTCGAGTTGAAGGAAATTTTTCGAGCCGAGTTCTCGAGTCGAGCTAAAAGATATCTATTTCGAGTCGAGTCGAATTTCAAAGAAAACTCGCTCGAACTCGCTCGTGCCCATCCCTACATCTAAAAGCACCAAATTTTATACACAGATTCACCAAATCCAATCGGGTACGAAGGAGTTCTATTCGATTTTCGAATAAAGGGAGGTTGGGGGGGGGGAAACCACATGTTCTAGAGGTTAAACATGTATATACAAGAAGGTATCAAAAAGTTCGTGCAATCACCTAGAAGAAATTCATTAGTATTAGTATTAGTTCTTCTTTACTTAGTCTTCATGCCCATCAACACATTTTTGTCATCAGTTCTTCACTTTCTGTATGCCCGTTTTATAAAAGTCTGCAGTTTGGCTTTGAAACCACAGTTCAAACTCAGAAATAACGTCATCTCTATTGTCAAAATTATGTCCTCTGAGTGGACGACTCATTTCTGGGAAGACAAAGAAGTCACTTGAAGCTAGATCCAGTGAGTATAGGATATGGGGCAATATTTCATATCCTAATTCCACTGCCTTCATCATGGATGCATGGCCGGAATGAGCTGGTGCTTTGTCTGCTAACAGCAGGACCTCCTTTTATGACCAATCCACGACTTTTCTTCTTAGTTCCTCTGGTAACTTAGTCAGGAGATGGAAATAATAGGTATTAGTAAAAATTGGCCCTTGTGGTAGATAATCTGTCATGATGACCCCTTCACAGTCCCAGAAAAGTCCCTGAAGTTAAGCAATCCACATTACTCTACTATATTACAAGTTGCATAGTGTTAAGTCCATACTAAGAGCGGTCACTTTTGCTAGTATTTGACAACTGAGTAAAAACTGATTTCTTATCTGTTCAAATTTTCAAAATTCTATGTCCTTTTCTTCTCAAAAGCGAAAGTTCAAGGCGAATATAACCAGTGAAAGGTCTCTATATGGTTTCTTTCCTAAGTAAGTGGTTAACATATTTATCTTTACTGATAAAGACTTGAGTTCGATTACCGTCATAAATGTGGTTCGAACCCTGTTTGAACCAGTAATGATACATTTCATTAGCCTCACGGGGAGCACAGTCGCTCAATGATAAGAGTCTCAGCTCTAATGGGAGTGGTCGCTGTTTCAATCCAAGTCTATGTGAGTTTGTTGTGCATGACATAGTGTCCTCGGTTTTGTTTTCGATATTTCTTCCGTTTCCTCCTACATTCACAGTCCACGAATTCTTTGATAATCATTCACTTTTATTAATCATCTGTCCCCTGTAGCCTTCAGAGCATTATTTGACTTCATTGTATTTTTTCATTATCCTTGTTAGTGAAACGGGACGTTAAAATCCCACAAAAGTAATGGTTCTAAATTATCTGTAAATATTTATTACTCCATAGATCTGTGGTCATCCCATTGGCATCCAAAATTGCCAGTTATAGTGCACTAGGCTGAGGTTCGCTAACTTTTCACTTAAATGGCTTCATAATTATACTCACAATGATGATTCAAAACTGAAAATTCTGAATGCTAAAGACAATCAAATTCGAGACCAAGTTTAACCAATGAGGTTTAGTTGCCTGCTTGGTTGAAGTTTAGCGTTCCTTTTCTGCAACGAGGCTACATGAGATATGGATTTACAGTATGTGGTGGAATCCGAATCATCGTAATGTGTTCACATTTCGAAAATCGAAATTGGGAACCGCACTTTAGCAACCAGTCAGCGGAGAAGAATAAGAATTCAGTTACATGAGGATACATTTAAAATAATCTCATAAGGACGCTAATAGAGTTATGTGGAATTTTCATGACGAGATTTGAGCCGAAACAGACATTTTCTAATAGAAACAGATGTATTTTTCGAGACGAGACAGAGTTCCAATATAAACATTCATTTTTCGAGACGAGACAGTTTTCACTGTTGTCTCGTGCGTATCCCTAAACGAGATTCATGAATCATTTGATACTTAAATACTTCTTACTGAGTCATTAAGATTACGTAAATGCAAATTTAGGATAAAATGGTAAGTCGAAGTTGTAGAATTATTCAAGTCCTCAATTCAACTTCTAAATTTCTTACATTTTACAACGTTTTAGATTTAGTAGCTGTACACTTTTATAACATGACCTTAATTGTACCGTAATTGTCTTAAATCAATAATAATAAGAGTAAGAAGTCTTTGTGCTGCTAGAACACGTGAAGAACTACAACAAACAAGATGCTTATATTTAATCAGCATGAACACCCATTGCCTAGGTTTCTGACTTTCTAGGCAAGAACTTACTGTCTGTTAATGCTAGTTACTGCTCATCTTTTTTTTTTTTTTTCACGATGCTGGGCATGAATGCTACCCTAATCGATCTATTCTACGAAAACTAAAGAAAAAAGGCCATATACAACGAGCTATATTGGTTCGCTTTTAAAATACATTGATTGCTGATACAATTTATATTTTTCATATTAAAATAAACAATGGCTAGTCGTTATTAATATTAGTCCTCCTGGATTTACAACTCCGCTGTATTTTTACCTACAACGATCGAATGACAAGAATTTTGTTAGAAATTCGGTGTAATGTAACCCAGAAAGTCTTACAATGTATCTAGAAGCCGTAATATATGGGTTTTATATTCCTACATAGATTTTTTTTATTTCTTCTCTTGTATTTTATTCCATTTTATGTTTTGTAGTATTTATCTTTTTTATTTAAGTAGGATATTGTATTTTTATGTAGTTAAAATTCTTTTTCTTTTGTATTTGTTTATTTTTGGTATTATTATTATTATTATTATTATTATTATTATTATTATTATTATTATTATTATTATTATTATTATTATTATTATTATTATTATATGTATGTACTTGGTTAAGTGCTCGGAGAAGGCTGCATAACCTTAACTTCGCTACGTGAAACAAGTCATAAATAAATAAATAAATAAATAAATAAATGGTATCTGAAAAGTGGAAAGCGAAAAGAATGGATTCAAAATGTAATAGGAGAGGTCAAAGTCATCTGGAATGTACTCGTATCTTTGGAGGAACTTGATATGTGATAGCAAGATTACTTCAAAGAGAGACCAAATATTGCTTTATGCGACTTAAGTAAACTAAGAAAGCAAGTCGTGAAAGAAAGAAAGCCTAAAAATGGCACTATGGTACACACTTTGATACTTCAATGTGAACAAATAAAATAATAAGAGGTTTCACATGATCATGATGGAATTTATCGTTCTGAATTTGATAATGAAAGCTATTCATAAGAGGGAAACTCGTGTAGAAATACTATGAGACAATGATGTGTGAAGTGCATTTATCACATAAAGTACATATAAGATGTGGGGAGCTGCGAAGTTTTGTTCGCGGTACAAGGGCACATGTTATATATGCATATGTTGTGTGTGTTAAAGAAAGACAGGGAAGACCAGAGCTTCTTAAAGAAGTTTACCGTTTTGGCATCGACATATACTCTCGAACGACACAGAACAACACTACAGTATACAAATGCGTGTTCGTTTTGGTAATGGGTGGAGCTGTGCAATTCGTGACTAGAGCATCCGTAAGCCATAGAGAAGAAGCATTTGGATAACATCTTTCGAAACCAACCTACAATACTTACAAAAAGAAAAAGAAAATATCACAGCATTAGCATATAAGCTTATAAGTCGAAGGTTTCAGAAAATCAATTCAGCACATTAAGTACAAGTGACACTTGGGTCTTGAAATGGTAGAACAATAAAAAGCCAACAAAATAACAGCTTACAAAACCCATTTTTGCTGAAGTATGTCCTGGGGGTACCATCACCTCTTCTTTTCAAAGTGCCGTTATCATCGAGAGCTATCTTTATTCGATCGCAAACATGTTATTTTCCCGTCATAATATTAGGTATTAAAACAGATACGAGAGCGAGAAGAATTATGCCGATGAAGCCAATCTTATATGAACATTTCACATTTACAAATTATACTCTGACCTGCCTATTATTTTTCACTTCTTAGCTACTGGTTAAGTTCAAAATACACACACACCCAAGAAGTTTCTTAATATTTTGTTTAAGGTGTCATGAAAATGCCGAGACCTGTGGTGTACTTTTGTGTAGCTGTGCTCTCTTCCAATATTGCACAGAAACTTGCTTTGGGCGACCTAGGAACGTGAATCGTGGGATATCTATGGGAGTGCCATGTTTGTCAGTGGATGTCAAGTGGGGGGAAACGGAATTTCGTGCAGAATTCCTGTGGGGCAATTCCGGGCTCGGTGCTAGAGCGTTCACCTCCAGTACTTGGGGTCCCTGGTTCGAGCCCATCTCACGCCGTGTGAACTTTGTGGTGGACAAGCACCGTGCTCGTGGGTTTTCTCGGGATTCTCTCGTTTCCTCCCACTTTCTTCATCCCATCATTTCGTTCATTTCTCATCATCACCGTCTCCTTTAGCCTAACCGACATAATCGTGGAACGTAAAGCTTAAAGATTTCATTTTCATTTCATTTTCGATTTTGTGTCAATCTTCACGATTACAAGATGCGATAAATCAGCAATAACAAGAACATAGCAAACAATACCCAAATTAAGTTGTGGCAAACAACACTGTGTCACACTACACGTAATCCTAGGAACCATAAGACATCTAAAGGAAGTTCAGTGAACATTTTATGCTTTGTGGACTAGGGGAGAAATGTTTTAGTAGGAAAGGGTCTATTACGTGCATTACTATATCATGATGGTTTGTGTACTCGACAACTGCATCAACGTCCGATACCACTTGCAGGTATACTAAATAGCAGTTCCTTGCCTTCATAACCTTGGAGTTCAACGATGATGTAAGATAAAATAATCAGCCCTACGACAAATATTGCAGGAATGACGATTTCAGATTTCAGCTCGGGGAAACTTTGAATAAATGGAAGGGGTGACAGTAGCACTGCCAACATACGAATAATAGGAGAAATGCCCTGGGGGTGATTTCGTAGCTCTGGGGAGATTCTCCCACAGCCACTCCCTGAAATAATCACTGATGGCAGGAATTATCCATTGTGTTTTTACATACCTGTAATTATACTTTTGTTTGCAAAAAGGACGGTATAATGTGCAATAACAAAAGATTTGAAGAACGGATGTGCTTTAAGTGATAGAATACTTTTTCTTGCATAAAATAGGTCTTTTATTTGTGACACCAGTCACAGGATTAATCTGAATAAGAACCAAGAGACAGGATCCGATTGGAATTGGAGGTTTAGCGCCACTTTCAGCACCGAGACTCTATATAAGACATGGTCCTACAGCATAATATATAACAAAATACTTTGGATAGGGTAATAATTACCTGTACCTTGGGCAGAAAGTGCTCATACATATGCACTATACTTCATAGAATGTTAATTTAATAATAACAGAAGAAGAATGTTTTTAAGATATGTAAGAGATTATTATGGGATAGTTGTTGCTATGTACATGTTTATGGATACCTAGTCAGCAAGTTTGTGTGCTTGACAGTTTTAAGGAAAAGATATTATAAAGTATATCAACTAATAAACCATTTTTAACACCGTTCACCGACTTTATGATTCTAATAGTAAAGGTGAGAATAATCGTATATAATTATTGAAGCTAATTTTTACATGCAAAGAAATTCCACTCGAAATTTGTATATTTACTTAGCCGAACCAGGTTAACGACTATTCTTGATAAGTCGTTGTAAAAATTTTGGTTTACCTCACCCGGGACCATACCGCAAATTCACATCCCGAAGCAGAGTAAGGTTGAATTTTCTTTTTGTCATATAGTTAATGAATACAAATTTGACCATATTACGAAGTGGTAGAACAATTATAAGAAAAATGGACAATGAAACAATGGAAAAGGAATCCCATAATAGTGACAATGGTGAACATAATGTAGCACCAGAAATGACATCATCAGAAGATCGAATCTTGCTAGTATTACAGCAGCAATTGATGCAGATGTCTACTGAGTTAAAGCAGACGATGAAGCATAACTCTGAAGAATTAAGTAGACGAATAGAACAGAAGTCTGATGAATCTAACAAACAATACGAGGAATTAAGCAAACGAATGGAACAGAAGTCGGATGAAGCAAAACAATTAATTATCCAGACGATGAGCGATATCACCTCGCAGTTCGAGGAAAAATTAAAAGGAATATCGGAGCAATGCCAGAGTAATCACAACCACCTGAGCCAAGAAATCAGTAATATAAAAAAGGATTTAGAAGTAACCGAATCTTCTGTTCAACAACAAAAGATCCAAGTCATCAGTAATGCTAACAACATACGTACAAACACGCAATTGTTAGCTACGTTACAGGAAGAAATTAGAATGCTACAGGTTAAGGACCACACATACTACAATAACCCGTATGATGGTCGCTTGGAGTTTCCACACTCACCAGAGATGAACCCACCTTCGCCAGTATCTGATGAGGATATCATTTTAGAAGAAAGTCATCCGAAGAGTACAGATGGACGAAACATAGATGGTGTAACGACACATCACGTCATGAATAGGAACTGTCACCCAATGGGTACATGGAATGATAAAAGGAAGGTAAAATTAAGTGTTAAGATGAGTGAAATACGAGCCATGAGTAAATTCAGTGGTAAGTGTAACGAGAATGCTACTTCTTTCTTAGAGAAATTCCAGGATGAGTGTAATATAATGTGTATAGATAGATCACAATATATGAAATTAATCCCTCATGTATTACTCCCACCTTGTTCACTATGGTTTAAAGCAGTACGTGATCACATCAGTACATATGATGAATTCAAAGCGGCATTGATCGCGAATTATGAAAATGACTTTTTGCTGGCAAATAGAGATGCCACCATTAGAAATCAACACTTCAATCCTCGATTGCATAAATCTGTTGTAGAGTTTGTTGTAAATACATACAACGAATTAAAGGTCGTTAATCCATTGCAATCGGAATCGAGAATAATAGCATCAATTCGAAATTTGCTTCCATTTAAGTTACAACAGATCTTATTTTCCACACAGTGTATGAGTTTCAACCATTTATTAATGCTTGTCCAATGCTATGAAACTCAATACCATGCTATGAATCAACAAGCAGGAATGGGTAAAAATAAGAATAATTCAGATCATTTTGTGCCTGTTCGGAATTTGAATATCCGAAGTGTGAATAATACGGAACATAACCTAAGCCGAGTAAATTCTAGCAATCAAAATGAGCAAAATAGGCAAAGTTATGTAGGGAATACGCCTAACCTAATTAATCGTAGCAACCCATATGTTAGATCATATAATCAAAATAGGTTTAAAAATAGACGTAATGTATGGCGAAATTCCAGGAATACAGCAAACTACGTGGATAGATGTAATTGGAGATCAAGAGATGGCACTTCATATCAAAACCAGAATCACGACGTAATACATGTACAAAATAGTACAGAACCTAATCACGATTGTGCAGTACAATGTACTTTATTAGAATCGTATGCAAGTACGAATGTAACCTGATTACCGTTAATGAAATTTGGTTAAATCCATATCAGCTATAGATTTTCATGAACATTTATTTTATTTTTATTCAATTTAATTCTCTTTAATTCTCATTAATCAATGATAATTCTCAAATGTTTTTAATATATGTAAGAATTATAATTTAATTCATAAATGATTAAAAGCAAAGATTATTTATATTAGATTGATTTGTGTTGAAAACTTAACTGTCAAAGATTATGTTAAGAGTAAGATCCATTCTATAAAACTAATTATTCAACGACTATCTTGAATGAGATTCTTCTATGTTTTGATACCTTAGGAATCCAATGTTTATTTTAAAACATCTAACTTATTTATTATATAATGCGCCCTGACTATTTGTAACTCATGTTTGTCCTTTACGATTTTTGAATTCGCACCCTTCAACGATTAAGTAAATGAGCGACGATATTTTTAATAAGAAAATATAATAATAATGTAATGAATAATAATGAAATAAATATAATTATTGTAATAAAAGATAAGTATTGATGAAGTGTAAGATTTGTTAAAAATATATATATGTGAAATGTAATGAAGAGATATACGAGGTGCGATCAAAATGTGATGGACATATGCAATGTAAGAACACTATTGTAAACGGACCAGTGGTTCTTGAAGATAAAAGCCAAGCTTACTCATGACTTTTATATTCAGTCCATTTGTCGGACGACATTTTATATAACAAAATACTTTGGATAGGTTAATAATTACCTGTACCTTGGGCAGAAAGTGCTCATACATATGCACTATACTTCATAGAATGTTAATTTAATAATAACAGAAGAAGAATGTTTTTAAGATATGTAAGAGATTATTATGGGATAGTTGTTGCTATGTACATGTTTATGGATACCTAGTCAGCAAGTTTGTGTGCTTGACAGTTTTAAGGAAAAGATATTATAAAGTATATCAACTAATAAACCATTTTTAACACCGTTCACCGACTTTATGATTCTAATAGTAAAGGTGAGAATAATCGTATATAATTATTGAAGCTAATTTTTACATGCAAAGAAATTCCACTCGAAATTTGTATATCTTACTTAGCCGAACCAGGTTAACGACTATTCTTGATAAGTCGTTGTAAATATGAGATCCGAACCACATGAGCTCCCACCGGCAATTAACCCTTTGGGGACTTTTGGTATAGATCAGTACCGTGGCGTCGACTTTCGGAATTTGCTTTATAATACTCAAGTAAAGCTTTTCACACCGGGTTTTTTTTTGCATTCATTCATGCTGGAAAGCGTCAAAGAATATGTTTCATGGGCATTTTGTAGTCACACGTGCGATGCCTGGGGGCAGTGACGTCACAAACATGCAAGAGGAAAAAAATAAAAGAGTAAATTTTAGAGCTTTTTTCTTTTTTTTTAAAAAAAAAGATCCTGACACATCGCTATTAATCCTAGGATCATGATCCGTACCTCGTTATGTTCATAATGAAGGAATGTTTCCAACTGTTCTACTCAAATTTCCCTTTATGTACCAGAAGCGGGAATATCCCGCCCAAAGTGGAAAAAGGGGATTTTTAAGGAGATGTTTTCCTTTTTCGGAAATTAGTAGTTATTAGGAAAAAATGTTTCGGGAAAAAATAGTAAATGAATTTTAGCACTAAGACTGTTTACCCCAGGATCATGGTTCATACCTCGTTTTGTTCAGAATGAAGCAGTTTTTTTTTTTTTTGGTAACATTCGCATGTCTGTGTCGTGTACCGGAGGGGAGAAATGCTCGGGAAACGGAGACTATTTAAAAAAAAACTTTTCCCTTTTTGGGCTGGAATTTTTTTAAACTTTAGGTACACATTAGGAAATTTGACTGGTACAGTAGGAAACACTGCTTCATCCCGAACAAAAGGAGGTACAAACCATGATCCTACGATAAATAGTATCAACGCAATAGTTGCTTGACTGAAAGTCTAAAATTTACCTAAAAAGTGGAAGTCTCAAAGCTGGGTTAAACCATGGTCTTCTGCGTCGGAAAGAGACGGTATCCGAATTCTCGCAGATGATGTAGCAGATTATATTCGACATAGGAATACTTAATAAGACATTGAGTCAAATTAATATTGTTTCAAACAAATGTAAGTTCTATTTATCATAGTCACTTTAATATTCAGGGAAAGTTCAACCATAAAACAAATGTATGCATCACACAAAAGAGGATTCATTATAGTACCTGTTCTTACTTTATATACAAAGTCTCTTCCCCGAACAGACAGCGTACACTTTCCCATCGCTACACACCTGTACGGAGTTACGATATCTATGCGGAGAAGAGATTTCTTTAATTTAAGTGCCTAACATGAAGGTGTATGTAGATCATCTAAGATATTAATTGTTTAAAAAACTTGAGATTTTTTTCTCTCATTTGTGAACATTTCTGAGTGTTACTGAAAACAGATGCTTAATGCAAAAGATAGCTCAACATATAAGAAAATATATACTCTGGTAAAAAGTAAAAAAGGATCACGCTCTAGAACTTTCAATTTCGTCCCGTAGAATCACTGGAAAGGATTTACTGTTATTTAACGGCGCAATGTATAACTTTTACTAGGTTTGTTACAATACTGAAAAATGAAATATGAACAGCTACCATTAAAATCATTAATGAACTAGACCGAAATAACTTGCTCTAGCCATCTATTGCAAAAAATAAATAAATAAATAAATAAAATAAAATAAAATAAATAAATAAATAAAATAAATAAATAAATAAAGCGTTGCTTTCTCTCAAGAGCTATCGTGTGGACTAAGAGACGAACGGATGTACTAACAATTGCAATACGTCCAACTTGCGTGATTCTAATAATCAAAATAGATATCTCAGGGATGCTGAGTGCTTCCTATTAGTTAATACGTATACGGTAACACTCTGCTCAGGAGTGGAACCTTTTTCTATTACCAGTAAAGTAACATTTCGGATATTTCAAATATTCATCCACAGATTTATGAGATACATTTTTAGGTTAGTTTCCCTTCTAGCGTTCTTAAAAGAGCTTAAGGTACACATTTAAAAAAAAAAAAAACTGCTTCCAGCTTCTCTAGCTCGGAGATGATATATTTTTTGTTTCGTACATGCGGAACGGTGCTTCGGCTCTCTTCTTCTCTTAGCGTAAATCAATGTTCTAAGTTTTAAAATACCAAGATTTTTACCCTTACACCAGCATCCAACAACAACTTCTCAGTGGGTTTGTTGTCTGATCACTGAACTGAAGTTGAGACTACGTTTATCAATTACGTGTTCTATAATTGTAATAACAAATAATTTCTCGTACTCTAACCTTGTTGTTTAAATAGTGTGATTCTTAGGCTTTAGAATTTTGAATTATTCTCGGGAGCCAAGTAGTCTAAAGAAAATTATCTCTGCTTGTCATATATTGAATTATATGTAAGGTAAAGTTAAGTCAAAAGACTAACGTCCCTTATGTCTACAAAATGCAAGGCTTTTATTTATATTAAATTAAGGGCAAAAGATATAAAATGAAACAAATTTCTACCATTACAGAAAACCAACGTAAAACTTGGAACTCTAAGGTAACAGTGTTTTTTTTTTTTTTTTTTTTAAATACAAAGATGAAAAATACAAGTTACAGTAAAATGAATATCGGTTGTCCAGTTTTAGGTTGTCCACCCATATCCGAGTCAGCCTCTGTCGCTGAATTTGAATTAGGAATCTGATTGAATTTGGGATGATTTCTGGTTGATGCCTGGTCTTTTCCGTATCTCTTTATATTTGATGATTTACATCATTCTGACCCTGAGGTCCTCTACAGGGTGTTTCTTTATAGGGTTTACAATATCAATCAGTTATAATTCTTTATTGGAACCACATACTGTACGAACTTGGTTTATACTGTATGTCATTGTACTGTAAAACACTTCAAGTTTTTTTTTTGTGACAAATCCATTATGGCTCAATGCGTGCACCTGCATTCATCCTGGACACATCTCAACGAAAGTCGATATCCTGCCAAACAGTAGCCACCATTAAGGGGGTGCCTATTGTGATGTGATGTTTCAGTTCATTAACGCTATCAGGTAGGACACGGGTTTACACCTTATCTTGCACAAACCCCCATAGAAAGAAGTCAAGTGGTGTGTAATCTGGAGACCGTGGCGGCCAGGCAACAGGTCCACCACGACCTATCTACTTATTTGGGAAACGCTGAAGCACAGAACACGGAACAACAGGTTTCTCACAGAATAACAAATTTTAACAAATATCTGGTGCTATTTGTACTCTGTTGGTCTGCTAGGTGGTTCTTTGCCGTATTGTGTGCAAACCTTACGCTGTACACTCGTTGCTGACTTCGTTTCTTCAAGCCAAAACATGCATTTAACTCTTTCCGCACCAGTAGTGAAAGTCTCCATTTTCAACGACTGACCGGTTCCGCCGCGTGTGACCAACTCCGCAACTACTTACTACGTGAGTCAGACTTGAAGTGTTTTGCAGTATAATGACATATAAACCAAGTCTGTATGTGGTTCCAATAAAGAATTGTAACTGATTGAAGTTGTAAACCCCATAAAGAATCACCCTGTATAATAGCTTTGTTTTCTTTTCTTTTTCTGCTAACGGCTATCAACGCTACTTGATTGCCTGAGAACCTCATTAGCTTATCACAAATTATCACTGTTTGACTAAACTTCGTTTTTTTTTCTATCTAGATTTCCAAAAAATGAAATGAAATCTTTGAGTTTTACGTCCCACGGTTATGCCGATTAGGCTAAAGGAGACGGGATCTAGATTTCCAGTTCCTAATTAACGAAGTGTTTTTATACATTTTTCTTTTTACAATTGCTATTCCTAAAAACAATACAAAAATAATATTGATTATTTGAATAACTTTAACATTGGAATACGAAGTGAAACTTCTTAATATGCTTTATACAGTATGATGATTTTTTAAAACTCGATTCTTAAAATTTCATTACATTAAGTTCATGAGAAGTTTCCTTATGAAACTACAATGCAAATTTGGAATTCAAGCTGTGAACTGCCCAGTACCATGTTCTTGAATTGAGTCTCTCATTCGGTTATCGTCACACATGTTTCTGTCTTTGAGTTGGAAGGAACACAATAGAATGTAATTTATGTTTCATCTGATGTAATTTATCTTTTATCTGTAAATATAATAGTCATCACTTACCTGTAAATATGACACTTTATTTCTTATCTATAAATATAACAATTTATCCCTCATCTTTAATTTTACAATTTATACCTTTTTCTGTAAATATAACACTTATCTCTTATCTATAAATATTACAGCTATCTCTTATCTGCCAATATGACAGTTATCTCTCATCTGTAAATATGACAATTTATTCCTCAGCTGTAAATATGACAATTTATCACTTATCTGTAAATATGACAATGTATTTCTGTAAAATATGACATTTCCCCCCAATATCCATAATATTTTATGTATTCTCTAGCAAAGAAGAGTAGTTTCTTTCTGTTCTCTGCATTAAAATGATTTATAATTTGCAGTCTATATTTTTTTTGTTTTTCTCTTTCCATTCTTTCCAGTGTCTTGCTGAATAACTTTCTTCTTTTTTTTTTAACTCAGCTTGTGATCTATTTTTATTTTTATTTTTATTTTTCATATTACATATATGAAATAATATATTCTACTATATATACTCTGAACAAATAATAAAATCGTAGTTTACAGTGATTTTGTCCAAGATGCACTTTACTTTCTACACATAAATCCTCACCGTCTCACTCCGCGATATAGGCAATCAGGATAAATAAGTTGACAGTGGTCAAAGATTCATTTATAATCCAATAGTATCTTCTACCATATGTCGTTCATGTATGCATATACATGACATGCAAAGCAATGAGCAGTCAGCATCAGTTAAACTTAACTAACAGGGACCTATGATTCCAATAATTCGAATTAATTCCCCCTCCCTGTGCTGATTAGTCTGAATTAATTATTTCTCTTCTCACTTCCAGAGTGGAACAGGATGGGAGGAGTGAGTGTCTGGTCCTTCTATAAAATCGATATTATCTGGCTGTTTCTGGCAATGACTCATTTAACATCCTGGTTTGATGGTGATAATTTACAGGGAATTTATGGGTGCAAAACGAGGAAAAGAGAATAAAAACAAAAGAACAAACCATAGCAGAGGGAAAAGATGTGGTTATTTCCCCATCAAACCGCTTTACCTCACATTTACCCTATATGATTAGATTTTGACATGATTTATAATTGTGTTCATCATCAAATAATCTACAAACCAATTACTGACATAACTTCGAATCAGGATAAGTTAAATCAAATAATATTGGCTATGACTGACAACCTGATGGTGTTTCATGACTATTTTTTTTAGTAAACGAAAAAAAAAATAGAAACACAGATGAGTTCACAGACAGAACAAATATTAAATTATGAATCTGGCAATGTTAGGTATTTATTAACTGTGAACATTTCTGGTCTGTTGTCTCATTTTGTTTCATAAGTGATTTATGTTAAGTTAAAACTACTTAAAAAATGTCATTGCGAATGATAAATCATATTATTTTAAAACTAATTTATCTTTAAAATGTTTGTTTCATTTCAGCATTTAATACTAATATTACACACGAATTACATTCCCACAAAATTAAATTGCTTTGTGAGATGAAACACACATATTCAATTTATTATGCTATGAGGCTTAAAATATATATATATATAATACCGTATATTTCTCAATTCAAAACCAGATTTTTTTTTTCGGCTACAGTTTCCTGCATCAAAATATGAGTCGTTTTGCTTTCGCGACATGTATAATGTGGAGTTCTTCGTTGTTAAACAGAATCATGAGCTTACATTTAGTTCTATAATTATACCCGCTTATTTGCTATAGCTTTGACGTTTGCAGATTCAGTGGAGAAGGCTTAATGGAGATCTGTATCTGATGTGATGTTTAGTGTAGTTTTATAGAAAATTCTGAAAATATACCCAGTAGATGCTGTAGATATATTTTTAGTAATCCTTTATTTAAAAAAAAAAAAAAAACTGTCATCTTGGATTCAGAAACAGCGGTATTTAAGAACAAAATCACAGACATATGGCTATTTTTCGGAAAACTATAGTATAATTTATTTCAATAAATTGACAATGAATCCTTCACCAATATTATTTTATAATTAAATCATTAAATTAAAATCCATCGTAACAAAATTATGCAGTTACTAACTATTAATCCTTCAAGGCGGGAGCCCAAGTACGCAGTCGCCATTAAATGCCTACCGTATGCACGCACTCGCTAAACGCAGAGTATTAAAAATCTTGTTATTGTTCTGCTATGCAGGGTATTATTTAAATCCCACGTGGAAAAGTAAGGATTTAAATATCGGCTTGAGGGGCTAAAACAATAATGATAGATATTAAATTAATAATGCAAGATAATAATACTTACCCTTCGATTATCACATTAAATATAATTGATTGCAATTTATACCATTCACGAGTGTAAATTTAACAGTGATGCACTGTAATGTTACACTGAAAAAGTTACACTACAAATAGGCGTAATTTTACCGAGAAACAGGTTGATTGAGGTTTAATGTGGACGTCAATATCAAGGCTATTTGTACCCGTCTCGATCAACACGACTGCTCAACCGGAAAATATCACAGTGCAACAATTTTGTATAGACATTTCTAACATTTCTTGTAATTATAATTGAACACCAACTCGTACGAACTCGTACTTGACTTAATAAAAATACTAATTCCAGTAACAGGCCTGAAACATCAAATAGTAAACTATTATGCCGGTATTATCTTAGAAATATGATTGCATTTAATCTAACTAAAGTTATAATGACATACATATTAAACGTTAGAATTATACTGCATGCACATCTAAAAAGTGTATGCTATAGATTTAGGTCCAACGGTCAACTTTAAGATTTAAGCGACTTTAGGATTAATTAATTCAAACGAATAAATATACTTTTTGGTTGAACGTTCGAGTAAATTATTTTAATATTAGTTGTAATAAATGAATTAAATATTATTTTCAGTTTATTGTATGCACCAATACCTTAAATTTATATCTAATCGAGTACTGCAAAACATGCCCATTTATTTCTAATATGAAAATGCTTAATAACGCTTGGTGCGTGCAAGGTTGTGAGAAAACTGCGAGGTTTAAAGTTTGTTTCCGTATGAAGATAGCTTAAGACGGCAGGGTTTAGTGTTCTTAAATACGACAACTAAGTCCCACATGAAGGTAACTTAAAACCACGGTAAGGTTTAGTATTCTGAAAAATTGAAAATTAGCTTACATAGGAAGATAGCTCAAGATGGCAAGTTTAGTATTCTCAAAGACGGAAAATAGCTCAAGACACCAAGGTTTAGTGTTTTCAAAGACGAAACCTTGCTCCCATATGAAGATAGTTCAAGATGTCAAGTACTAGTGTTATCAAAAGACGGTAAGGTTTAGTGTTCTCGAAGATGTAAAGTTCAAGACGCAAAGTTTTTATCACAGACGAAAGTACTTCCCATGTGAAGACAGCTCAAGATGACCAAGTTTAGTGTTCTTCAAGACGAAAGTTGTCTTCCATATGAAGATAGCTCAAGACGGTAAGATTTAGTGTTATCAAAGACGTAAGCTAGCTCCCTATGAAGATAGGACAAGATAGCAATGTTTAGTTCTCAAAGCCGGAAGCTACTTCCAGTATGAAGATAACTCAAGACGCCAATGATTTTTGTACTCAAAGACGAAAGCTAGCTCCCACATGAACATAGCTCAATATAGCAAGGTTTAGTGTTTTCAAAGATGTAAGCTAGCTCTCATATGAAGATATCTCAAAATAGCAAAGCTTAGTGTTCTTAAAGATGAAGGCTAGCTCCCATAAAAAAAATAGCTCAAGACGATGGCAAACTTTAGTGTTCTCAAAGATGAAAACTAACTCCCATATGAAGATAATTCAAAATCGATAGAATTTTCTAATTGCTATTGAGAACAAAAATACATGAAACAAACTTATTGTTAAACGTTAATTTCAGGCAAAAGAAAGTTTAAAAATAAGATGGTTAATTAGCTACAGATGTTATAAATGCAATAAGTGCTTGTTATAATGATTTGCTAAAAAGAAATCAATAAAGAACTAATGTTTTCCACAATATGAAAACTTAATAGTTATTTAAACATTTGTATATATTGTATGTAAATACTTTTCTTATTAACTATTACGTGGTGATTTTATGTACATTACTTTTGCTAAGCATTTCCTATGCCAGCAATATTGTCAAGCACTTTTAAAATGAAAATTAACTTTACCTTTGTAGCGCCCATTTCATAAGTGGAAATACTGTCGCAGATTATGACCTACAAATTTGAAGCTTATGTATACATACATATACACACTAGATAAAATTAAAATTTGAATTTCTGTGACGTATTTTTTTGGTAATGCATGAGTGAGTTGGTAGAAGTGATAACTTTTATGGATGACATAGCAGAGAGTTGCTTTATTATCAGCTTTGCTGTGGCTCTGAGTTTATACAGGGAATTGACTTGAAGTTACCCGGGTGTTGTCAGTAAACCATTAAATGCTCGTCGGGTAAATTAAGAGGGAGAGAGCGGCAGCTTAAATATGTGCATATTCAGCAAGAATTTCCATGAACAGTGCTGGCAATCCATCATGTCAAGCGAAGACCCTGTAGTGGTGTTTTTTTTTTTTTTTTTTTTTTTTTTTTTTGTAAAAAGAGGCAGGCTTTAACCTCAGTTTGGATAATAAATGGGGCAGAATTCAGCTATTACGTGAGTTTGTGTGCGAGCATTATGATGTATAGGACTCAGAATACCTCTCAGCTCTCTAGTTAATACCTCCAAGGTATCAACTACTCGTAATATTTATGGCATATTTAAGGAGCAATTTGTTGTTTAATCAAGTTTAAAAGCTGGACTTCCCTTACGTACATTTCTTTTTAATTTCCTTCATAAATATAGGAAATATGTTTACTATACTTTGTAAATTGTATTGTATACATTATTACTAGAGGAAGGCTAGTTATTATATAAAATAACTTAACTCTTTGGTATTAACACGCCATGGCTGGCGATTTGTAATTGAGAAATAGAAAGTCAGCAGTAATGAAACAAGTCACCTGCGTCACTTGGTCACGGTTTTTGTCCAGGTCTCGCGTCTCAGATCCGGTGACCCAAACAGACACAGTAACCTGAACAGCGTCAGTGACCTGATAATATGAACAAATCCAGTGATCTATAGATCACATAGGACTGTCCGGGTCACCTGATATGCCGGGTCACAGCTCAAGAATATTATGACTCGTTTCATCACTGACTAGTCAGAACATAATGATTCTCATAGCCGTTCTTGCTGCACTTTGCACTGTTTAATGGTTCAAGTTTAGCGTCTATTATCAAGGGTCTGACCTATAGTTTAAAGTAAGATCCGATCCACCGTAATGCATTCAATGCTCTCCCATTAAGAATCGAACCCCAAACCGCGTGCATCAAAGGTGCGCACGGTAAAAAGCGCACGGGGAGGGTTTGAGTTGCTCCGACTCTTAACCGATAAATTAACGAAAAATTAAGCGATACTTTGTCTTGGTTAACGATAATTTCTAATAGTTTACAATCCTGCTCCACTACATTCGCTAGGACAGTACAATATTTAACAAACTTTACTGGCAACCCACATGAAACATACTATTAGCATTCACTATTAAATGAAAAAAAAAAAAGGTTGTAATTACATAGATAAAATCCACAAGTATTTATTCCATGTCAAGGAAAACATAATTCAGTAACTAAGCAACATAAACACAGTACAGGATTAGCCTAAATGATTCATCAGGTTTCAAAACAATGTTTATTTATAACTATACGGCGTGAAAAGACAGGCAATACATGGAAAGGTAGATGCACTCACCAAGTTTAAAAATCCCGCCTCGTGGCTCACGTGCACGCTAGATGGCAGGCCTGTGAAGGCATTCTACAATATGGCGGCATTGCAGGAAAAGTTTTTGTGTGTTAGAAGATGCGAAGTATTCGTCGGTTACGAGCGTTGATGGTACATTCGTACGCAAATACGAAAAATCTGCATCAGGTCACAAGGGCATTTTGTGTTGGTTTTGCCAGTCTCGTGATATTGGTTGTCTGTGTAAAGGGAAAAGCACGGGGCGACAACGCGTCTCAGAGGAAATCGTGGAGTGCGTGAGACGAATTTTCATGCCGTGAACTGGGCATTCTGCAGAAAAAATAGGCGTTTCTATTTCAAACCCTACCGTTTGCAACTGTTACAACATCCGCTGAATTGAGTTTTGAACCTGAATGCAGCAAGCTATGGAAGATGATGATGATTTTGCGGGGATATTGATATTCAGTGAAGAGGCGACTTTCTATCTGTCGGGTAGGGTGAATTGTCACAATGTAAGAGTGTGGGGTGTTTAATTGCCACATGTCCGTGTGGGGTTGGAAAGAGATATACTATATTTAGTATCATTAGTATTACTACACTAACACATAAAATAGTCAAATCACAAAGTTACTAAGTGACGTAAACGAATACTTGGAAAGATTGAATAAGTATTATTAATATACAAAATTTACAACAAATTATGCTAATAGAATATTTCTTTAAAAAATAACATTGTAGGAAATATGAGAAATGTGATTCCTACAAGTTACTCAAGATAAACAGAATCCTAAAGGAGAACCGAAGTGTAGATTTACGATTCATTTTATATTAACCACACTGTTGCACAATATTGATCATTTCTTGTTTTGTATATATAATCAAATCTAACAACTCATCTATTTGGTTATGTACTATGCCTTACGATTTTGTTCAATTTTTGTTCACTTAAAGCTTTTATGTTAAGAAATACAAGTATATACGTTCAATATGGTAATAAATATTTTTAAAAATGACAAATTAATATTTTATATTAAAATCCACACTTTATAATAAACGTGGGTTGACATTACAAAATATAAATAGTCAAAATCCTCACATGACCACTTTTATGGATAAGTCGTTTGACATTTGTTTCTTTCCTTTCAAGAAGCCGGTCTACTCAATCTTGCAGTCTAGAAGCAACATTTTAAAAAGAAGTTAAAAGAGTAAAGAGAGAAAAAAAATAACAGGACAGACATTATAGTGTCCTCGATAGCAACAACATCAGGTGGTATACCTGTTTTTCACACAGTTCAGGAGCTGCGATAACATTTGTCACTTTCTACACTCGTGGCACAAGTACTTACTGTTTTCCTTCTTTAGTTTGCACTTTAAACATTCAAAGTTGGTGCCTTCATCGGCATATTAAATTAAACAAATAAGATCCCGAACTAAGTTATGGCAAGACAGTCCAAGACAGAGATGGCGTGGGTCAATGAAAACTTGACCCATGCATGACCTACCATTCATCATGACCCACTCTGACCCACCACCCACCAAAATCGATCATCATCAACTCTGACCCACGATCCACGCCCTCCTCTCAACTGTACACTTGTACTAAAACAAGGCAATGTAATTATCACTAATCGGAGTTTGAATTTCTATGGTCAATCGCTCAAGCACCGTTAGCTTACAATACCGGTAGACCTGATCTTTACGATACAAAATGATAAACTGTTTGCCATGGGCCATATTACAATGAATTTCAATTTAACTGTCATATATGATTATTTCCTTGTTGAATTACAAATACTTTTCAGTGGAAAATAGGATGAAATTTGAAAGTCTCAAATCAAGGTAAAGTAGACCACCGTAAAGAAACAAAACTGTAAAATTCAACTGTGTCTCGAAAGCCAAGTAGGAAGTCCTATTGCTATTATTACAATTACAAATATCAATATCCGAAAATGCCTCAAGTTCTTTTTTAGATAGATATACCCAACTCAGGTGAGTTATAAATAGAAACAAATGAAGAAAGAAGAAAAATTGACGCCTCATAACAAATATATAATGGTTCGTAATAATAATAATAATAATAAAATTGACCGATTCTAAATTACCTTGTTAAATCTTTTATTATCTTTTTGAAGCTTCGTAAAACATTAACTCACATTCAACATAACAGCGAGACTATGACATTACAAAACATTATATCTTGTTTGTTTGTTTCCATGACAACCTTCTGCTCGTCCTTCTTAGTTACGTATCAACATTCAATTATTTATATTAAAAACAAGAATGTTATAAATAGAGGATCTGCTCATATGTATCTTCATCCTATTAAATCGGTGGAGCTAAAAAGCAACCGAGCATCGGCACGTCTGATTGGCTACTCTCGTTTCTACCATCGTCTGATTGTATAACGAAATACTTTGGATAGTTTAATAATTACCTGTACCTTGGGCAGAAAGTGCTCATACATGTGCACTATACTTAATAGAATGTTAATTTAATATTAACAAAAGAAGAATGTTTTTAATATCTGTAAGAGATATAGATAGTGTTATGTGATTAGTTGCTATGTTGTTGTTTATGGATACCTAATCATCATGTCTGTGTGCATGACAGTTTGAATGAAGATATATTATAAAGTGTATCAACTAATAAACCATTTGATACCGTTCATCGACTTTATAATTTTGATAGAAAAGGTGAGAATAATAGTATATAAAATTATTAAAGATAATTTTACATGCAAATGATTACTACCACTCAAGATTTATATATCCTCAATCGAACCAGGTTGACGACTACCCTTGGTGAGTCGTTGTAAAAATTTTGGTTTACCTCACCCGGGATCTTGCTGTAATTTCATATCCCGAAGCAAAGTAAGGGTGAATTTACTTTTGTAATAAAGTTAATGAATACAAATTTCACAAGACTTAGGAGTGGTAGAATAATTATAAGAAAAATGAACGGTGAAGCAATGGAGAATGAATCCAATAATAGTGACAACGGTGAACATAGTGTAGCACCAGGAATGACATCAGAAGACCGAATCTTGCTAGCCTTACAGCGACAATTGATTCAGATGTCTACCGAGTTGAAGCAGACGATAGAGCATAAGTCGGAAGAATCCAACAAGCAATACGAGGAGTTAAAGCAGACGATAGAGTATAAGTCCGAAGAATGCAACAAGCAATACGAGGAGTTAAAGCAGACGATAGAGCATAAGTCCGAAGAATCTAACAAGCAATATGAGGAATTAAGTAGACGAATGGAACAAAAGTCAGATGAAACGAAACAGTCAATTGTCCAGGCGATGAATGACATCACCTCGCAGTTCGAGGAAAAGTTAAAAAGAATATCCGAGGATTGTCAGGATAAGCACAACCACCAAATCCAAGAAATCAGTGGTGTAAAAAAGGATTTAGAAGTAATAGAATCTTCTGTTCAACAGAAAAAGATTCAGGTTATCAATAATTCTAACAACATACGTGCAAATACGCAATTGATAGCTACTCTACAGGAAGAAATTAGGACGCTACAGGTTAAAGACAACACATACCACAATAATATGGGTAGTGAGCGCTTGGAGTTTCCCCACTCACCAGAGATGACTTCGCCTTCACCTGTGTCTGATGAAGATATTATTTCGGAAGAAATTCATCCGAAGAGTACAGATGGGCGAAAAAGGGATGGTGCAACGACACATCACGGCATGGATAGGAATTGTCACCCAATAAGTACACGGAATGATAAAAGAAAGGTAAAGTTAAGTGTTAAGATGAGTGAAATACGGGCTATGAGTAAATTCAGTGGTAAATGTAATGAGAACGCTACTTCTTTCCTGGAAAAATTTCAGGACGAATGCAATATAATGAGTATAGATAGATCACAATATATGAAATTAATCCCTCATGTATTACTCCCACCATGTTCTTTATGGTTTAAAGCAGTACGTGATCACATCAATACATATGAGGAATTCAAAGCGGCATTGATCGCGAATTATGAAAATGACTTTTTGCTTGCAAATCGAGATGCCACCATTAGAAATCAACATTTCAATCCTCGTTTGCACAAATCTGTTGTAGAGTTTGTTGTAAATACATACAACGAATTAAAAGTCGTTAATCCCTTGCAATCGGAATCTAGAATAATAGCATCGATTCGAAATTTGCTCCCATTTAAGTTACAACAGATCTTGTTCTCTACACAGTGTATGAGTTTCAACCATTTATTAATGCTTGTCCAATGCTATGAAACCCAATACCATGCTATGAATCAACAAGCAGGAGTAGGTAAAAGTAAGAATAATTCAGATCATTTTGTACCTGTTCGGAATCTAAATATCAGAAGTGTGAACGATACGGAACACAACCTAAGCCGAGTAAATTCTAGTAATCAAAACGAGCAAAATAGGCCAAGTTGTGTAGGGAATCCGCCTAACCTAATTAATCGTAGCAATCCTTATGTTAGACCATATAATCAAAATAGGTTTAAAAATAGACGGAATGTATGGTGAAATTACAGGAATACAACAAGCTACATGGATAGACGTAATTGGAGGTCAAGAGAGGGCACTTCGTATCAAAATCAGAATCACGATGAAATACATGTACAACATATTGTGGAACCTAATCATGATTGTGCAGTACAATGTACTTTATTAGAATCATATGCAAGTATGAATGTAAGCTGATTACCGTTAATGAAATTAGGTTAAACCCATATCAGTTATAGATTCTTGTGAATTTTTATTTTTAAGTTTATGTGTTAATATCAATAATGAAAACAATTCTTATAACTTCGCTATACAGACAATATGAGGAATTATAATTCGATTCATAATTGATTAAAAACAAAGATTATTTATATTAGATTGACTTGTGTTGAAAGCTTAACTGCCAAAGATTATGTTAAGTGTAAGATTCATTCTATTAAGTTAATTATTCATCGACTATCTTGAATGAGATTCTCCTATATTTTGATGCCTAATCGATCCAATGTTTATTTTAAAATATAACCTAATATAATTATTATATAATGCGCCCTGGATAATGGTAACTCATGTTTGTTTCTTACGATTTTGACTTCGCACCCTTCAAAGATTAAATCAATGGGCGACGACATTTTAATAATAAAATATAATAATAATGTAATGAATGATAATGAAATAAATATAATTAATGTAATGAAAAATAAGTATTAATGAAATGAAAGATTTGTTATAAATGTATCTATATCTATGATATGTAATGAAGATACATACGAGGAGCGATCAAAATGTGATGGACATATGTAATGTAAGACCATTATTGTAAACGGACCAGTGGTTCTTGAAGATAAAAGCCAAGCTCGATTATGACTTTTATATTCAGTCCAATTGTCGGGCGACATTTTATATAACGAAATACTTTGGATAGTTTAATAATTACCTGTACCTTGGGCAGAAAGTGCTCATACATGTGCACTATACTTAATAGAATGTTAATTTAATATTAACAAAAGAAGAATGTTTTTAATATCTGTAAGAGATATAGATAGTGTTATGTGATTAGTTGCTATGTTGTTGTTTATGGATACCTAATCATCATGTCTGTGTGCATGACAGTTTGAATGAAGATATATTATAAAGTGTATCAACTAATAAACCATTTGATACCGTTCATCGACTTTATAATTTTGATAGAAAAGGTGAGAATAATAGTATATAAAATTATTAAAGATAATTTTACATGCAAATGATTACTACCACTCAAGATTTATATATCCTCGATCGAACCAGGTTGACGACTACCCTTGGTGAGTCGTTGTAATTGTTGGCTCAAAACATTGCGATCCTATTGGGCGGAGTGGGCAGAGTAGGGGTGGCGAAACTGTGACGTATGGCTTCAAGATTTTGTTGTAAAAGCAGATCCTCTATTTTATAAGATCCTTGATTAAAATATATATATATATATATATATATTAATCTTATATTATTTTCTTCTTTTTCTTCTTCTATAAAATAAACTGGATTGTACATATTTTTAAACCAACTATTGCTCGAAGAGAATACAAGTATACGGTAAAGAATACAACATACCGTTGTAGCCTTAAAAGTAAAACGTAGACAAATTCTCCAATGCTCAGAAGATGCTGTCTACAATGTACTGAGCACAGTGAGTCGGTAGCTGAGCTTGAATCATGGTGAGTCAGTGGGTCATAGTGGGTCACGGTGGGTGACAAGAATACCAAAAGTGGCTTATATTTCTTGGTACCTATAATCAGCTCATGAAATCCCATTACCCATTTCTAGTGTTACCCAAGTCGTAGAACTCAAACACTATATTAATGTTACATGATCCACAGTGAAATTAAAAAAAAAACTATAAATGATTAAATGATTGCACGATAATTAAGAACATTAATCAACGATTAGAGATACTCAAGTCATTAGACAATATACTCCAATAGTAAATATGGTTTAGATGGCTTCGCGGACCTGCCGTGACGTGGAAAGATTCTGGTAACTTCTAGATGAAATTAAGATAATATTACTGCATAAATTTTGTATATAAATTCACAAAAAAGAGACGAGACAAGAAAAAAATTCTTCGAGAATCGAAACGAGACGAGACAAGGTTTCTACAAAATTTACGAGACATGATGAGAGCCTTATTTCTCGTCTCATTTTGTGCTCAACACGTGTTCATGACTTAATCAGAATATTAAATCCACTAATATCCAACTCAACTCTGGCGATCAAGTCCAAAAAGACCATAAGTGGCTCATATTTCTTGATATATCCATGGTCAGCACATTGACTCCCATCGCTGTTACTTCAGGGTTTGTACAATCGGAATTTGTTGTTGTTTTTTTTCATTGCAGTAAGTTTTCAATTGTCTTCTGATGCTGTCTTAACACTAACATTTAGTACCCAGACGGGGAAACAAACCCAGGACTACGTACATTACAGGCACACATGTAAACCGTAAAAATTACATAATTAATTTGCTTGTTAAGTTTAATGTACCTTTCCAGCAGCAAAGCTATAATTTAAAGTCAGATTTAAACTGATGTCTTCGGTTGGTTTTTACTGGGAGTCGAAACTGTCTTCCGCATCGACGTTAACAGTCTAGCTACGAGAGAGCTCAACAATCAAATAAACTATTAGATATGAATGTTAATTAAATTAATGTTAAGTTTTGAGTATGTAAAACTGACCAAAACTTTCCTGACTGTTTTCATTAGATTAGTAAGGTACTCGCGTGAGCAAGAAATACATCAATTTTAACAAGCACTTATTGACCAATGTTCAGTTGTTTTTAAAATGTTTTTCTAAGACTTCGCTAGAGATACCAATACAATAATAATAATAATAATAATAATAATAATAATAATAATAATAATAATAATAATAATAATAATAATAATAATAATAATAATAATAATAATAATAATTGTAATAATAATAAAAGCTGAGGACATATATCTATGTTTTCATCAATCTAATGATTTCGTATGTATGCAAACTGTACTACTCAATGGCGATACGATTTCAAAACTATAAAATCAGAGACAATATTCTATACCAGCGAACACTTGCTTGCTTATTTAGATACATGATGATGTCAAAGGAGATCTATAAATATTTTCTTGTACATTCATATGTAGAGAATGAACACATATCTTCCTTTCAGTCAATATTTTGACCAGAATAGGATGTCGAAATGTGTTAGAATTAATACTTTGCCCAAATAAACAGTTTGTTCAGAGTCATGGATGCAATATCAACATAAGCAGGAGAGGATTTAAAAATTCCTTAATCGTATAATGAAAAAAGTGTCCGAAAATCGGTAGATCTTATCGAGCTTAACTAGATAACATGCGTAAGGATAAATAAAGATGGGACATACTGTAGTCTATAAGTTGGGGACATACTGTAGTCTATAAGTTATCAATCAGTAGATTTTATCGAGGTGAACTAGATAACATGCGTAAGGGTAAATAAAGATGGGACATACAGTATGTTATCAATTGATAGATCTTATCGAGCTTAACTAAATAACATGCGTAAGGGTAAACAAAGATGGGACATACAGTATGTTATCAATTGATATATCTTATCGAGCTTAACTAAATAACATACGTAAGGGTAAATAAAATTCCCATGCGCAGGTTTCCAGAAAATCGACAAGAATTTCGGTTTTCATTAACATGAAAGTTGATTGGGCGTACAATATGTTATCAATTGATAGATCTTATCGAGTCTTAACTAAATAACATGCGTAAGGGTAAACAAAGATGGGACATACAGTATGTTATCAATCGATAGATCTTATCGAGCTTAACTAATTAACATACGTAAGGGTAAATAAAATTCCCATGCGCAGGTTTCCAGAAAATCGACAAGAACTTCGGTTTTCATTAACATGAAAGTTGATACTATACCAGAACCACATCACTTAAGGTGAAACTAATACTAAAATATACTCACTCCCATCAGTATTATATTATGATACTAGGAAGACGATAGTATACAGTGACATTAATGAGAAATAACACAAAATTATAACGAACAGTTTTTCAAACTGACATCGATTGGGAATAGAAACGGAAATGACACACTAATGAACATATTAATTGTGATAGTATTTTTCTTTTTTTCTTTTTCTAGTTCTTACCTTTTAATGAAACATTTCTTTCCAGTTTATAAATTAGGCTTAAGCGATGGCATTATCGTTATTATATGTGGCTCTAAAGAACTTTTGAACTACTGTTACATTAAAAAAAAAATCCTCCACCGCTCTAGCTCACCACTAACGTTCAAGGGTTCCCATTTCCGCCAGACCCGTGGAAATCTTATGGAAATCAGACTTCCTATGTGAATCCTATGGAACATTTCTAGGCTGTTTGCAAGATTATTACAGGGCTGACGTTTTTGAACATCAATATATTGTCCCTGACAGGCACACTACATTGAAATTTCAAGGGAAATTCCGTGGATAAACCCATTTTCTTTAAAGATTCTACTGAAAGACTGAATCTCCCTGGGCACGTATGGGATCAAATGGGCATTTTGGTATGTGGTTGTGTACTCATCAACCAGCAATATGAGACTAAAAAAGTCATAGATAAGGAGTTTGGTTTACCAAAGTTCCCTTATATATTCACGCTGTCTGCTCGCGATGCATCCGTCCTGGAGACAAAAATTTCAACAACTACTCGATGGATCACCATCAATTCTGGTTACGAGGAGTCAAAAATTAGGAATCGGGTTCGTTGATAGAGGTGTTACTCAAACCGGAAGTAGTGAAAATCAACCATTTCCGGTTTTGATCACTATAGAGCAAGAAAACAGGAATAGATAGCGAAAGGTCGTTTCCTGCAATCGATTAAGCATCCCAAGTTTACATTTGATCTCCATCCTCAAGTCTCTACTAGAAGCGAAAGCAATATAAATCCACTATAACTTTTTGGTTTCAACGTTGATCTTCATAGAAAAGCTTTCAGTTTAACGTCCCACGACTATGCCTATTAGGCTAAGGGAAACATATGATTTAGGCGAGTGAATGATGATGATGATAAAAGAATTAATGGAATGAGAGAGATGGATGATTTAGGCAAGTGAATGATGATGATGATGGAATGAGAAAGTGGAAGGAAAATAGAGTACCTCGAGAATACCCGCGGACATGATGTTGTCCACCACAAACTTACTTTCCGGCAAATCGAACCAAAACTCCCATACACCAGAGGTTAGTTCTCTACCATTGATCCACCGTACTCCTTGATCTTCATAGATTGAAAACAATAAGAATTAGCGAAAGGTGTTTTTTTTTTTTTTTGAGGGGGAGTCGATTTAGCGTTCTAAGAAAAGGTATCATCTTCTGTCTTACCCCTTTATTCAAGTCAGAAGTGGCAGAAACCAACCACTTCCGGTTTCAATGTTGATCGCAAAGAGTATAAACTGTATAGATAGCTAGAAGCGGTTTTCCTCAATCAGTTATGCGTCCTAAGAACATATTCTACTCCATAATATCTCTATCAAAACTGGAAGAGGTAGAAATCTACTACCACTTCCAATTTCAATGTTAATTGAGAAAATGTCGCGCCATAGAAACCAAACATCTTCACGTGGTGTACACGTGACACTTAACTTATTTTATAATAGATTAAAACATGTATCACTAAATAAAAGTAACACATACTACAAGTTTACTAAAGTGAATACTACAGTACTGAAAAACATAACCACATTTCATCGTATGGTCAACCTTCGCATATAAATCATCCATGGCAGTTTTCAATTACAGGAACATTGTTTTAATTGAAATTTACTATTGTAAGAAGCATTAAGAGCACTATTGTACTCTTATATGGTGTAACTTTAAATTTTGGGCCTTTAAATCATGTTATGTCCAGATGTTGAACAATCTTGTGCAGTGCTATACTTGGCTAACGCTGTTCTTAGCATTTTAAATATGTCATTAAATTAAATTAAATTAAATTAAACAGCAAAACAAAGTTATTATCATTATTATTATTATTAACAGGTATTAATACCAACTAATTCCTATAATAGCTCTTATACTAATTAAACAACACGGAAAAATTTTAATTTCAGTGCGGCTAACAAAGTGTCTATGTAACAAAGGTATTTCGTGATAATTATATCGTGAAGGAAAGTCTGGATGATATCTAGGAAACGAGAGAGAAAACTTGTAGTTATGCATACCAGAAAAGCATCACAAAGTTGAATCAACTTGAAAATTTAATTAGCAAATTAATTAGTGTCCGAAGTACAACGCAGCAGTATAAATTGGGGTGGGGGCGGGGGTAGGTGAGGAAGAACAACATAATACAACAGAATTACTAATTGCATTTTCTCTCGACTCGCCGCTACCGCGGAAAATTGTCCAAAAGAAAGGCCACGCAAAGGGGTGGTTCCGCAACATGGATATTGAGAAGTAAAAAGTCAAGGACAAGAAGAATAATATCATCAAGGTGGTTGGGGAGGGGGAGATAATCCTTTGAAATCTCCCCCCCTCCTTTCCTCTGTAATCTGACTTCGCCCTTCGCTGGATTCTGCCTGTTGAATATTGAGCATGAAAGCGAATATCTTGGTGCTTCTATGTTACTTGATATTATACAAGAAATGGAGCTCTAAAGAACCGATCTGGTCGTCTACTTGCAATATCTCTCTGTCCCTGATTACTGATTCATTTTCTGGAGTATTGAAATAAAAATATTAATCCTATTCTGCGCAATTTTTCCCATCAAAAGTATAAAGAAACTGCTGACAATTATCGTGCCAAGACGATATTAATCAAGACGTTTCATTTTAATCAAGTTGAACACGATAAATGCTTTCGATATTGTAAAAAAAAATATTAGAGCAACATATTGTTCATCTTAGGATTAACTAAAATTAAAATTATCACCTTACATTTCATTGTAATTTAACATTTTTGTCAGCACACTTTTTCATACAAATTCCAGTTGTCAGTGATGCGTTGTAATTTTACAGTGCATCATCACCACGGACAAAGTGTCATCCCACGAATAAAATAATCGAAAAGGAAAAGAAAAAAACTACTAACATTGATGCCTTACCTTAAAACAATACCTTTAATACTTAGTAAGTAATGCTAAATTGTAACGCAACCGGACGAATCGTTAGCATAAAAAAAATATATATTTACTACTTTTCTCGTATAAATTCACAGAACTGTAGATCATACGATGCAAAGTGTTATTTACACATTTCCAGTAAAGTGTTTTTCCAACTTTAGCACAGGGTAGATTAATCCTTGCATCAAATTCTATGGCACTTATCAGAAGCTATTGCTGACCGATACTTGGTACCTTCACCGTGCTGTATGCACGGTTGGAAAAGCCGAAATTCCAGTAATTCTCCTGTAATTGGGATCATATATGGACGTAGTTTGGTTGCCTCAATTGCTAGCAAGTTGCTAAACTCGGATTCGACTATGCCATACGACTACAGTATATGATATTTTCACTAGTTCTACAGGAAAATTTTGATTTTTGACAAAGTCACAACTTTGGTCTTTTACACCGGAGCATGTCCACGTTTCTTACTACTACGGTGAATACTTTTCGAAAGTTTTAACAGGTATAAATTGTAATATATCGTATTCCTCCAAATGATATTTATACAACTCTTTCCATCCCACTATGTATATTTTAAATCCTGGTAGAAATTCTGAGTTAAAAAAAAATATATTTAAAAATCTAAAAGCATTGTTCTCCTCGAAAGAAAACGTTCAAAAATGTGTGGTTCATACTAGTAGCAGATATATCTCTAATTTGTTCAGAGAGCACACATGAAGAAAACGAATACCTACCCACCTGCATGGTGTAACACTGATCCAGAATTTAAATCGACTATTTTTCCCTTCTTTGAGCAAGTTTGACAACAAAACAACGAAAAGTATGACGTAAGAATAAATTTTTACCGTGAATCACACGATTTATAAATTTTCCTCACGCTTCCCTTACAAGATTACGGGTTTATACAATTTGGATGCCACACAAGATGAAATACAGAGACTAAATATGTTTGCTTTCACCTTGTAAAAGCTACGAAAAAAGGAACTACAATAATCTAACTTTTTGTGATATTAGAGATATCTTTTTGTAACTACTGAAACGGAGGTTTGGTGTCATAAAGAAAGTACCACAAAACACAGGTAAAATTTTCTTCTGCGATGGCACGTTCAGTATCTTCTATGTACATAAGAGAAACGAAAAAGGATATGCAAAGATAAATGAGTGGAGAGGAAACAAAATATTTCCGAGGACAAAACGATGATTCGATAGTTCATGGCACATTTCCTTCTTTAACACATATATAAAGAAAAAATAGCTGTTTCCTGGTGCTTCTCACGTACTCAGATACACGAGCAACAACTCGAAACTCCACTTCAATAAATTACCAAAGACAGGCTCCCCGATCTCTGAAGGAGCCGCTAGCCTCATGACATCACTATAATTATATACACGCATACACACGCACATCTATAAACGTACAAATGTATGTATATGTACAAGCACCTTAAATACGAAAAGAATACATTTCATTTGAAATTCTTGTTCAATGATGCTGAATCAGAGTTGCAGAAACTCATGATTTTTGAAGCACTTCTGTCGTCAGGGGGTGAACTAGAAACTATTTACCTCTCACGATTTTTAAATTTCTCTCAATCCTGTAAGTTATACTGAATCTGACTCAAGTATGACGCGTTCAGTGCAAATGGGAAACAAGTCCTTACTTTTTCTGTGTATATCTGAATCTAATATCTCTACACCTGAAGCTTAAAATATTCATGTCCAGATACTGTAAATATCTTCGATAATGCAGAAAATAGTGTTCACTTTTCTATGTATTCAAAAGGAGTGTACAAACTTCATGTCTCTTTTTCCACACAACTTCTGTAATTTGACTGATTTGCTTCTGCTTTGAACATCGCTTATCTGAATTCTTGAAACTTTAAACTAAAAGATAAGGTTTAGATTCTAAATGTTATGTTATTCTCGCTATTCTCACCATGGGAAAGCAATTATAATGATTTCTTGCTGGTGGAAAGATCGTATAGTGGGAAGTAACTAACTCTTTGGGCTATGGAACCCGGAGATTCAATGCCGCGTTCACAAAAGCTCTCCACTGACTTCTATCCTTAGCCAACTGGATCAAGTCTCTACTTTGTATTTCTATTTCTGTTAGATCTATCTTAATACTGTCCTCCCATCTGCGCCTAAGTCTTCCTTATGGTCATTTTCCGATTGAACTTCCAGTTAAAACTTTGAAAACGTTTCTACTTTCTTCCATTCTGGTCTGGATACATAACCTGCCCATTTGAGCCTCCTAGACTTGATGACCCTAACAATGTTTGGTAAACCGTATAAATTATGTAGTTCCCCGTTATGAAGTTTCCGCCATTCCCCATTCTCATTCCTCTTATGTCCGAATATTCGTCTCAGAATCTTGTTCTGAAATACTTTCAGTCTACGTTCTTCCCTCAGAGTAAGCGACTATGTTTTGCAAGCATTCAGAACAACAGGTACCGGTATGATTATGTTTTATGTTGTAAGATCCATCCTCCTATGATGTTGTATTGTAATGTAGGTCAAGTAATACAACGCTGTTACTTTTCATTTTAAAAAATGCTGCTCCCCAAAACTATTTCTGCCCTTTCGCTTGCTTCCCCAACCAAAGAAATTAAAGCTGGCGTCGTCACTGATTTAGCACAATTCATCATTTAGCTAAAGTAAATTATAAAGATTACACACATTGTACCAAAAAAGAGACTAAATATATTCTTTCTTAAAAAGGAAAAAAAAAAAAAAAAAAAAAACGGGGCAATACTTGTTGTCCTCGAAACGGGGAAATTCCGACGTCACCCTAACCACACCGACTTCAAACGGTGTGCATTTCATCGACATCGGGGGCACCGCAGCGGAAAAGTAGAGAGAAAGTTGGATGTTTTTAGTTCTCCCTCCCTCTCAGCACTTGAGGAAACCTCCCCCAAAGGAGCTACAAGCATAAAAAGTAATATCAATAAAGATAGACGAACATACTAACTAGTGATACCCTGTGTACATGTGATAATTTTTGTTTTTCTTGCGCAACAAATAATAGTCTTGCCAATGTACCACAAAGTTAGAAAAATGTATTTTTTTATTTTATTATATTTTATTTTCTTACAAAAGTTACCTCATTGGAATCTGTGTCCCAGTAGCTTTCCAACGAGATATGGCTTTTATCTATGAGACTATTATGGGCGTAGGGTTCCCAACGTCAGGGTTGACCAAAATATTTCGAAAAATATGTACGGTATGATTCACGTAGGAAACGCGTTCAGAATTTTTTTGGCATTGAACTTTTACCTTTCATTATTTTACATGATTGTACCCAATGTCTGGTATACACATATTTTTTTTCCTGTGTACGAAAGTAATAGTGTTGCCAGCCTCTCAAAAATTTCCAAAAACAAAAATCTTCTTCTTCTTCTTTTACGGTTTGGCACGGGGGCACAAAGGTTAGCTTGTTGGAATATGTGTTCCATAAGCTTCTCAACGAAGTATCGTTCATGTCCCTGTGACAATTAGAAGGGATATACTCTTGCCGCCAACGCAAAGGTCTATGATTTTCTTGAAATCCCTGTCGGTGTTGAAAATGTTAATAGTAGTAATGTCCTTCATAACTTCAGTATTGCTGTATAAACACGAAAGTTCAGCACTCACTTTAAGTTCTTTACTAAATTTTGTTATAAAGTGTTGGGAAGTGTAAGCAAGGCCGAATTAAGGGAGTGGCTTAGGAGGATTGTAGCTCCTCTCCTCCAGGTGGACAGGGCCTCCAGTCTGATCAAAATCTCAACTGCCTGTCTACAAAGAATTATATAAGATACAATTATCACGATAAGATAACATATAACGAAAAATATCAAACATATTCCCGTAATTTTGCTGCTGAACTTTCACAGAAATGTTTTAGGCGAAGTCAGCAGGGGCCACATATTTTTTCTAGTCTCGGGTCTCCAGATAGGTTAATCCGGTCCTGAATGTAAGGAATACTTTTCAGAGGCAGAGAATTATGTTCTATTAGCTTCAACTCTTTCTTATAATTTAGATCTCAGACGTGTAGGTATGTGTCTGTCAAATATACAAATCAGATCAGTAACAGATGGTTTGCAAACAATCTTCACAAAGAAGAATTCGATAACTTTGCACTGATGTATGTATGTGTTAACGTGACGAACCACGATAAAAACCAGTCGTGAACTCTTGTTTCCGTAGACAGTTATACCAACAACCCATCTCAATTGCAAATAAAACTGTGAGGTAACCAAACAATCCATGTGGTCTTCAGTCATACAAAGAAATAAATCACTCATAGACATTTATTGCAACTTGTCTTGCGGTATTGTTTTTCTCTTCTGCATGCTTCTATTCTGCATCAGTTACGTTACATTCGCGTCGCTGATGCGAGCTTCAAGTAATGCAATAGTGTTGAGTTGAAGCTTGTTTCGTATGTTTGTGTGAAATGTGATGCGTACTGTGTGTGGCCCGCCTCTCTCTCTCTCTCTCTCCCTCCTCCACATGACCAGACTGCTCGTGCCTCAGGATGTATTTACCTGTTATGACGTCATCTGATGCATCAGAGACAGACTCCCGGATCTTTTCGGCTTTTCATAAGCACGTTACTCGTCACAACTAGAGGTCAAAGGTTGTTTTAAGATGTCCATAGCGCCAACAATCAAAGAAGAGTAATAACTTCCCAAACAAACCCATTTTTGGAAGAGCTTTATTCCAACTCACACATTTTTTAGAAGTTTTAAATCGTAAAATAATAGGTCAAGGGTTTGAGGTTAGGTTCACAATAGCTATAAACAGCTTTAAAAATCAATGTAGTAGCTACTACTCAGCCAAAATTTAAACAAATTTACAGTTAGTCGTTTACATTGCATCTTCTTAGGTCCCTGAACTGTTAGCTTAAAAAGATGTTCTTTCTTTCCTTAAAAAAAAGAAAAAAGAAAAGAAAAAAGAAAAAGAAAAATAAATCCTAAATTATGACAAACGCACAACTCGCAACTTACAGGAATATTTTCCATGATCATACTAGTATAATGTAGCATACTCTGTCTTAACAAAACAGAACTTAAAATCCACATTAAAAATTACAAACGAAATTAAATGAAATTTGTAGTTTAAAGTCCCACGACTATGCTCTTTCGGCTAAACGAGACAATATGACTAATTAAAAAAAAATGAAATATTTAAGTCTTATGTCCCACGGTTATGCCGGCTAGGCTAAAGAATACGGTGATGACGAGAAATGAATGAAAAGGTGGAATGAAGAAAATGGGAGGAAACGAGAGAACCCCGAGAAAACCCACACACGGTGTTTGCCCACTACAAAGTTCACTTGGCGCGGGCTGGGATCGAACCAAGGACCCTATGTACCAGAGATGGACGCTGTACCACTAAGCCACCGCGACACCTTGACTAATGAAAGTGTAATTATGAAACAAATTAGTGGAATTATAATGTGGGAGGAAACGAAAAGAACGAGAGAAAACCCACGGACACGATGTTGTCTACCACAAACTTACATGATCTAAGATCAAACCAGGGACCTCTCACACCAGAAGACACCATTTTTTCACTGAGCCATCGTGACCTCATGTTTCGTGTGTATTATTATACTGACGGACCAAAAACATGGATATTACGAGAGAATGACGTTCTAAATAATAATATGGAAAAGAAGAGAAGAAATTAACTGAGTGGAAAGCTTGTACTTGGTATAGTTGTAATTCATCCCACGATAATGCTCTTTGGGTTAAAAATGAGAGAGACAAATAATGAAAAGATTATGGTTATGGAAGGAGCTGATGGAATTAAGCTACGTAAGGGAAAGGAAGAACCACGAGAAATACTTCAGGCTATTGTCCATAACAAACTCATATAAAATGAGATCAAACCAATGGACCAGAAACATGGGCTGTTCCACTTAGCCACTGTACCTCACAAAGTTAAGCAAAAAAAGAATGTTACGTTTTGAAATTACTTTGATTGAAATTAATTTCGTTTTGGGTTTGCTTTTCCACAGTTTATTAATATAGTATAAACAGATGAATGACAACTTCCCGTTAATCTCATTAAAATAACGGAGGAGTTAGTTCCAATTAGAGAACATCCTGGTATAGACCTGTGCCCAGGGATGAAAAAAGAACCGGTTCTGGCCCGCTTTTGAACCGGTTCTGGCCCTTTTTTGAACGGGTCAGGCACCAAAACCCAAAAGATAGGATAGGAACCTATCCGGAGCGTTTTCACAAGAACCGGTTCATTTTCCATCCATTTTTATGAAGAATACTTTAAAAGGTCAGCTGTGTTATCCTGTGCCATTCTATGTAAAAATAAAATAAAATAAAATAAAATAAATAAAAAATAAATTTCAAAAAATGAAGTGAAATCTTTCAGCTTTACGTCCCACGATTATGCCAGGCTAAAGGAGAGGTGGTGATGAGAAATGAATGATTTGGTGAAATGAATAAAGTGGGAGAAAACTGGAGAACCCCGAGAAAACCCACGCACAAGATGTTTGACCACTACACAATCGAGCTGGAATCGAATTAGGGACCCCATGCACCAGAGATGAACACTCTACCACTAAGCCCCCGCGGCCCTGTTGAACTATTTCAATATTTGAATCAGGTAGCCGTGAACAAATTGCAATTTCAACATTAGGAAAGAAGGTATGATCTGTCTGTTCTGATAGTGCCATATCGTCAGCTGTCAAAAGTGCAAATTTCGCATAATATAAGGCCACTATTCAGGTTCTAAAACCATGAGAACATTGATGAAAGGTCACTAGAGAAAAGTGCACCATATCCTCCAGATGAATCCATTGTTCAAGAAACGAGTAATGAAGTTTGAATAATAGCGTTAGTGATAAAAATGATAAATAAAAAAGGGAAAAGTATTTGTCTATACCACATTTATTGTGAGAAAAGTATTTCCAAATCGTCTAACTTGTAAGTACAAGGGGAAAAAATCCAAATAGGAAACCGTATTCTTGTAAAAGTTGTGGGAAAAATTTACCTTGTTCGTCTAGCTTAAGAACACATGAAAGAATCCATAAGTAACGAGAAACCATACGTTTGTAAAAATTATGGGAAAAGCTTAGATTAGATATGTCTAGTTTAGAATGGTAGAGAAGAACTCATATGTCAGAACCCATAGAGATCAAAACCTATTTTCTTGCAAAAGTTGTACAAAAAGTATCTCTAAATTGAGTAACCTAACCATTCTTCTGCCAGCTGTGGGAAAAGTTTGTGTTCTTAGAGTTCTTACAAACTATTACTTCCTGAAATTCGATATTTTGTTTTGGTTTCAGTTGTTCTTATTATAAGAAGGGCATGTAATATGCTTGCAAAAAATGTGTCATATCTGTATGAAAAAATAATACTAACCAATACATGTTAAATATATTTTAAGCTTAGAGAATAGTATACACTTCATTGATTAACGGTCATTAACTATTTTGAAATGAACATAATCAATATACACCAAGCAAACCTATAAAACTGATTTCCCGAACGCTGCCATTTTCAGTACGTGCTCTTTTTGGAGCTAACTCCTCAATTGATAAATAGGATTACTTGTTAGCACGCAAGAAGAAATTTAGCTGGGAGCCGCGGTGGTTCAGTAGTAGAGAGCCCACATCGGATGCGTACTTCATGGTGGACAAACACCATGTGGGGGGTTTTCTCAGAATTCTCTTACTTTTTTCGTTCCATTATTATCATCCATCTCATCATCGTCTCGTTGTATAATTGTGAGACGTTAAACTAAAATGGAAAAGAAAGCTAAAGATGGCAAGTGAGAGAAATAAACTCAACATTTTTATTTTATTTTTTGAAATTATACAAAGGAAAATAATCTTGTATAGATCAACTTAATAACTGAATTACAAAACTTTTGAGTGCAAGATTACAATATTTAAAGACATCTATGTGGCATCTGTAAATAAAAACCTAAGTATATCTATAAATGTAGACTGGGCGGTAAGAAGTAGCGACAGGAAACGAGAGAACTGTCATTTTAAAGAAAAATTCACCCACAAGACCCAATTATTGTGAGAAGATTTTCACATGTGAAGAGTGACACCCGCAATTTTTTTCCCAGGGGGTGGAGTAGAGAGTAAAAGACCGTCACACAAGCTATGGCGAATACACACACACACACACCTTGGTGTCAGTGGCGGCTCTAGAAGATAAAAACTGGAGGAAGCAGCCAGAACTCAGACTATGATAGGTATATCGTGAGTTTATTATAAACTTTCAAAAATATATAAATAATACCTTCATATTTCTGTCACACGAAAATTGGGATGGTCTAGGCCCTCCGGGTCTGGGCTAGATCCGTCACTGCTTGGTGTATCGCTTGCACGTATATAAAATGAGTTATTTATGCATATATTGTTAATGAGAACAGAAAATAAACTATAGTACTGAAGTATTTAATATAAATATATTAAGTATATAGTATATGAGTAGGCAAATTAATATGTCCTGCCATGTGCTACCAAGAACTGAACACCTTTCAAAAATCCAGGTGGGAGGGTGGCCATAGTTGTGAATATTTTTTAGTATTCACTTAATTACAAAACGTATATTTAGTTTCCCAGCCTTGGGTCAAAATTATTTTTTTTAATAAAGTCGTAGCGAAATATAAATAAGCTTGGAACTAACTTCAGGCCTTTGAGCCAGTGATGTGCCGTAAACTATAATTTTACGTCTACTCGATTGTCTACTGTAATCTATACGTAATCTACATTACACCTTTTCCCGTGTAGACTATGTAGACAACCACTATCAAATGTAAGGAACAATTTCGTTGCTCGTTTGTTCATACTTCCTCATCCAGTTGTTTTGCTTCGGTGCAGCGAAAGATTAGGGAAACGACTGACATATAAAAAGTAGAGGGAATTATCTGATCTGTATGTTTACTCTGCTCTGCACATACCACTTCCTTAGATTTTCCGCTTCGAGCACTGCTTTTATAATGAAATTTACAAAACTAATTCTCACCTGTGGGCTTTCAGTCTTGAATCTGCTGTATTTGCCAATTTTTTCTTGCATATTTTACAAAATGCATAATATTTTTCATTTTCCTTCATCGAGACGAAACTAAGTATTCGAAAGTTACTATTCGCTGGTCTAGGCATTTTATTTTGTACGCAATTTCGCAAGGTAAAGACAAAACAAAGCTCCTTTATTGTCCACGATGCCATATTAAATTACGTGTTGTTGACATATTCTACATAGTCTACGTTGTTTACATTGTCTACGCATAGTTGACACGTAAACGTAAACTATCGTTTTTTACGCGTAGACGCACATCCCTGCTTTGAGCCCAAAGTTAAAATAATAATGTAATATTCTGCACATGGTTCTGTTTACAACCAACCAACACGAGCTTGTATTTACAAACAACTTCATATGCGTTTTACTACAAACTATGTAACGCTCCTGTCCCCCTGTCATAATCATAACTACTAAAGTAGCAAACGACAGGCACCAGCGACACCAGTAGTGATGTCACGAAGAAAGACCATCAGCGCCAACGTCACAGTGGCGAAACTATAAAACCAGGAGGACTTCCACATTTGATATCAATCTTTAGCTGGTCACCTCCACTCCTTTAGCTTGCTTGGAGCTCTAGAACACACCTTACCCAAACCCTTTAGCTTCCTCAGAGCTCTAAGCATCCTTTTCTGCCCACTTAAAGTTTAATCAAGGAACATACAGTACCTCATGTAAACAAATACACGTGGTGATTGTTTCATTTTATTGGTTAAAGATCCTTGGAACATCCATGCGGCAGAACAAAATACTCCATTGTCAAGTAAGCTGTTTTTCAATGTTTTTGTTGCTTATAAGGCTCAATATCAGAAATGTAACTTCCTTACACTTAAATAATAGAAATAACATTGTATCTAAGAACTAAATTGAATTAATGCAATAAAAGAGAATACGCATACGTAGATGGTGGCTTTGATCCATCTTACGCGCGAATCATAGTTTATAATATGGCCGCGTGCGGGAAGTATGTAAAACACGGACAGGATACAAGCACGTGCTTCTCGAAAGAAGCGCTGACCGATAGCCAATCATCCGATGACTGGCGGAGTAATACCATTCTGCAATGTTTACTTCTGGATCAGAAAGTTCGTTGAATGAACTTTAGTTTGCTCAGAACTCTGCCCAACCTTAGCCAGCCAGCTTGCGTGCAGCTTTGTGGCTTTCAAACCCCCTCTGCTTGCGTGAAGCATTAAACATCCTAAATCCACTCCACTTAGCTTGCTCAGAGCTCGATGGAGATCCTTCCCTAGGCTGGTCGGGCCTTGGAATACCTTTCTCTACCACTTATTAAAAATATTTATATTAAAGTAATTTTGTATCATTCTGTTTATAACAATATATATATATATATATATATATATAACGTTCAGTAGTGGGAGAAAACAATTCCAAAAATTTTTGTTCTACGTAAGCAGAACCTTACAAAAATTAGCTGCAAACTATAGTATATATTATCAAACGAATGGGAATTAAATTTACATAAATTTTCACCAATTTAAAGGCAAAGTTCAATAATTTTAAGATGATCCCATATTTTTTTTTAAAAAAAGTTTATAACAAATAAATGCGATTATATTAAAATTTCATCGTCATTTTTTTTCTATATTATTTTTCCAAGAAGATCAAAGAATAAAAAAGAAAAGGAACACACAGAAAGAAATTAAAAGTTCAAATAAAAAGAAATGAATGGTAGAATGAAAGAGACACTTTTGATGGGAAAATCTAGAGAAGAATCTCTTAGCACAGTTGAATTGGAAAAATTTGGAAAAATAATGAATAAAAGGGAACAAAAAAAAACAGAAGTGAAGAAACTTCTTGGCCCGTCTCCAGCAAAAACATTCAGTCAGTCATTCTTTAACGGAACTGGAAAAGTAAGGAGATTGCAGAAGCAGTGTGAATACCAGACGGAAAGAAAATAAAAAAAAAAAATATTTGTTAAAAAAATACTCCGGTTAACTGAAAAGAATTAAATACTCCGTACAAAAACATGGTTTGACACTATCGGTAAACCCAAGGCCCTTTACAGCATACTCTTTAAGCAAAATCGTTGAGAAATAATTAAAATTATGAAATGAAATGCAATCTAGCTTGCCCTGTAGGATAGAAGGGATGAATCTTTAATGAAAGTGATTGATTACAAAATAATTACCGGAATGAAAACGGAAACGGAAAAATCCTGAAGAAAGCTACGAACACGATATTGTCTATCAAAAACTCACATAGTCTGGGAGCGAACCAGGAACCCTCGCACTAGAGATTAGTGCTTTAGCACTTTTTCACACTAAAAATTCATTCCAACCAGGACACTCATCCCTATGGTCTTATAATTACTAAACTAAACTCCTGGGGCAACAATAGTGCCAAAGTCATTCAGCCAAGTTGTGTCATTCATGCCTTTCGGATGATGTGTGCTCAGAACGGTGTCTAACCTCGCCATTAACGCTAGCTTTCCAGATTAGAGTTCGCTACTTCTTTCTTTCAAGTAGCTCCTCAATTATCCTCACAACGCTGGGTGGTCGCTGCAATCCTAATCCATTTAGTGAATACGAACGGGTCATCCATCCTTCCTTAGACCAAACCTGATAGTGCTTGACTTCGCTGATCTATGAAAACCGGCATTTCAGTGCGTGTAGGGGGTTGGCATCAGGGCAGGATTAAGCGGGGAGCTTAAAAGGGCTGTAGAGGCTGTCTTTAAAAAATCTTACAAGATGCAATCATCATAAGATAAAATATAACCAAAAATATGAAACAAATTTCTTCGTTTGTTACATCCACTGTCCTAATTTGGAAAGTTCCATTAGGAATAATATCACCTAATGCATGGTAGATTGATGTCGTAGAACTGCGTTTATTCCTTTAACTTTCCTACTGTATTTCCACAGAAATGTATTAGACGAAGTCAGCAGGGGTCACATCAGGAGCGTCATTTTAGATATTGCTTGAAGGGGGGCAAGACCCCTTGATATAAGTAAAATTTTGCGTTTTTCACTGATTTATTACTATTCTATTGATAAAATCTATATAAATCTCAAACTCAGGAGGGGTCAATTGCCCCTCCCTGTCCCCTTAAATGACGCTCCTGGATCACATATTTTTTTCTAGTCCCGGGCCTACAGATGGGTAAATCCGGTTCTGGTTGCCATGGTCTTATAACTAATTTTATTTAATTTTTCACCTAATGTAATATGATATACGAGTTAAAGGCAAACACAGACACTTCGAAGAAAGTTAGTAAACGGTTCAGCTTTTCAGACGGACTTGGTCCCCGATGGGTTTCACCTCATCACCTTCAGCCTAGCGTCTCAGACTGTTCACCTACTTCACACCGACAAACTCTGAGCCACCGTGTGTTCTAATAATTGAAAATAATTCTAGAATATAAGATTTTATTTAGGATTGGTTTAAAGAGGTACAAGACGTTACACACAAGTATATGTTAATACATCTTTTTATAATGTGCTAGCACGGTCGAGGTGGATATTAACAATAGAAGCAAGCATTCTTCTCTACATACTTGTAGAAAAGAATGGTTTTACATTTAACTGTGTGAAATGGAAAAATAAATAGAAATTGATGAATAAAGTAGAACATCACAGTGTCACAGATAATTAGAAAGAGAAAGAATTAAACTCATAAGGACATGAAAAGAGAAAAAAATGGAAATCAAGGATGATGTAAAAGATTAAACATGATAGAAAAGAGGAAGAGTATTTGATTGACTTGGAGTTTAGCCTCCTTCAGCATCGAGGCTATATGAGGCATGAACCTACAATTTAAGAAGGAACCCTACTAACAGTGTTCCGTTTAATGACCTCCCACTGGGGTGCCGAATCTATGACTCTATACACAAAAGACTCACACTTGCTGCTAGATCAGCGAGAAGTGCGGATAGAATACTTGTAATAAACGATGAGGATGATTGAATGTTTTAAATATTCTGACGCCAGCTAATATACTAAAACACTAGGAGCAAGCTACAATAAAAATGGATTATTTGTGGACCTTTTCCTAGTCTGTTGATCAAATGAGAGTGTATTGGGGAGAATTCCGTTCTTTGTATATTTTATACGTTTATATGTATAGACATTATGGAAGAGCTGAGAAACAAAGATTAATTCTGTAAAAACTGAATGTTACTTCACAGATAATAAAACAATGAAAACAGGAATCAACTATATCGTGAAGAAGCGGTTGACTGACAATTAGCGGAATTATTCGTGGATTAGTGAAACGCCCATTATAAATATCTCCTGAAAAGGCAATTGAAAACGATTATTGAAAAGAAATTATGAACTGCTGTTTATTTTATACAAACACTTCGTATTTTAAATATTTTTTAAAACTCCTAGTTCTATAATCCTATTTAGTTTATGGACACAATACACTGAAATGCAATTAAAGGAGAGATTATAGATGTGACCACGGTAGTCATATTTGTAATACATCCGGAAACAATATGATTTACGACTAAATTAATTTTAAAACTTGACATCAGAGGGATCCTCAATAATAATAAAAAAAAAAAAACAGTGCTATTGAATAGAATTAAGCGGAAAAACAAACCTCAGCAGTCAAGTGGATATAAAGCAACGTGTTGCACGTATTGGTATATTTTAAAAGTGAATGAAGTTCGGTATTGTCATGTATTTGAAAGGAGTTTTATGTCGGTGTGTCCGTCCGGGAGAGACAAAATAAAAAAAGAACTACTTGATGAAATCGATTTCATTGATGCAGACGATTCATGCAGGTGATTCGAACATATAATCAAAAATCAATACTTTTGAGAGTAATTATGAATATTATCCTTCCTTGGTAGACTTCCCGCTGTTTTGTTCAGGTTAGCAGGTAAGTATAATGTTCAGAGTGCAAAATGCTAATATGTCCGTGAAATGCAACGATAAAATGAAACTAAATGATTTTTTTACTCGATAATTCTAAAGAGTTCACAAAGTGAAGACAAATATTCACTGATCTTAAAGTACACTTTATTCCCTTTGAGAGAAAATGTAAACTTAGACTACTAAAATTGATCTTGTTAAGAAGTTTGGTTTACCAAAACCTAACCAAACTTCCTCAAGTGACACTAGTACTTATTTCACCTAGATATAAATAGATCTATACTTTGTTAATTCATTATTCTGGAAATATAGAAAAACAATATGAATACTATTGATTAACATACTTGCAGACTTAGTATCTCAGGAACGACCATTTACGTACGACAATTTATACCCAAGGATATCATTTTTATCCATATCGATTTTCACAGTATGTCCGAGAAGTCTAATCATTTCTGGGAAGAAGCACTTGAATTCAAATGAAGTATTTATAATATCAAAGAATACACTGTAAGTCAACGAAATCACAGCAGTTCGACATGACTACCCTCCTTATCCAAGCAAAGCGACCCCGAAAACTATGAATTCGACACTGACATCGGTCCCCATCGAAGGCCCGAACCTCATCTATATTGAAAATTTGATCCAGATCGGTCTGGTGGTTCAAGAGTTATTAAGTCACATAGTCACTTTCATTTATATATCTTAACATTACATTATTCTTCCTGCATACAGTTTGTATTTGAATAACATACAAGTAACGTGCCACAAAAGATCTTTACTTAGATTCGTTTTAAAACAAACAGCTTGTTAGTAAAAACGGAAACGCGCATTTAATGTTTTACGTCGATTTTACAGTACAGGGAAGAGTGAAACAGGCAATTTCGATCGAACACTGACCTCCCTCTCTCTTTATCATAATCTTCTAGTAAATTCTTATATTGCCAAACTACATAAAAGAGTATGCAATTACGAAGTACTGTAAAATTTAACAACATACTTTTTCCCTTTTTTTTTTTTTTTTTTTTTCAAAACACTGTGTAATCACCGAGGTGCATGTTCGCTGTGAAATGTACGGACGGAAGTAAATAAGATAATCACTAGAATAAGATATTTCCCCGTGGAAACACATTAGCTTCATTGCTTGGATGGACGTATGAACGTATGTATATAGGTAGGCAAAGAAGGAACAGGAGAAAAAAAAATTAGCTTTCTCGTAAGGCAGATGGGAGGAGAAGCATGTAATGTGGAGACGTTAACACATTTCATCGTGTCTCATAACAAGTACTGAGAGATGTTGGTACTACTACCCACACGAGGTTCATGCACAAGAAGTAAGTGGTGTGGTGAAGTTGGGGGTGAGAACCAGTCTAAGAAGAGAACAACAGGAAGGAAGCGAGTGCCTGGTACGCACGGTACTTTAATACAACAAGAATGGCGTACGTAGAATTCATTTGCAGTGCGCCTTTTAAAAAACTTTTTCCCCTTTTGCCATGTACAAGAACACAAAAACTAGGAAAACATATATAAAAGGAATATGTTCTTCATTATATTCACCTCTCATCTAATGCTGTAATCTATTCAGAGGTTCTTTTGCATGTTGGGACGGAGAGATAACACACAGTTACTCACAGACATCTTCTCATAAACATACAAAAAATCATACTTTAAACCCTCTCTTTCAATACATATGATGATAGCTTATAAAAGAGACATAAGAAGGAATAATTTACTTCTTAACCCATATATTTTGCAGTTTATTTCCGAATCAACCGGGAACAATGTCATCCTGTGGGTCACGCTATCCTGGAATGTTATACAGCCTTGCTTTACAGTCTTAGTTGTAGAAAGTAGAGATGCAAAAAAGCCGGCTTTTTTGAATCGATGGTTTTTTTCACATAAAAAGCCGGCTTTTTTGGAAAAAAAACGAGAATTTTGGAAATTTTGGCTTTTTTCAACTTCATGATTTTTCTATCTAAATAGCTTTCTTATAGTATATTCTATAGTTAGATAAGAATTCCATGACCTGAATGTCATATTTCGCTCTGAAATTCACCATCAAGATGGATGGAGCACGTGTTTTACGAATTAAAGCTAACATGAAGAATGTAGTATTTGAGGGTAATTTTAGAGGCTATTTAACTTTATTTTAACTTTTGAGTTATCGACATCTTTTTTCTTCTCTAGTTTGTCATCCGTGTTTCATTTCTAAGAGCTTTTAGTACTCTAGCTTCTAGCGCAAAAGTTAAACTTGCCCGTTTTTCTATTTATCCGTCAAAGCGTACGTTTTTCAATATATCCGTCAAACCGTACTTCCACATTTCTGTTATACTGTAGCTGTGAAGTGATTTAGCATTAATTTTACGGACACAACCTTGAATACCAATTTATACAAATAATCAGTAGCGGATTTAGAAAAGTACTTTAGGAGGGGTTTTTCTGATTGTTTCGTTTCCTAAAAAGTCCTAATTTTATTTGGGAAGTGCTTGAAGTTTATGAGTACAGGCATAACTAATATTTCGTTTCGTTTATATGTTTAGCAATAATCTTCCGGATACAACTTTAAAAATCATTTTATACTGAGAATCAGTGGCGGATTTAGAGAAGTATTTTGGGAAGGGTTTCTTACTAATGTTTAGTTTTTTTAAACATTCGTAATTTTTATTTGACGGGAGCTTAAAGTTTATGAGTAAAGGCATAAATAATAGATATTTCGTTTGTTGCAGACATTCCGTAACTTTGGGGAACGGGCTTCAGTCCGAAAGACCGCCCCCCTAACCTTCGCAAAACCGTCACTGCTGGTAATTAGTAATAATAACGATTTAAAAACAATAAAGAAGGAAGTCGCCCAACTAACAGTACACGCACTATTTCTACATTCACAGATGGAATTAAGAAAAGCTTCGTCAGAATGGTCGAATGCTGGTTGAATCCCGGACTTTTCGATAGAAGCTCAAAAGCTAATCACTCAGTCATGTTTGTTGTGCAGTTGTATTTAGCTTAACTTAAATATATTCCGTAGTCTTTTTTTTTGGGGGGGGGGGAGTTCCGTAATGATATGTTGAATCCCTCTTGTTAAAAATTCAGAAAACTTGAGGATTGGGTAAACTGTGATGGTGGTTCTATAAAACTTAACTGTAGAATTTCAAGAATATACAGAACCAAAAGCTCTAGATGTTCAGCCTTTAAGTGTATCATATAAATCTAAGTATTTCTCTTATGTTTTATTTTAATTTTATTTTGTTTCAAAAAGAGGGTATGGAATATTTTGAAGTAAAAATACTATAATACATACTATTTTGCTAGTTATTTGTGTATTCTTTAAAAAGAAGTGTTTACTTTTAGGGTTAGCTGGTTAACACCAACTTTTTTTTAAATAACTGGTTTAAACCAAAAATATAAAAAGAATGAAAAATGCGAATCGTGTGAAATTCATGGTGACGTTTCCAGATATCAAACCACCTGCAATAGTTTTATTTCCCTTTCACCTTTTAATCAAGGTGTCTCATGTTCAATTCTCGGTCGAACCACAACCCTTCTTTCATGCGTAACCCAAGTAGCGGTTCGGATGTCAGTTTAAGCGAGTCTTCTCCTTGATAACCTCGGTATTTCGTAAGGATGTTAAGCCTAAATATACGAAACAAACCAAATTGTATATTTCTGCATGCCTAAATGCGTGTTGTTTTATAAAGAAGCCAATATTGCTTAAATATATTGATAGAAATTGGCTTAATTTATCGATTGCCTACGTAGCTTCCAACATTAGCTTGGATTGGACTTTCAATGACATCTACGTACCGGTACTAAATTTGTAATTTAATACCTCAGTTTTAGCGTACTGATTATGGTACGTTGACCTTTAAATTTTACATGCAAAGCAATAACAGGATTTTCCCGTTATTGTCTTACATTTCAAGTAATGACGGGATTTTCCCAATGGCTAGGGCGGGAGATTCTCAACTTAAGAAATTTACTGACCGCACTTCTTTAAGCTTATGGGAGTTCCTCCGGCATAACCCCGCTGTTGCATAATAACATCAAGGCGAAACAAACTTATTTCTGTGAATATGTAATATAAATACATAAAGCAAAAAATCTAAGTCAAAAAAGCCTGGTTTAAACCAAAAAAGCCTGGTTTAAAACATCCCCCAAAAAACGGGTTTTCGGCATTTTCAAAAACAACCACGGTTCTTGCCAACTCTGCTTACTTTTGTATATAGGAGGTTAAAAAATTCTTATTATATACATTGGTTAATCCTGTGGAATTCATAATGTAAATATGTTGAAGAAAAATTGTTTGAAATATTTTTTCAAAATTCATAGTTTATTTTCGATGTTTTATATTATTATCAGCATCAACCACTAATTAAATGATTTTTTGTGTTATAGAGAAGCGATACAAAGTCTGTTTTATCAATTTAAAGCAGTATTTTGAAAAAAGCCCAAAATTTCCCAAGCAAAAAAGCAAAGCAGAAAAAACCGAGTTTTTTTCCAAAAAAGCCGGTTTTTTTCCGAGCCCTTGCATCTCTAGTAGAAAGACAAGAAGTACGATGATAATTCCTTATAATAAACGACAGATGTCTCCTACGTCACTCTAACTTCTAATAGTAAACAATCAAGCTAATAGATGCCGCTACGTGCGCTATCACTAGTGTTTCTGACGTTAATAGATGCGCCCCATGTGAGATTGTTGTGCAAAACGAAGTGCGTAAATAATTGGATGTAAAATATATAACTCCATTTACTTAAAATGAACATATGTTGATGACAGTGGCGTATTTAGGGGGGTGGCTTCCGGGCTTAAGCCCCCCCCCGAAATCTTACTTAGTATAGTAAAGTAAATGAAATATCTTGCAGAATTTTCACATTTCCAGGCAAAGCCCCCCCCCCGCGAAAGTTAGCAAAGCCCCTCCCGAAACAAAATCGTAAATACGCCACTGGTTGATGATAATAATAAATGTTTAACAAGTCATGTAAATGAGATATTTAATATAATACCGTAATTTTAGCAGATGTTAGGAAATATGTCCCTATGATTGCTAAAAACAAACTTCTACTTAAAATAAACATTTCGCAACGGCAAATCTGACTTACTGTAAATCTATGAACTTATAATTCAGAATATGTTCCACGTTTGTCCTATAGTTAAATATGTTTGTTTGTCCTATAGTTTGTCCTATAATATGTTCCACAACATTAGCCTATAGTTAAACAGAATTTAAAGTTTAAGAGTTACTTTAAAAAAAATATACTTTTTTTTATCTCATTAAGCATACCGTGGACTGTTGTCTTGTTAGTGTCATTATGGAACGTTTGAGGAGGGTATAGTTCTTTATCAGTTTTATCTTAACAAGTATCGTGCTTATCGAACAGTATTAATTTTGAGATTTTAAAGAAACACTTTTCACAATTTTCTTAAAAATTACGCATGAGAATTTAAGGTCATCTATATAAGCCGAATACGATTTATCGATTGGTATAAGTATGTCCAGGGGCGCCCGTAGAAAATTTTTTAGGGGGCCTATCTCCATGGTTGCTATATTACGTTTGGTATTTAATATACGTGGTTTGCTATATTACGTATACATTTTCGTGAGCCAAGGGGGGGGGACGGATCCCCTTTGGACGCCCATGGATATGTCTCATCTCGGGATTTTATAACACAAATAATTATGTAGAATAAAAACATGAAATCTTTTAGTTTTATATCCCATGATTATGCCGGCTAGGCTAAAGGAGACGGTGAAGATGAGAAATGAATGAAATGGTGGAATGAATGAAGTGAGAGGAAACGAGAGAACCCCAAGGAAGCTCACTCACACAGTGTTTGTCCACCACAAAATTCACTTGGTGCGAGCTGGGATCGAACCCAGGACCGAATATATCAGAGCTGAACGCTCTATCATTGACCCATCGCGGCCCCTTATTGTAAAATAGTTAGCAAAAAATGTCAATATATCATGCACATTAATACTGAACCACGTTCCTCTCTCTCTCTCTCTTTTTTTTAAACTATCATTAAATTAAAATGATTTCCGTTTTTGTCTGTTATGTAACAGGGGCATAAGAAATTCTTTTGATCACACCATAGTGTTACCTAGTTCCTCGTATAGGTGAACTTCTACGCTAAGGTCATCTGCCTTCCCAGAGCAACAACATATGTCGGTCTTCTTTCTTTCGTATTTTACAATGTGGAAGGAATGTTGTTACAGCAATTTTAGCCTCAATTCTCTCTATAAGGAAACGTAAACATTCGTATTGTGAATCAGAGTTTATATACTATATTTGAATCTGCTCGCAGTGGTAAGAGGGAAAAAAGATACTGAAAGCGTTGATTTTTATGTGTTTCAAACACTTAACTAATTTTATTTATCATTATTTTAAAGGTAGGACATCTGAGAAATTTGGAATTCTTTATTTCTTTCTAACAAACATAAGAAATATTTGAAATGTTGTCCAGAGATGTAACATAAGGTTGCATAACAGAATTAGCGTTAAAAAAAAATGAAGATGAGGCATGTATCAGTTGACAGATCTTATTAACCAGAACAAAAGTATAAGGCTGAGTGTAAACCCTCATGTATATTTTTCGAGATAATCAAGAAAAAAATATTTTTTTAAACCTAAGAATGCAGGGAGGGAGGAAATATATGGATAGGTGCTGATTGCCACGGGTGCTGACTGCCACAGCCAATTATTGGTGCTGACTGCCACGACTGTCGCTGATTGCAAATATGAAGGTGCTGACTGCCACGACTGTCGCTGATTGCAAATATGAAGGTGCTGACTGCCACGACGGCGTGCTGACTGCCACGAGCCTGGGAGAAACTGTATTTGGAAAGAGAGGAATTAATCCCTCATACTAAATTTATGATTATTAATTAATTTAGTAGGGATTAATTTAGTAATCATCACAGCAAATCTAGGCGGCATCCTATAAGCTACAAAGTTGCTCACTAAGTGGAACGACATACAGTTGGATGTTTATAAAGGGATTGTCTTTTCTGTTATATGTACAATTTGCACATTTCATTGTTTATATTGATTGTTTTATTGTATTATTTAATGGATATGATGGTCTGAAGCCAGCTGACAAGGGAAGTTCGGGAGAAAGCACTCGCCTGCAGAGAAATAAGCATGTCATTTGAAGGACCAATTCATGCTGATTACAACAGGTAATAAAACTCCTGTACGTTGAGAACTGTTCGAGATATTCAGCTTGGAAATTTATATGAGAAAATGAGTGGATGCACGTTTCAGTGCGTTAAGTATTCTCACCCATGGCGAAGCCTGATGATTTGAACTTGCTATTGCTTGATCACTGAGGTCCATTCACAGAGAAATTGTCCATTACAAGTTACATGATGGATGGCAAAGACCTAATGGTTGAGAAGATACCAAAGAATTGCACACGATTTGTGCAACCATTTGATGTGTTTTGATTATGATCAATCAAAGATTATGGCAGGAGATTTGTACATAGTATGAATCTTCTTCATCTGGACGTTATAATGTACCAACGAATCACTTCCGATCACCGCGATACATTGGATTGTTACAGTTTGCGTTCTGCAAGCAGGTTACGAACAAATTATAGGCCTATAACTTTTGAATCACTTGTCGAATTTGCTTTATGCTTTGGTTCTGCGAACTGTTCTCTTGACGGATGCAACACAATTGCACATATAAAATGTTCATGGTGCAAGGGAGTCTTTTGTCTGCGTCATTTCTTCATAAAATAGAAGAACAACAGTGATCAATTTTCATCTCTAACCTATGATTATTGTGAACAATGTAATGACTAATTGTATCTAACAAACCCGTTAATTATTGCGAAACACTTTCTTCTGTTACTTCCGATAGCTTTCAATTCGTATGTCAATATTCGTTACTAATTATGTTGTATATCCTCATTTTCTCATATTAACTTCCAAGTTGAATATCTCGAACCGTTCTCAACCGTACAGGAATTTTATTAGCTTGTTATAATCAGCATGAATTGGGACTTCAAATGGCATGCTTAGTTTCTCTGCAGGCGAGTGCTTTCTCCTGAACTTCCCTTGTGAGGTACAGCCAGCAGTGCTTTTTTGATGGAACTTTCAAGAGCTGCCCGAAACAATTTGCACAGCTGTACACAGTTCATGCTGACATAGGAAGTTCAAGTGAGAATACCAATCGTACCAATTTTGTACGCACCGCTCCCTGATAAAACTGAAAATACACTCATGTCCAAAATTATTGTCGCATATCTATAACTGTCTTCTTGTAAGAATATAATTTGATAATTTTGCAGAGTACTTTTAATACTTATGTGTATAATCAGGAAATTTATATTTGTGATAAATTTCGTAGGAAAAGAATTATAAATACGAAAATCATAATGAGTAAAATAAAATGTAACTAAATAGACAAGAAAATTTTATTTTCGTTTTGTTGTTCTTATTTACTGCTCTTTTGACATGAAATTTACCACATACTTGTCTTTGCCGATTATACACATGCTAACATTATAAGAAATACCGGGCGAATTAGTTATCAAATTATATTACTAGAACATATTTATAATCATGTGACAATAATTTTGGACATGAGTGTACATAGAGAGACCTGTTTACCTTTGTTAGGTATTGGTCTGAACAACACGATCCTAAGGATCATCTAGTTCAGGTAATGTTACGTCTAGCAACTTTCTATCAGGCTCGTGGCAGTCAGCACGCCATCGTGGCAGTCAGCACCTTGATTTTGGCAATTAGCACCAGTCGTGGCAATCAGCACCAATAACTGGCTGTGGCAGTCAACACCCGTGGCAGTCAGCACCCCACCAAATATATAAAAGTAATCTAAAATGACCCATATTAGTGTCAAATCCATCGTTTTCAGGCTCGCTGAGATGAAGAGTGACACTCCCCAATGTCGTTTAAATCCAAATTCAGCTCCATAACTTGGGGGAGGGGAAGATATTTAAAAATGATAAAAAAAAATGGCCGATATTAGTGTCGAATCCATACTTTTCGAGGTCGCGGAGGCGAATAGTGACACTTCCAAGGCAGTTTAAATCCGAATTCAGCCCTTTATGTTCACAATGGAACGTATTCTCTCAGTGCGAAGAATGGGTATCCTGTAGTAAATAAATAAATGTAGGCGAGATATTTTAGCTAAGTGGGAAGTTATTATATATAGTCTTGAAAACTTGGAGAACTACACATAGTATAGCCAAACCCAAACTGTCACTTAACTCAGTATGATAGGCTTATTCCGTAGAAAATACGAAAGCTCGATTTAGGGTTCGTTCAAAAAGTTTGTGGCACCTGATCTAAAAACTAATTATTGGCCAATAGCGCAATCTTTTGATCCATTTTTAGATTTCCTAAAATTCTTGTTAAGTTCATTTATCTATATGGAAAACTATTTTTTTTTACTTTCTTTGAAGATAATTGAAAATTTATTTAAAAATTTATTTTAGTAGTAATCATTTTCTTCAAATCTATTTCAATGTCACTTTACTTCGTGAGTATTAAATTTTGTTATATGCAACTTAGTAATTAATAATGAAATTTAATTTAAATAGTATGAAATTGATCTACAATGCAAATTCATTTTGAAAATGCAAGGAGCAATTAACTTAACTTGAAGAAGAAATAAGTAGAATAATATTATAAAAATTTTATTCAGTTTCAAAGAATAATTTCACATATACATAAATCAATGGGTGAAAAAAGTATATAAAAAATGATGGTGTAATTACTCAATGGGTCAATTTTAATTTGTACTTCGACTCATCTTATTTTTCGTTTTTCGTTTTCGAGGATTTTACGTGCATCAACGGCCATAAAATGATTACAGAATAAATCATAAACAACTTTCCTCAGCTTTCGAATTCAATAAAAGAGCAATATATGACAGACATGGCAAAAGTAAGAATATCAACAGATTCGCAACTACTTCTTTGTATGATGTTACAAATTCCTCTCTTAGAGACGCAGGAGACTTCAATCCTGTGATTCAGTTGCTAGCATACGTTTTATATCTTTTAATAGGTGTCAACAGCAAACAAAGTCGTCCGTCGAAACTCTGTGGCCACTCGTGTTATAGGAAACCTATACGCACGATCCTTGACTTAAACATAGGAAGTAATTAGCCTTGCTGAAGTAAAGTGAAGTAAACTTTGTGGCTAAGAAAGAACATTGGCAATTTCCAGAAGAGCGGTCAATGCAATGGCGCCATAATTTCGACATTTTGTTTTGCTAGAAAGAAAAAGTTGTACATAATGTGGTCTGTCGTGTAGTTTTTATTTTACAAAAACTGATAAGCTTTCATCCGCTTCTAACGATAAGCTTCTATCTGTTGTAGCTTTTGCCGCTTAACATTAGACCCAAATTTCAAAGGAAATTGCTAATTACCTTGCATAAAGGACAAATGAAAAGACCAGTAAGGAAAATTTTAGCCAGCTAACAATCAACTTCATTGATTGAGTTATAGGGTCACGGTATCTCAGTGCTAGAGCGCTTATCTCTGGTGTGCGAGGTCCCTGGTTTGATTCCCGGTCAAGAAAGTTTGAGTTGGACGATATTGTCTCCGTAGGTGTTTTCGAGGTACTCCAGTCTCCTCCCACTTTCTCATTCCAGCAATTTTTCTATAGTCATTTACTTGCTTTAATCATCATCTCTCTTAGTATTTAATCATCGCTTAATCGTGGGACATTAAAATGAAAGATTTCATTTCATTAGGGATGCACACGAGACAAGATTTGTGGCTGTCTAGACTCGAAAAAGTGCAGTAAAAGTGATGTCTTGACTCGAAAAATGTATATTTCTCTATTGGAAGAGCCGTGTCTCGACTCGAATTTTGTCAGGAAAATCCTGTCTCGACTCGTCTCGTTCGCATCCCTACATTTCATTGATCAGTTCATTGTATATATATGTTAAGTCAAAATGTGTTTTTGTCTAAGATTGTATCGAATATTAGAAGGTTGTTCCAATTGAACTATCGAATAAGTATTTGATTGATTCCTGAAGTCCAACGTGTCTTTTCAACATCGAAATTATCCGGAGGATCTACAGTTTTAACATTAAAATCAGAACCACATACTCCCCAGTGCTGGCACGACCAACAGGGTCACTTGAGTCTCGATTTTAGATTGTCAACAGGGTTTGCGTCTCCCTTTCTGATCTACTCATATAGTGACTCCGTATCATAGTTATGTAATTATTCAAGGACTTCGTTATATATCCAACATTGCATTGGCTTAATACATTTAATACCAAGCAATAGTGCAGGTAACGACATCTATTAGCGTTACTGTTTAGTATCAGAAATTAGCGTGACGCACAGATACGCTTCACTTTTATTATTAAGATTCAAGTAAGGTTACATATGATTAAAAAACTAATATGGTTCCTTATAATTAACAGCAAACGTATCAGTATGTCCACTAATTCCTAATATCAAACAGTCACACTAATACATATCGCTACATGTGCTATTGCTTGTCTGCCAGGTGCTAATAGATGTCACTACATGCTTTATTGCTTGCCTGCCAGGTGATAATAGATGTCGCTACATATCTGTGCATGTCTACCTGCACAGCACTGCATAGCATGTCTGTGCTATGTATGTCTACCTGGCGCTAACAATGTCACAACGTGTGCTATAGTTTGCCTATATGGCTCTAATAGATGTCATTACGTGCTTTATTGCTTGCCTGTCTGGCGTTAATAGACATCGCCACGTGTGCTATGCTTGTCTACCTGGCGCTAATAGATGTCGCTAATGTACTATTATTTGGCTATATGGAGCAAATAGATGTCGCAACATGCTCTATTGCTTGTCTGCCAGGCGCTAATAGATATCGCTACATGTGCTATATAGTGTTGCCACGAGACGAGACGAGACATCAGACTGTCTCGTCTCGTGTAAAGCATGTCTCGTCTCGTGTCTCGTCTCAAAAAATGTGCTTGTCCGTTTTCATGTCTCGTCTCGAGAGGTTCTGTCCCGTCTCGTCTCCTTTGTCTCGTAAAAAATATAGAGCATACCATGGGAACGAAAGTAAAATGTAGCAGGCTGCACCATGCTAATCAAGATACAACTAAGTTACAAGTATTACCCAGAACACACACGACAAGAAATGTCACGGTAGCTACACCGTGAAGCCCTCACCTCTAGTGTATGTGGTAGTCGGTTCGATCTCGGTTAGTGCCATGTGAGCTTTGTGATGGACAAACATTGAATGTGTGTGGGGACCGCGGTGGCTCAGTGGTAGAGCGTTCACCTCTAGTGCTTGGGGTCTCGGGTTCGATCCCAGCTCCGCCAAGTGAACTTTGTGGTGGACAAACACCGTGTGCGTGGGTTTTCTCGGGATTCTCCCGTTTCCTCCCACTTTCCTCATTCCACCATTTCATTCATTACTCATCATCACTGTCTCCTTTAGCCTAACTGGCATAACCGTAGGACGTAAAACTCATAGATTTCATTTCATTTTTCGAATGTGTTTTCTCAAAGTTGTCTAGTATCCTACCACTTTCTTCATTCCACTAATTTTTCCATGATCATCCATTCGGAGAAAATTGCCTAAATGTCTTAAAAATAAATTCAAATAAGCTCACAGGGCAAGGACAAATAGTTTACAAGATAATATATCTCTGCTGTTAGTTGTCTGAGGCTTCTCGACCCTGGCTTCCTTTTTTTTTTTTTTTTTTTTTTTACATTCTGAAACATTGAAATTTGTTTCACCAGTTTCAATACACGAATATACAGCAAATTGCTCATAGGTACGTCGAAGATGAAGACACTAATGTCAAATAATGTTTACACGACAAGCAAAGTTCGATGTAAAGGTGTCACCATCCCCGACACTATCGTATACTATCAGTCCACTTGCTTTATAGTGTCTGTATATATATATATATATATATATATATATACAGAGAGAGAGAGAGATGGAAAGATATATAGATAAATACAGAGATAAATATGTGTGTATACTTTGATTTCATATAGGCTATTCCAGCCTTTAGGTTTCACGGTGTTAACCCATAACAATCCAAAAACTACTTTCCATTTTAGCATGTTTAGATTTGTTGCAATTATTTTTTTTTTTTTTTAAGAAAAGCTCGGAACCAAATAATTTTATTGAGTAATGGAAAGTATTTGATTGAAATTTTATATGTTACTGCACAGTAAGCTCTACTTAAAGTGCCATAGTAATGGGAGCTGAACGACACATCGGACGAAAGAATGCTTGGGGCCAGTCTTCACCTCCATGGTTCAAATCTGTTCCCATAACCGCGGGGTGTGTGCTACTATGTGGTGGTTGCCCCGTTTGTGTAACAAATTCCTGACAGTACACCCAGATTAGCTAGTGGCTAAAAAAAAGTTGATTTTTGGGTAGCCATTTTGGATTAAAGTTTCTTATATTGTCGTGATCTATTCGCAATCATACAACGTACATCTTCATACCAAGCCGAGCGGTCTGCGGCGATAGACCATGGCTTGAAGGCCCCGGGTTGAGTCCTGGAAGGGTCATGTGTATGGAATTTAACAACATTTGTTTTTTCGTATTGTGTCAGGGGGGGGGGAATCGTACAGGATAAAAGGATTTCAGTCTGAAGAAATTGGAGAGAATATCCTCCCCAGGATACTTTCATGGGAGTAAGGAATTAGTAAAAATATAGAATATACATTTTGTAGCAGGTTTAAAAATATGGTTTGGGTATCCTATTTCTTTTCTGTTAATTATGTTCTCCAATGTGCGAATTTGATCATTCTCATGATATTTTCTGCTTTCAACGGAGCTCCTTGAATATTATACCAAATGTTCTTTAAACTTAACAAGTTCGAGAGGTTTTATATGCCTGTAAGAAACAATTTCTAAAGATAATTCAGATCATAATGAATATTATTCACTAGGAAAGGGAAGTATTCCCCTCCTCTCAACATGGAAGCAGAGGGCAATTTCGCACTCTGGTCAGATCAAACATTTCCGCGTAACAAAACGAAGGTCCCCCTGTAAAACCTCTTCACCTAAAGTGTTATTGTTAGTATCATAAATTTGCTGAAAGCAAACAATTTGAAGGGTTCGTCGATAATATCTTTGCTTTCTTTGTCCTTCGCCGGCCTTCCAAATGAAGAGGTGAATTTTACAACATGACTGCTGTATAATAAGCGAGCGATTGGTAAAATGGTAAAAGTATGTTTTTATGTGTATGTGTATGTGTGCGTGTGTGTGTGTGTGTGAGAGAGAGAGAGAAAGAGAGAAGACAAAATTTTAGTTGCAAGATGACATACTTCAGTTGCCGTTTTTGGTTCATATAGCAAAAAGAATACCGCCACCAGAGAATAAAGACAAGTGTAGTCTGTTCTGTTCTCTTCCGCCATCTCAGCCAGAACTTTCAACTATAGCCTATAATGACTGTAGACCTTACCCAGTTTTCAAATTGAATAGATGCTGGTGGTAGTTCGGTTTCTTGATCTTGTAAAAATCTTCCCTGTCTTTGATTTCATTTATCATTCCAACCAGAAATAAAAAAAATGAGAATTCCTCAGTTTACAGCAAGGGGAATTGGGGACAAGACATTAAGGATGATATTCCTGGAAGCTTTGTTTCATTCGATGATATCGATTGTTTCATTCAATAGACAAAGGACACTTTTCTATGAGAGCTCCTCCGTGGCTAAGCGGTTAGCGTACGCGCCTTTGGCGCGGGAGACCCGGGTTCGATTCCCGGCGGGAGCTCATGTGGTTCGGATTCCACGTTAATCAGTAGGTCCACGTCTCATATAGCCTCGCTGCTGAACGGGACGTTAAACTCAAAATCAACTCAACTCAACTTTTCTATGAAGGCTTTTCAACATGTTTTCTCACAAAGGGGATTTTCCTTTTGCAATCTATATGACCACTGGCAATTTCAATATTGGCCATTCCCGCCAGCGTTTTCATTTTCGAGACACGAGACGAGACGAGACATTTCACGAGACGTCCCGTCTCGTCCAAAAGTGTTCTGTCCCGTCTCGTAGCAACACTAGTGCTATGCTTGTCTATCTGGCGCTAATAGATGTCGCTACGTGTATAATTGTTTGTCTGCTTGGCGTTATAGATGTTGCTACGAGTTTGTTATATATAACACAGTCCTTGAATATTTCCATTTAAAAAGTATGATATAAAGTTTGGAGTGATTGGTAGGCAAAGTTAACAGAGCAAATAAATACAATAATTTTTTAGATATAAATTTGTAGGCTTGCATGCAACTCCTACTGCAGATTACAGCCGGAATGAAAAGTACATTAAAGGTAATTAAAAACAAAAGGGAAAAAAGAGAAACTAGTTACAACGTTCTTTTAGAAGAAGCTATCTTCTGACAACATATCACGGAATATAATGGAAAATGAGAGAGAGAGAGAGTGAGAGAGAGAGAGAGAAAGGTGGAAAATCCTGTTAATTGTATATTAATTATCTCTTTTATTTGGCGAATAATTAATAAGTTATATGTCAAAACGATAAGATTAATTAGGAACAAGTAGTAGGGTCTATATGGAAATTATTTACTCCAAGTCACCTGCTGATATAGTACTTACACATACTTGCAACTATAATGACTATAGTATAAGGCTTTCGAAGAGTGACCATTATTATGGAAACTTTTTTCAATACTTGTAAAATCTTCCAGAAGTCTTATTTTTTTTTAAAAAAAATACTTTGTCACATTTAAAGTGCACCTCACGTCAACACAACAAACGAAAGACTTGGCATCTTATTTTCATGTTATTCTTATAGTCCACAAGCGTGAAAAGAGACTTCAATTTGATCTATTACACAGACACCAAACATATCTCAAAACAAAAAGTTAATTTATGACTATTAATATGTCACACTTGGATACATGTTAGTGTATCTTTTTCTTTGCTTTAAAGATTAATGTGTCACTGAAGTCTGATTTGTGTTCTGATTACATGAAAGGATAACATTTGCAATTACTTTTACACGTTGACATCTTTATTGCAATCTTACGCATCAAAACATTTCATCTATGTAAGAATAATATATGTTTTATGCACAGAACAATTTACAGGTTTACTTAAACTCCACACAAATTTTAAAAGCACGAAAATAAGATATTTAAGCTGAAATAGAGTCGTAATCTGATATTAGGGTGTCTTGTTAATAAAACACTTCATAAAGTAATAATAATATTTAAAAGAAATATCTTAAATGTATGTATAACCAGTTTGCTTCAACCATGAGATTTGGGAGTGGAACTGTGTACTTCACTGAACGAATTACGAAAGCAGTGAAATCAAGTTCTAAATTGTCGACGGCTCAGTCATGAAATGACTTTTACTTTTTTTTACTTTATTAATTAATTTATTAATTTATAGAGTAGTTTATACAGAAAGTCAAAACTAGCGAGTTTCAAACTTGTGCTCAACCAACCTCCTAAAATGTCCAACGGAGCGAGTTCAGTATTTGAGTGAGAGAATTCAATTGAATTAAGTTGGCATGTGAAAGTTTGAAGGCACAACACCGAATGAAATACATATAAAATGGGCACTCCTTTGCTTTGGCAATAACGTGTCAACACGATTAAATTACATTAAATCAGACACGTCACTTGTAGCAACATTACCTTTTATTTTCAGAAACTTCATGAAAATTATTATTCTGTTGTCATAGCAACCAAGCAAAATAACTATCTTCCTTTTAACAACTCACTCTATCTGATTATCATTATAAATCAACAATATATTATATTATTTTCTTCTTCTTATCAAAACAATTGTGCACTTTTAAGCGCCGTTACCCAAAATAACTACAAGAAAATGGAAGTAATTTATTGCATAGATATACAATATCGTTGTATAAATGGCTCCCGAAGAGGACTTCTTTAATTGGTTACAATTTAAGAAAGAATCCTGGACCGTTACATATTTTTACATATATGGTTACCTTACTTTCCGAATAGTCCTCTTATATATAAATTATAATACATATATAATAATTTTATTTTATATCGACAATAATCTTACATTTGTTTAATAATCAATTGTATTTTAATTATATAAATTATCGTCGAAGAGGACTTATTCAAAAATATGACCAATTTGTTAATTTTTTTGGTCCAAAAATAGGTTCTTTAATTTAATATCGTCGGAGCTCATTAAACCATTAAACAAAAGTACATTGACATATTACACAACTTATTCCTTTCATTTGAGCATATTCAAGATAATTATAAAAGAATTGAAAAAGCACAATATTGATAAGTGAAACAAATTACAAGGGAATCATAACAATATTCAAAGTAAAACAAAATAAGAATTGATCAATATCTTATTCAGGAATAATACAAATAAAGAAATTGTCATAGTAAGAATCAGCAAAGTTTATATGGGTTAGAATGTAACATGTTTTATTTATTCAAGCATATCTAACATAACTTATAGTAAGTGGTATTCGTATTCATACCACAACGGGCTGAAATTACTGTCCATCATTTTTATTATCTGTATAGAATTCAAACAAAGTACGAATTACAAATGAAATCATAATTGTATTCAAAGTGGAAATAAACAAAAATCAATTGAATATATTTTCTCGGACGCCACAACATTAGCTTGAGTTACATTACTAAAGAATTCGGGTAAGTTGCATTGTACGCCACAATCTTGTATAGTTCTGCCTATTATTTGTTTCAACGGTATTCGGATTTCTATTTTGAGAATTTCTGCCACCTATGAATCTATTATGAAATCCATTTCGTGGAAAGTTAAATTTATTGTTCCCTTGGTTCCTAAATGTATTACGAATATTGTTCCTGTTTCTATTAAAATTGGATTCGGTTCTATTACTGGTAAAATTAGGTTCAGTTCTATTCTCGTAATAAAAATGGAATCTATTATTATTTCTCCCATTAAGACCACCTTCCCTGATATTGATGTTCGAACAGGTAAATAACTAACTTGATTACGATTAGTATTAGCTTGATTCCGATTACTATTAGCCTGCAACATAGATTGACTTTCAAAATTTTGCAATATCATAATAAGGTGATTAAAATTAATACATTGTGCAGAAAACAACATTTGTTGCAACTTAAAAGGTAACAAGATTCGGATTGATGCTATAACTCTTGATTCCTGTTGGTATGGATTAATTAACTTCAATTCATTATATACGGATATCACAAAATCGGTGAGACTCTTATCCAATTTTGGGTTATAATGTCTATTTCGAACTAAGGCGTCTCTATTGGCCAACATGAAATCGTTTTCAAGATTAGAAAGTAAGGAATTTTTAAAATCTAAATTATTACGTAAATTACTTCTGATTGCATTGAACCATCGGAACACGGTGGTAATAAAACATGCGGCAGAAGTTTCAAAAATTTAGATCTGTCTACTCCAATTAAATCACATTCTTCCTCGAACTTTTCTAAAAATGAGCTGGCTGGGATGTCATTTGTCTTTCCACTTTCGTTAATGATTGTATTTTACTAAATCTAAACTGATTACCTTTACTAGTATGCTTGCAATGTTTGAAATTTACCGGAATGTTTTTCCGGCGGTGAGATGAATGATTTCTTCTCCCATTTCTCTCTATACTCGCTTCAATATCGTCCTTTTCTGAATATACTTCGGATGAATTAATATCTTCCACTGCTACTCTGGGTTTATATGGAATTGGTTCAACGTTGATAGCCGGAACTCGATCCCCATTTGCAGTGCTAAATGTCTCTTTGATTGCATTTACTTCTTGCAATTCTCTGATCTGACTCGTATGCTCACTAACTATAGTTTCCAAAACCTCTACCGAACTTTGTACATCAGTAAATCGACGTAAAATCTGTCCATCTTATAATCTGTTCGTTCTAATTTTGTTGGTTTATTTGCTACAATTTACTATCCATTTTTGTGCCTATTTGATTAGTTATTTGCTCAAATTTAGCATCCATCTGTTGTGCTAGTTGTTGTGTTATGGATTGGGTTATTTGGTGGGACATTTGCTCCAGCTGGGTATCCATTTTTTCGCTGATTTGCTCTAGCTTGGTGTCCATTGTGTTTTTTTCTGCATTTACTTCTAAACCTGCAAGCATTTAATAATGTCTCTGCATTTCTTTCTATTATTCTCCTATCACCTGTTATCAGATTTATATAATCAGCATATGCCATAACCTGGTGAATACAGTACCATTCAGCACTAGGCTGATTGCTATCTTTGATTTTTCTTATATCGTACTCCAGAATAAAGTTGGATAATAATGTCGACAATGTATCTCCTTGTTTCAGGCCATTCTCGACGAGGAAGGTCGTGGACCAGAATTTTCCTACTTGGACTTTACGTTAGGATTCGTTTAAACACATCTTCATTAATCTAACTAGCTTTTTCGGTATTCCAAATCAGGGTTTCTTTCAGAAATAATGTTCCGGGGGCACACTTAATATTCCGGGGGATACTGCTGACACTATTCTATTTATTATTATATTATAGACGTATTATTTTGGTCTCTTCCGGGGCGGCACTCTCAGAATTCCGGGGGGCAGTGCCTCCCCAAAAACAGGTCTGGAAGAAGCACTGTTCCAAATTCTGCAAGAATGTTGTATATATTTATCTCTTAATAGAATCGTAAGCCTTTCTAAAAATCAATAAATAATTGATGTACCGGGATATTGTATTCCCATTTCTTTTCGAGTATTTGTCGAATGGTAAATATGTGGTCCATTGTTGATTGATATCTTTTACATCCACACTGATAATCTCCAATAATTTCATCCTCATATGGAATCAATCTTGTTAATAAAATGTTTGAGAGGATTTTATAAGATGTTGACACAAGAGAAATGCCTCGATAATTATTACAATCCGCTTTGTCGCCTTTCTTGTGAATTGGAACAATGATTCATTCTTTCCAGTCTTCTTGTTCCAGATAAGGAAAATGAGTCTGTGTATCTTGTTCCACAATTTTCCCCTCTAGCTAAAATTAACTAAGACGGAATTTTGTCTGCACCCGAAGATTTGTGTTTCTTTAATTTCTTTATAATAATTTCTACTTCTGTTCGGCTGGGCTCTGAAAATTATGGTTCTGCTGCGCATTTCCCTTTCCCCACAAACATTAGTTTTTGGCTGCATGTTAAGCAAATAGTCAAATAAATCTTTCCATCTATTCAAGATGCTGTCTGTATGAGTAAGAATTGTTCCGTAGTATCTCTATAATATATACGCACGAGGTTGATATCCTTTCTTAAATTCGTTCATGATGCCCTTGAACATGTCCCGAATTTTTTCTTTTAATATTGTCTTCAAGTTCATTAATGTAAGCTTTCAAAAAATCGCGTTTCTCTCTTCTAAACATTTTGGAAGCTTCCTGTTTCATGTCAACGAAATTTAGTGTATCTATGTAGTCATATCGTTCGGATTTTGTAACCAACGCAGTTACGCCTATTGTCCCTTCTCCGTTAGTTTGGTGCATTCCTGGTCGAACCATGATTTGTTCCTACGTATTTCCGCGTGTCTCCATGTTTCTCTTGCTAAAATTTTAATGCCATCCATTATTTGGACCCAAGTATCCTTAATATTAGTGCTCTGAAAACCTTCTAAAAACGAGAATCTATTACACTTCAAACTGAGATTTCCCTCTCGCCTGGTTCTCTTCTAATTTCTTTTAACTAAACCTCCGTTTTCAAATGTTGAGCATTCTCGTTAATCAACGATAATCTCTCTTGTTATCGTTGCTACCAAATAGTGATCAGTGTCACAATTGGGTTCTCTGAACGAGCGAACATCAATTGTGGTAGAATGTCTTCTTCTATCTACTAAAACGTGATCAATTTGATTGTGTGTTCTTCTGTCTGATGAGGTCCGTGTGTATTTATGAACGTGGGGAATTTTAAACTCTTCACTATAAGGTTTTTGGATGTTCCATGGGATCTGAAGTATAGAAGTATAGTACCGGAAATGTTCCTTCGTCAAAGACGCGAACGCTAACCCCCTCTCTCTCTCTCTCTCTCTCTCTGTTCGCTCTCTCTCTCTCTCTCTCTCTCTCTCTCTCTCTCTCTATATATATATATATATATATATATATATATATGTGTGTGTGTGTGTGTGTTTGTGTGTAAAATTTATTTTGGGAATAACGGTGGTATGGCTCACCGCTGGTTGCGCTACTGGCTGGAACGTACTGTATATAAAATTACATTCTTTTTAATTTATTGAAACCTGTACTCAAACTGTTCTTCCATTCTGAAGATATTTACTAAACTAAAGTAAAGGGAAATATAGACATAAATTTCCATTGATTTAACATATTGAAAGATTTAACATATTTTTGTGTATTTGTAACTAGTAAACACCTGTGTCCTTCCCCTCAAATGCTTGGGCGCAACCCTCCCTCAATATACCATTTTTCAAAGGAAATACTAGAAGATGGAATTAGATGTGACAAAGCCAAGAGTACTTAGTTTACAGAGTAAAGTTTATTCAATTTAGTGTCCTTAAAAGAATCATTATTTTATAATTCAAGTTTGACTGTGTCTCTCTCTGCCACCAAAAATATCTCATGGGCGTATCCTAAGCCCTAAAACCCACCTATGGGCACCTTCGCTAATAAATAAATAGGTAATTTCGGAAGAGTTGATGTTTTGCCTCTGGATGTCAAGTTCAATTTAAGTAGGATTGACAGGTTAAAGACAAGATGAGATTGTGGTTATGTAAGGTTATGGTTAAGTACAAATGAAGTAAAATAATTCGTGCCTTTTTTTAAAAAAAAAATTGTTTTATTAATTGTTCAAAGCCCTTATTTTTACTTTTGAGAGACAGAATTTTAGCTCTCCCAACAAGGGAAAGGAGCAATATACAGTCCTATACAACTACATTGATTATTCCCTGATTAATGATCCATTTCGTTTTCGGGTAAAGTTTGAATATTAATCTCTTGAATTTGACTGAATTGTTTGGAATATTCTCTCTCCATACAAAATACTTAAAATATAGGAAAAACATGTCTATTGGTTAATAGTACTCCTTTAAGCTCGATAGTTTGTTCAAAGCACTTACTTTTACTTTTGAGAAACAGAATTTTAGGTCTCCCAACAAGGAAAAGGAACAATATATAGTCCTATACAACTACATTGATTATTCCCTGATTAATGATTCATTTCGTTTTCGGGTAAAGTTTGAATATTGATCTCTTGAATTTGACTGAATTGTTTGGAATATTCTCTCTCCATACAAAATACTTAAAATATAAGGAAAACATGTCTATTGGTTAATAGTACTCCTTTAAGCTCGATAGTTTACCGTAATTGCAACGCACAAGAAATAACCGATGCTGCAGATCTTTAATGTAATATATAGTATCTAACATTGTTGTCGGCTTCCAGCAGTGAATAATAACGAGTGTCATTAGCATTAGCACTGCAGTTGATAGACAAGTACTTCCTTGCGTGTTTATGTTGTCTGCAGTGACGCAATGACTAGTTATCACAAGAATGTTTATGATACAAAGACTTGGCTGTCACTGTTTGGCCCATATTGACCTCAACACACCCATTCAGGATACGAATGAAATGAAGGCAAGAGGCACTATTCACATAAGAGAAGTAGAAAGAAATATTAGGATTGAAATATACTGCATATACTGTACTTCACTGAACAGATCTTTATAGTTCTCGAAGTGTATATTATAATATCGACCAATTTGTTTGTTTTCAGCTGACATGTAATTTGACAAGTATGCTAGTAAATACTTTCGCTGCCAGTAATTAGTTGTAATGTTATTCAAAATGTATCGTAAAATGTACGATGTATATGTGAATATAGTTTTTGCACTCTCTACAGGATATATAAAGGAACGAAAGCTAAATACTGTATTCTCGCGAGTATAAGCCACATTTAAATTTTCTCTCTCTCTCTTTCTCTCTCTCTCACAAAAAATGTAAAACTGACAATTATCCTAATATGTTGGGAGTTTTTAAGTATCTGCTATCTTCTTTAGCGAATCGTAAAACTTCAGTTTCAAACGAGATTTGTACTCTTTGCTTAACATCTTCCGTAAAATAGCTAATTCTTTTGCTTAACATCAATCGAAAAGCAGCTAATTCTTCTGCTTTTACCACTTCCGTAAAATAGTTTATTCGTCTGCTTGACATCTACTGTAAATGAATTAGCAATATTATTCCTATTTCATGCAATAACAGACAACATTAACAAAAATAATATGATTCAAATATATGTACCACGTAGCTCCTGCTGGGCTGCCGGACGTACGTTATTTGTGTGTATAAGACGCACCATTCTTACTTGATATTTTTGAGAACATGTGCCTTACTCGAGCCAAAATAAAGTTGTTTTCCATTCGGCACTTCGGAAAATTATAGTCACCACCACCCTCTGGCACTCTTCTCCCTCTTTTCCAGGTATTCATCTTAGAGAGCCTGGATAAATTTCGGAGCCGCATTCCAAGGATCGAACCCAGACCGTCCGACTGGTAGGTAGACACCTTATCGACTATTCTTCAGCGTCTCATTGTCTATACTAAGTTTTATTATGTAAAATTGAATTTTATATTTAAAGAAGTTTTTAACAGTTTTCAGCACTTTCATTACGGCGTGCAAACAGATCAACCTGGAAGTATAAGCTGGACAGAATAATGTGAACAGGCCAGAAAAGCATGCCTAGTACGGTGTAGGCCCTTTTGCTGCCAAAACAGCTTAGATCTGACAAGGAATGAACTGATCCAAATGATGAATCCTGGATAATCGAATGTTATGGTCTAACATTCTTGCTGTATACCACGCTTCCTTGGTGGTGGATATTGGTGGAAGGAAAATAGAACACGCAGTTTTCGATGATGGAAGACAGTCTGGGGCCTAGAATTCAGCCGGTGTTCATCACATGTAGCCTATACACGTCCTGCTTTGAGAAATAATGTGCTTATCTATTTATCGAATTATTTTACGTGTTTTCATTGCTCTGCAGTTTACCTCCTGTGGTTCTTGCACCACCTGAGTCGTTTGTTAATACTTATTAGGGATGCGCACGAAACAAGATTTGAGACTGTCTCGTCTCGAAAATATGCTGTAAAATTGATGTCTCGACTCGAAAAATGTATATTTTTCTATTGGAAGAGCTGTGTCTCGACTCGAACTTTGTCAGGAAAATTCTGTCTCGACTCGTCTCGTGCGCATCCCTAATACTTATTGGCTTTATCAGGGACTTGGCTATGTCAGCTCTGCCATGAATATGAATTTTATGTGATTCCCTGAGCACTATTTTGATGGAAATTGGATCTTATGGTGACAATTAACTTTCATAGAAAATTCAGAGGCAGTTGTCCTGTTATTTCTTATCACAATTTGTGTTAATATCCTTTTGTCTGCACCTAACTGTATTGTCTTTCGACCACTGTTGTTACATTTAGCAGACATGGTTTTCCTACTAGATCCGTATGCTCGCGTGACATTGGAGGCAGCGCCTTTCGATACTCCCACAACACTTACCACTTTCGTCCCAGATGCTTTCATCAACCAGGGACAAGTAATCTGATGGACGATATCAAAACAGAAAAATCATACGGGAAGACAGAAAGGTTAGCTGAAGAGCGTAGAGCGTGGAAGCTCTCAGTTGTAGCAAATGATTTGGCAATAATGGCCGAGTACCTATGATGATGATGGATAATCTGCCCTCATTGAGAGTCTATAAGTTCTAACATTTCCACACACCACCGTCGCACCATAATATTCACAAATAAATTGAATACTGATAACGTGAGCTAGGACAACCTGGACAACAAAACACGAACCCAAATCGCAACATATGTTATATAATAACCAGTGGCGCATCTAGAATGTAAAAACTGGGGGTGCAGTTAGAAACCAGACTATGATAATATCTAATGTCAACAGAAAAACTGCAACTGAAATTATATTTAGGCTAACGTTTCAAAAAAAAGTCCAAAAATGAATAAAAGACAACGCTTACTATGAATTTTCAAAAAATATATATAAATAATAGCTTCAGTTACTTTTGTCGCTGAAAAAACTAGGGGATCTAGGCCCCCGGCCCTAGGCTAGATCCCACTGACAATAATGCTTGAAACTTACCTACATCGTGTGATTTCTGACTACTGTTTACATTATTCAATCCAAATACTTTACATAGGATAGACAGAGAAATATAGTACATAACAGTAGAATGCTTATTGCAATACAAGTTGTTCATTCATGAAATGCATCTGAATATCAAGAAATGCTTTGAAGTTTTTCAAGCGACATCTTTTCTGGTGATAAACATTTTCTATGCTGATTATATATATATATATATATATATATATATATATATATATATATATATATATATATATATATATATATATATATATATATATATATATACTAGCAGCGTTCACCCCGCTTCGCTGGGGTCACCCCGGAACGCAATAAACTTTGTTACTTAGATAATTTTTACTTTTTCGCTTTCAAGTGATATGATAAAAACCATAGAAGATTGGAGTAAATGTTAACATTATATCGCCTGTCATTTATGTTAACCCGCCGAGTGACACGGTCATGTGGGTTGCATATAAATACGGTTAGATTTAGCTATGATGAGCTAACAAAGGATTTGTACGTTATGGACACTTGAATGGTCAATTATCTCAAGACACTGGTATTTGAAAATTAAAGTGATATGATAAAAACCATCTAGGGTCCAAATCTTAATAACCCCCCAAAAATGAAAGAAATTGGTTCAGCCGTATTAGCGTGATGAGCTAACAAAGGGTTTGTACGTTCTCTTTTATATATATATATATATATATATATATATATATATATATATATATATATATATATATATATATAGAGAGAGAGAGAGAGAGAGAGAGAGAGAGAGAGAGATATGCTCTCTCGTGCGTCTTGCATTTATGTTGGTTCTTGGAACGCATTTTAAACAGTAAAGCAAACACAAACAAAAGCGTTATCTAGAAACAGTACAATCCAATTTTAAGTTTCGCTGGCTTCGACGAATTTCTTGTACTCACTGAATTTCTGTATTATGAGCGTTTATCAACTGTAAATTAGATGTCTAAAATGCGTTTCTTATTGTGCTACTTTTTTTTTTTACTTCAGCTCTTTTGTACAACATATATATATATATTTCAAGTAAATTAGTTATTTCCTTTTAGTCGAAATATGTATAAAGAACATGAAAATACGAAAATATGTATTGTCATATTGTTATTATTGAAAAGAAGGTAAAAGAAAAGCCCAAAAATGGAATGTTTGTTAATCATAAATTTTGAATATAACAACAACTAACAATGAAACACAGACTAGACTTCCGGAATGAAATTATTTACGGCAAAATATTTAAAACTTCCAGCGTATAAGATTGAAGGAAAGCTTAAAAATAAAATAAATAAAAGTATGATGTGCTATAGGAGTCAGAAACACAACCATTAAATAAAAATGATGAAAAATGACTGGAAGCTTTCGAAATGTGGGTGTGAAGAGGAATGGAGAGAATTACATGGGTCGAGCGGAAAACGAATGAGGTATTATAAATGGTGTAGGAGAACAGAACAATTTTAGATATTATTAAGAAGAGGAAGAGAAACTGGTTTGGGATATTGTGTAAGAAGGAGCTGTACCATGAGGGATTTTTTGGAAGGTATGGTGGCAGGAAAGAGAGGGAGAGGGCGAAGAGATTGCAATTAATGGACGATATCAAAACAGAGAAATCGTACGTGAAGGCGAAGAGGTTAGCGGAAGACCATAGAGCATAGAAGCTTCTCAGCTGCAGCAAGTGACCTGCCAGTAATTGCAGAATATATATGATAATAATGATGATTTGGGATAACCGGTCGCATGGTTCGAACTAGGGATCTAAGCTAACCCTTCATGTGCAGCTACTCCCTTAAATTGTATAACATGTCACAAAACAACAATTTTTAATCTTCGTTTATTAGTGAATCAATCATAGTTGAAAGGAGGTGCAAATTAATTAGGGTTCGCTACGAGACAAAAGATGAGGCTATATGATCTCGAAAAGATGCAATGAAAATGATGCCTCATCTAGGGCTACCTATTTGTTAGCATTGGAAGATATCTCTATTTCGTCTCGAAAATTTTGTCTCGTCTCATCTTGTGAAAAACCCTAGATGAAGGTGCCAGCTTAAAATGAAAGTATATAGAAAAAAGTTCTCAAAAGCCAAGCTTTAATTCTTTTCAGAGCTCAGTTCATACTGATAAATGGAACTCACTTACATTAATAAACTATCCTTTTGTGTTTCTATGAGAGATATTAGTAATGAGATAATGAGGAGAAAATAGAGGGAATATATATTAGATTTAGGCACCTATGTACGTACTAATAAGTAAAGATCGCAAATGTAAAAGAAAATCTTTGAATTATATATGACAAAATTTAAGATAAAATTTATCATATTAAAGGTCGAAGTAAAAGAATTTGATGTAATAGTTCATTCTGTGGTGGTTCTTGAGGGAAAACACATCTATGAAAATATAAATATTATCGCCAGAAGGTAAGGAAAGCAAGGTTAGCTAATGTACTCTTTCTAAAGACATATGAAACTTTCTTTCTGTGCCTTGTAATCAGTGACGTATTTACGAATTTGTTTCGTGGAGGCTTTGCTAACTTTTTTGGGGGGGGAGGGGGCTTTGCCTGAAAATGTGAAAATTCTGCAAGATATTTCATATACTTCACTATAGTAAATAAGATTTCGGGTGGGCTTAAGCCCGGAAGGCCCCCTTTCGATGTAACATCCCTCAGGAGCTATACAGGAGAACAAATAACTAACACGAAAATAAATAAGAACTAGCATGATTTATATAGTTCTACTGAAGAATCTTAAGTATACAACTTCTGCAAAGGTAAGTGATTTAAAAAAAATCAATAGAGTCCGACATCGACTCCCACTACCGGTTTATTATAAAAATCCTCTTCTAACAACAGCAGTATTTACAGAAATACTTCAATACAATTTTCTCTATTGTAAGGTAGAGATTAGATAGCCCAAGATTGTGCGGTCAAGGACAAGACCTCTACAGAGCTCCGGGTAAGCTAGATAGAGTGGCGTAGAAATCCCCAATGCTCCAGGCGAGCAGTGAGGGAGTTAAAAGTCACAGAGCCCCGAACGAAGATAAGCAACTGACTGTGAGGTTTGGGACCCGGACAAAGCCTCGACGCAAGATAAGCCAGGTAGAAAGGAAGGCAAAAGTCCTGCAGCAGACTAGAGGCTTTGAGGTTGAGTTCCTCCTAGTGCTCCAGACAAGCAAGAGGAGTGGGATACCAATCGAAGAGTGGTGCCTGTCCTCTCGATGCTCTCCAATATATAGGTGCTCCTGGTGGCGGTAGCGCTGTGGTTGATGTTTACACACAAGAGCAGGTAGCATTGTTTATATACACTACCACGTGGTATACTACAATATAAATAAGTAAATAATTTATTCCAGCAGAATATAAACCTATTAATATCATCCAGATTGGCAAACGAGATACTTTTTAATTCCACAAAAAGTTATTTTTTTCGATTTCCCGAAAATTACACATGAGAATTTAATCTCAAGCATAACGTTTGTCCCGTATCGATTAATATACTATATATTCTATATTGAGGGAATGCTATAGATAAACAAAAATCAAAGTCTTGACTAGTTAATAACAAATTTGCTCTACATTTTACTAACCATACTGTGTACTATCATCTTGCTAATGTCACAATGGAAAGCTGTGTTAATATGCATTTTACAATCAGTTTGGTTTTAATATCTTTCTTGAAAAGCATCGTTTTTCTCGGAAACTACGCATAAGAATTCATGCAGATCCATAATAATTTTGTTTGTCTCAATAAGATAATTTTATATATATATATACATCAACAATTATTTTTGTTCGCGAAAATAATAGTATTTAAGAACTAAGATAATCATTACGTTTGCGAAAATCAATTTACGTGATGATTATGTTGTGGACTTTCTCTCTCTCTCTCTTAGCGCCACAAAATCCGAGAACTCGTTTAAGATATGCATTTTCCACTACAGGCAATAATTATTTAGATTTCCTCCAGCTGAGCTTTGTTATGTAAATCTAACTACGGAATGTCATTTTCATATCTATATGCTGTGAAAATGGCAATAGGTTCTGCCAAAAACGCTTGAATCGCTAGTGAGTATAATAGCAATTCAAATCTGGGCTGTCAAAACTCCATATCTACGTTCTATGCTTCCGTTTATTTTGTTTATGTACGAATAATCGGTGTACGAATCAAACAATACAAAGCTCTTTTGTTAGTTTTAATGTTTTTTTTAAAAAATCATTTTAAGATACATTTATTAATCTTTAATTTATCTGCTGTTTAGTCGTAATATGTATTCTTGCCAGAATTTGCAAGGTGGAGAGCTAAAGAAGTAGTAAAGGTGTCAACGGTCCTAAGTATTACTCCATAGCATTACAATCTACGAGAAGTAATAGAAATTGAAAAATGTCCAAATTACTTTCAAACCCATAAAAAGTAACAAAGTTTGAGAAACTTCCAAATTACTTTAAGTTCAGTACCATTACCGTCTAAGAGAAGCAAGTAACGTTGCAAAATCTGCAAATTACTTTCAAACCTCCGTACTCTGCACAGGGCCAGATAAAAGGGGGTGTTAGGGGGCTATACTCCCGGATCTTCAGGTGGACAAGGGACCTCCACACTGATCAAAATCTCAACTGGCTATCTAAAAAGAATCATGAACAAATAATCATAATCATAAAATAAAATATGGCCAAAAATATGAAACATATTCCCTTACCTTTCTCACTGTACTTTCACGGAAATGTATTAGGTGAAGTCGGAAGGGCCGCATATTTTTTTCTAGACCCGGGTTTCCAGATGAGTTAATCTAGTCCTGACTCTGCAGCACTACAATCCATATACGCGATTTAAAAAATGTCTTTCAGCTGGGTGTTGTTTGTTGAGTATATCGACTCGCATTGGTGTTGCTTCTGGCTTTCTAAGCAATGTCCGATACTTCTTAATTAAGTTGTCTATTCAATAGCCCAATGATAATGAAAGAGTCTCAACCAGACTAAAAGAATCTCAACCAGAAATACAGTATTACAAATAAAATAATAATATGTTCATTGTCAGGGTGGTGATTTATTAATGATCGAGTACTCGTTTCTAATGCAGTGGACTCTTCATTCAACTCCAACGTGTTTGATATTAAGGTAAGAATATCATGTGTATTAATTCTTTGATAAAATAATAATTAACTTTCCCTTCATGATAATGAATTCTTTAACCTTCATATATTTTCTTGAGATACGATTAACTTCTCAATATCACCAAACCCTACCCGTTAGTCTAGTAGCTAATACGCATGTCTTTGTTGCGTATGGTCCCGGTTTCGATTCTCGGTGGGAGTGCATTAAACGTATTACGATTCTACCTTAAACTTTACGCTCACGTATCATATAGCCTCGGTGCTAAAATAGAGACGCTAAACGTCAAGAAACTTCAATGATACGATATAAATCAGTAAATGATCAGGCAGAGTAGTTGAACTTCAATGTATATTGTGCATACTGTATATTGTTCATATACGTTGTCACACATAGACATTTCTCGTTCTTTTATTATTATTATTATTATTATTATTATTATTATTATTATTATTATTATTATTATTATTATTATTATTATTATTATTCCGTGCGCACAGAATTACTTGTGAACAAAATTAATTAATTTAACTTTATTTTTCCTTGTATTTCTTACTTTTCTTTCCTTGGCGCTTACTTCTGGTGCGTGAGGTCCCTGGTTCGAATCCCAGCCACGTAAGTGGTGGACAATATCATGTAGGTAGGTTTTTCTTGAGGTACTCCCGTTTCCTCCCACAATTTCATTCCACCAATTCTTCCATCATCATTCATTTGCCTTAATCATCTACTTTCCTTAGCCTAAAGGGCATAATCGTCGGACGTTAAACTGAAAGACTAAATATTTATTCTTTGCTTTTCCGTTTAGTCTTTTATTTATTTGCTTTATCTACTTTATTTTTATTTAATACTATTTCTGTCTTTTCATTTTATTTATTACTAGCAAATTGTCCGTTCTTCGCACGGGGAGAATGCGTTTCATTTTGGGCATAAATGGACGAATTCGGATCTGAAAGGCATCGGAAGTGTCACTGTTTATCTCAGCGACCCCGAAAACTATACATTCAACAATAACATCAAACATTTTCAATTATTTTTTAAATATCATTCCCTCCCCCTCCCTTAAGTTGCACCATCAAAGTGAATTAATAAAAATAAAAACATCTCAGGCCTGAACCTAATCTGTGTTGAAAATTTGATCGAGATCGGTCGAGTGGTTCAAGATATATGACGTCACAAACACAATCACTTTCATTTTTATACATAGAGATTTGTTTGTTTCTTTATACTGTATATTTCAGTTCTATCCATGTTTACGTTATTCAAGTTTTCTTTCCAAATTTTTTTATTTTTATAATGGTAATACATTTTAGATGTGTAATATAGTAATGGCAAAGCAAAATATATATTTTATAAACGTAGAAAACTTTATAAGTCTCTGAAATGCTTTAGTAGGCCTACACTGGATAAGAGAAAGACATAGGAAACTAGAATCTCATGTCAAAGAGACAGTTTCAAAAGAAACGACTAACTTTATTTCCCTTGAGGCTTTGTCCCTTGAGGTAGACAAGAAATGCCTACAGTATACGCTCAACAACAACAAAAGTTCAGTTTTCCTTTTTTTTGTTTAATAAAAGACCGTTGCTAGACAACGGAAGATTGTAATGGACACATCATAAATGAAGCGAAGAGAGGACCTTGGAAGTTATTTGTAACATAATTTACAGTAAATTTCATGCATTTTTTACTCTATATTACAAACGAAGGAAAATAGAATTGTTACATACATATATTGCTCTTGAGTGAATGACAAACAACCATTTATATTTATTAAATTGAATTCAACTGAAATTTAATATTCAAGTAGCTGAAACGCCCGTCCTTCGTACGGAAAGAATAGGTTTTCGGAAAGCATTTGAATCCTCCTTCCCCCACTTCGGATGCACATTTCAATCAAACTGTAATAACAAAAACTCACATTATATTTTTGGTATTATATTTTCAACCCTTTTTATTTCTGAGGAGATAAAGAGGGTTAAAATTAATTAAAATTGATTTGATAGATTAATCAAAATCTATGTATCTACATAAATAAAAAAATGAAAGTGAATAGGTTTGTGATTTAATAACTCTTGAACCGTCCGACCGATCTCGGTCAATATTCAACATAGATGAGGTTCGTGTAGGCTGGCTTTTATTATTTCACTTTGAGGTACAACCTAGGGGAGGGGAGGGAGAGGGAAATATATATATATATATATATATATATATATATATATATATATATATATATATATATATATATATATATATATATATATATATATATGATCGATATTAGGGTGGCTGAGATGAACAGTGACGACGGATATTAGTTTCGAATCCATAGTTTTCAAGTACGCTGAGACGAAGAGTGACACTTCCGATGCCTTTTAAATCCAAATTCAGCCCCCATTAGTACTCCTAAGAGAGGATGGTGATATGTAAAAAGAATTTAAAATGACTGGTATTAGTGTTGAATTCATAGTTTTGGGGGTCCCTAAGATGATTGGTGACAGTTTTGTAACTTTATATCTAAAATGAAACGTATTCTTCCCGTGTGAACAACAAGCGTTATGCTATTGATATGAATACAAGCTTAAGGTAGATACAAACTATATTTCAAAATTTACTTCAAACTGATCAGCCGTTTTACCGTGAAGCGATTACGGTAATGTACCGTAGATTTGAATGTCATGCCCCTTCTTCCTTTAAAACGGAAACTTTTAGAAACATTGAGACACATATCCCTTTATTCTTAATAAGGAGTTTATATAGAGGTTAATCTTTCTAACTTGACTTTCTCGTGGGATAATATATTTTAGATATAAATTTCAAACCTTAGCTACCTACTTAGGATACGCCCTTTAATAAAAGTAACATAATGACAACTTAGGCCGTGGTAGGTCTATGTTCGAAAATTAATTTTAAACTGTTCAGCCATTTCTTCTTGCATTGATCACAAACAACAAGCATTCGTTTGTAATGTGAAGAAAGAAATTATGGAAAATGTCACCCCGCTTTTCCCCTCCCGTTGAAACGGACATTATAAAAAAAAAAAAAGAAAGAAAAACTCAAATAGGTGTCTCCATACATTTAATGGGGAGCTTATAGCCACTTAATTTTTCTAACTTGACAGGCTCGTATGATTTGGTACAATACTGAACCTGCTTTACCACCTCTACGATATGGCCTTTAATCAAAGTAACATGATAAGAACTTGACTAGTTATTGTACTTACACTTGCTTTTCCCCCTCACCAAAATCTGTAAGGGGGGGACACCTTAATAGGAAAATATAAGTAGGTCTATAAAGAAAATTTTCAGACAAACAATAATTTTAAATGCATGCTGTTTTAAAAAAACGTAGTTTATTTGTAAAAGGATCAGGTGTTTAACTTTTTCGGTTGTTCGGTTGTTGACGAGATGAAGATCTTTATTCTCTAGCGTACCAGTTGCATGCAAAATTGGTAAAATTTCTCAAACAAACAGATTGTTTTTCAATTTCAGTGGACGAACCTACAAACAGGTTTGGGGATAAGCACTTGCTGTTATATGAACATATGTGGACGAAGAAAATAAACCTTGTTGTCGTTTTTATAAATTAGTGCCTGTAGAAAATGCCGATGCAAGATCCCTTAAAGAGAAAATTATTCAAGCATTTTCCGAAGATGGCATAGATATTTTTAATCTTAAAGAAAAACTGGTTGGATTTAGTTCGGACGGGGATGCAGTGTTTACTGGGGGAAACGAAGGTGTTGCTGCTCTAATTAGAAGTAATGTCAACCCGTGCCTAATTAGCTTACACTGCATGGCACATCGAATTGATCTTATTTCTGAAAGAGTTTTTGGTGTTGTGAATGCTGTTCACAACTTTGCATGTTTGTTAGGCGAACTTTACTAGGTATTCAGTAAGTCATCTACAGCTGCAACACTTAAAAGTATCGCGACAGTCACAGATGCCGCAGGACAAAAATTTGAACGATTACAGTAGTTCGGATTTCACCTTAAACTGTAAGTCCACATTTCATAGCCTCGCTGCTGAAAAGGGTCATTAAACTTAAATCAGCAAATCAATCGTATTATAGTGTTTGTGCTTTTATTTTCTAAAGTTTAACGTCCTATGAATATTTACCACGGCTAAGGAAGACGGTCATGATGAGATGAATTATAATGGTTGATTAGGATAGTGGAAGGAAGCAAGAGGACTCCGAGAAAACCCCTACACAATTGTTTGTATACCACAAGGAGAATTTGGCGCGAGCTAGGATCCAGCCGATGATTCCACGCACCTGAGGTGAGCGCTCTACCACTGAGGCAACACGGCTTTTTGTTGTCTATCAAGTATTTGTGTTGATATCATTATTTATAATAATATATTCTTGCTAATAATACAATATAGATACATAGTATTATTTAGACTTAAAAAGGTGACCGTATATCTGAACGACCAAACTGAAACACTACGTACGTAGCGAAGAAACGAGAATTTCATAAATAATAATAAAAACTATACTCTGACTCTACAGCTCATGAGGATCTATGGCTTGCCAGGTGGAGCGCTTCAAGTTAGTAGTTCTAATGCTTGGTTAAAACATCGGTTCTCAGAGACTATTATTTCTGACTTATATATCTCTACTGCTATTTTCGCGAATGTAATCTTCAATATAATGGTAAACACAAGGGTACTGTGCTCCCACTAGAGTCTAACCCTGGACCATACGCACCGAAATGTATATTAAATGCAGTAGATAAGTTACCAATTTTGGTTAAATGAATAAATAACATTAAAGTATTTTTAAATAACAATTACGACTAGTTTGAACATTTATTATTATTATTATTATTATTATTATTATTATTATTATTATTATTATTATTATTATTATTATTATTATTATTATTATTAATAATAATAATAATAATAATAATAGTACATTAATATTTCAATTTTTTGGAGGCTCCACGAAGCATTAGTGTGGATCGCTGAACTTCTTCCCCCCCACCATTTTCAAATGATTTCGCACCCTGTCCAAACCTCATTTCAAATTGTTCAATTGTTTCCCCGTGATTCGATTACACACAAGATCATTTTTCTCATTTTTACATTAGGTTAATATTTTGCTGTAGGGGAGAGAGGGGTAGTCCCGGTATATTCATTTGATGATTTTTTGTCAATACCAATAGATTTATATTTTCAATATATTAAGGTGTTGACGAAAAATATATGTAACTTCAATGAATAAGTAATTTTTCAAATCTTCTTTACACGAAACTGCGGTTTATTATCTGTCTCTGTAGATACACAACTATTCTAAAGTTAATGAATGAATTTGAAATCTTAATGGTGTTGAAGTTTTTTTTTTTTTTTTTTCATTCATATGTAAAGCACGGGGAAATCCCTGACTGCCATTACCCAACCATGTGGGAAATAACGATCAATTAAGTATGCTCATATTTTCGTTTTTAGCTTGGCAATGAAATAAGAGATGTATTTTGAAATTGGTCACAATAAACTAGACAGAATTACCTATAGGATCAACTTAGCGCGGAAACTTTTCGTGCTTTGCGAGCTAGATTATAACGATTTTTGCTTAGGTGACCGCCATTCCCCCATTCTCCCATTCTCCCCTATATACAGGCATACGCCCTTACGTGTAATATGGAGGTTTAACTAGTAACACGTGACTAAATGATCAGTATCACTGTATCACTGTTGACGGATTACCATTGCAGTTAACTGGTGCAAGAGTGTCTGTCGGCTATGGAGACAGGTCGTCAAGTATGGTGAAAGCAAAGATATAACAAAAAGGGATTATTGTGTTTGGGCGTTTCTATGGACACACAAGCAAACTTTAAAAAAAGAAATGAAATATTTGAGTTTAATGTCCAACGATCATGCCCTTTATGCTAAGGGAGGCAGATAATGACGAAAGTCAATGATGATAGAATAATTGGTGCAATGGGAATGTGGAAGGAAATGGAATTATTCCGGGAAAACCCACGACACAATGTTGTCCAATGTCCACAACAAACTTCCTGGTCCAAGGTTAGAACCAAAGACCCCACGTACCAGAGGTAAGCTCTATGGTGGAGTGAAGAAAATGGGAAGAAAACAAGGGAACCACAAAAGATAGCACATTTTCGTATTTATTGAATTTCAAAAACACATAGGCCTATATTTAGCACATTTTTCTTGGCTTGTTTTCTTAATGTACCGAAGTAGGTAGGACCAATTTCCTCCCACACTTACCTCGGTCTATTTTCCATACTAAGGTTATATGAAACGTTGATCTTCAGTTTAATGTGGAAGCCAAACCACCACAGTAATACGTTTAATGGTTTCTCTCCGAGAATTAAACCCGGAACTATGTGCACCGAAGGCTAGTGAACTAGTTGAAGCAGGTAATAGTGCATTTTAACAGAACTTTGTAGATACTATCTGTCTCACTTCTACATTATTGATAATAATCATTATTATCTGTCAGCTTCTTCTTCTAAGCTTTTATTTTTCAATCAGCTCGTATCTGCCGCTGTTCTCCACCCGTTTCTATCTTGTGTCATATCCGCTGAGACATCACATTGCATCATATCGTTCTTTTCGTTTGGCCGGCCTCAGGCTCCTTTCCCATTCAGTTCTATAGCATCAACTCAATAAGCTACGTACCACAAAGGTCTTCTACTCTTCTACTTACATGTCCAAGCCATCTCAGTCTACTTTTTGACTGTTTTTCTCAAGGATGTTATAAATAGAGGATCTGCCCATATGTATTTTCATCCTATTAAATCGATGAAGCCAAAAAACAACCGAGCATCGGCACGTCTGATTGACTACCCTCGTTTCCGATATCGTCTGATTGGCTACTTTCGTTTCCGCCACGTTTGTTGGCTCAAAACATTGCGATCCTATTGGGCGGAATGGGCAGAGAAGGGGTGGCGAAAGTGTGACGTATGGCTTCAAGATTTTATTGTAAGGGCAGATCCTCTATTTATAAGATCCTTGGTTTTTCTACTACTGGTCTCACCTTTATTGTTCCTCGGATTATTTCATTGTTAATTTTGTCCTTTCGGTCGCTCCACACATACACCACAGCATCAATATGCAACTTCTGTTCCTCTCTCTTCTCCGTCGTCCAACATTCCGCTCCGTATAATATGGCAAGTCTCACTACTGTTTTGTAAACTTTTCCTTTTGTAACTTTTTTTCTTTTATGAGAAGACAACTATTATGTAATGTTAACCAACACACGCCAAAATCATCTTTTACAAAGCGTGGAAACTCTGTTCCTCAACGTCTGTTTATCCGAATTTTTTAAATGAAAATATTTTAAGAGAGAAGTGGGTCTCATTCTATAAAAAGGAATCAAACTTGTCACACTTAGTATGCTTATCAAGAAATATGTTATTGGCAGGGTCTGATTTAGGTGTGTGTGTGTGTGTGCAAAGGTGCACGTGCACCCCCCACCCTTCATTGTAAATATTTACTATCTAAAATGAGAAGCTAGCAGTGAAAATACCAACACTTCTCGAAACTTTCCCTTTGGGGCTTAGAAGAAAACAGAGCTTTGCATCAGTGTTGTCAGGATTAAAGAATCTTATAACATGTCACTTTGGAGAGTTTCAGTTTGATTGGTTATTTCCATTTCATGTTTCCATTTCAATAGAAGTAAGGGTTGCCTATTCCAGGCTCTTATATACTACTGTACTGATTTCATATTTCTCGTTAGTTAAAGACTAGGGATGCACGCGAGACGAGACGAGAGGAGAAATGAAAAAGTCTCGTCTCGTCTCGCAACCTCAAATGTTGGTCTTGTCTCGCGTCTCGCATAAAATTTTGAGTCTCATCTCGCGTCTCGCGCGAGACTTTCTCGCATGGTCTCGCAGGTCTCGCATATATTCTGGATCAAAATTTTGCACTGTGTTATTCTATGGCTGTTAATGAATGATGACCTAAAAGTCCCTTGACAAGGTGAATCCATGGTGGTTTGCAATTGCTTTCCATTGGATGAAAGTTCATAACATCCTAAGGAGACGGAACCTAGAGTTCAACATGGTAACCAAACTTGTGTCCCCTCCGCTCCAACTTAAAAGAAAAGTTGTGCTGGAATTCGATTGCTGGACTATTAATTTTCGTCAAATTAATAGCATAATTTACAGCAAAACCAACATAAATTGTTGCTTGCGCCGGCGTCTTGTATTAATTTAGACGCCGTGGTGCAGGGTATAAAACCCACACAAATTATTAAAGAAAATAAGTCATTATAATGGAATTTGGGTGAGTGCGTTAGAAATACAAAAACGTGGTGACGATAGAGATATCAAAATTTTAATGTAATTTTGCACAAATATCACTAAATCCATTAGTACACTAAAACGTAGAATGATTTTATTCAAAAATCACACTTGAATATAGAATATTGTAGTAACTCATACAGCAAATTCTGATTATACTGTACAATCCATGAATGAATCATGTTAAATTACTGTTAAATGTTCCCTTCAATCACTCGTAGCAATATCTTCTTACACGTATTAAAAGCTCTTTCAGACAATACTTTTGGAAATTAGTAAAAATCGTCACTATCACTGGTATTATTACATAATCAGTCAAAATAGGAATAGAAATTGCAAACTTCACTCGTAGATATTATAACACAAAAATGCCTCGTAAAAGTATTCAGATTAGACTCCTATTCAACTTCAACAAATTTTACTAGTCACTTTTAAGAAAATAGTATAAATACTTATCCAGATTATGTCGAAAATATCACATTTCACCAAATTATTAGCTCGTTGAAGACAAAGTTCTGAACTTTCTATTAAAATTACACCATTTCCGACGATTAACCAGAGCATGTGCTCTCCGTCGTTTATTCAATTTTCCAATGACCACAAGGTGGTCAGTTAACTACATCCAGAACAATACTAGTCCCTATTTTCACCACCCATTAGAAGTGGCGCTAGTTTTAAATGACCTTTTTTTTTAATAATCTTACAACATGCTACATGCTGAATCCAACATTGTTTTCCAGCTTAGAGGTCTCCAGCAATATTTTCCAGTATGCCATGCAAGCACATTTTTGCCCCGAAAAAAAGTCGCCAATGTAATTAGGATATAAAGAATATACCGTTTCCGTTAATGTTTTTCTGAACTCATTGAACCAAACCTGGATCCTTTTACTATATCTATATGTAAATTTCTTCGTCTTCATTTAACCGGATTCCAACCTTGTCTTTGCCTGCTTCTAGTCCAAGGAATGCTCTAACGTCACAATACCCAAAATTGACGCGGATTGTTCCCTTAGAATAGGTTTGAACTTTCTTTTCAGAAAGTTTAAACTCTCTAGCATTAGATTTGTGGAAGCAACAGAGAAAATATAAAAATACGTTATTTGTGTGGGAGAACAGTGCTGCCATCTATTGTCGCCTATCTCCCTTTACACCAACACCAAGGAATAATATTACTTGTGTCAACGGACTTGTGGATAACGCAATATGTTAACAATTGCGAGAATCAAAATATCCAGCAAACTATACTTGATACGAAAAAAGCTTTCTGGATCAATTTCCAGATCATACAGTTGAACTAACTGCAGTGTTTAGTATGATGTTTAGAAACTAAAGAAGGCTTTAATTCTGAAAATCAACCTTGAATAATAATAAATTTCATAAAATGTCTATTGCCCCAATCACTTTTTTGTTCCTGGAGGCATTAACGCTCAACTTAGAAAACTCAATAAATGTAAAATCACTAAATATACAATTACATGTAATTCATAAATGTTGCGAGACTGCGAGAAGTCTCGCGAGATTTCTCGTGCGGGACTTAACCGAGTCTCATCTAGTGTCTCGTCTCGGGTCTCGCATAAAATGTTCACTTTCGTCTCGTGTTTCGTCTCACAAATGCGAGACGGGACAAGACTTCTCGCGTCTCGCGTGCATCCCTATTAAAGACAGTGCCAGAAAATAATAAATATTTTAGAAACTTAGATTTATTAAACGTTTCCTTAAAAAATATACAGGGGTTAACAAAGTTACACTAGTTGGTATTTAGTGGTAAACTTTAACATTTAGTAAACCAAAGATTGACATAGAGAAATCTCTAAAGCTCTGTTAGATGTAAATTCTTTGATTGAGCTCTTAGATTGTAAATTCTCCTTAAAATTTTTAATTGAGCTTTGATTCTTTTTAGTACATTGAAAATTTGTAATTATCTTCTGGAACTTCTGAGTAATCTGATACAATGACGTAAGATGAATTTCCATTGCCTTACGAAACGGAATATGAACGAGTTGACATTTGAGCGACATTTCTTGAGTTTAACCCTATTCACTTAAATAAACTTTCAGTATAGTAGTATTCTCCTTAAGTCGAGCCAATTGTTTGGGCTTATCTCTAATGTATCATATTACATTACCAGCCATTGAAACAGTCACAAAAAAATGTGTGTGTGTTATGGTGAAAATCTGTTCACAAGAACATAACTTAAGTCTTTTGATCTACACCATGTTTTATGCCGTTAAGTGACTATTCATTGGCCCCAGCTCTAACAACCATGATGATATGTTAGTTCTGAGAGGCCAAAGATACGTAACACAGTTCCAAGTGTGTCTGTATATTTTTTTTTAAATAGCAAAAATGAATCTTGGTACTTGTCCAGTGACAAAACTCATGGCCAGCTGAATCAAGCAGCAAGTAACATTCATTGCGTACTGCTGCAGCGCATAATTCACGTTGTCAGAAAAAGCGATTGACCTTCAGTTGGAAAAATGCAGCTGTTAGATGCAATAAATAAAAATGAGTAAATGTCCTGTTTCTCTCTCTTTTTCTTTCTTTCTTTGTAATGAATCGAATTAAAGCTGGAAGGGGAGAGGGTAACAGGGGAAGAAAAGGTTGCTTTGAGCTCTTGTGTCTCTCCGTTCGAGTCGCGACGTCAACAAAAATTAGCACTAATTCTTTTGTAGTAGTTGAGAAATTCTTTATGTATACAAGGGAATGTCATAACTTTCTCAAAAAAGCCAACTAAACCAGCCCTCTGCATTCCTCTTTTACCGTCACCACTTGGGACCTTATTTTAAAGTAGGATCTAATATTTGATAACGTTTCCTGTTTGCTGAAAGACTAAATGTACAACTGTTACCACCGCAAATGACGCAAGCAAAGAGAATAATGTGCTTTTGCGTGTATTTGAACTCCGGCTGGAGACAGTATGTTGTCCTAGTTCTCATTAAAAGATAAAAAAAAAATCTATGTTTTGGTTTCCGTTAATTTCATTTAATGATCTTAATAAAAGCTAAATATTTCTACGTTTGTTGATATGTTTATTGTATTTTGAACCTCCCATGCCTTTATGTGGCACATGTTATCGGTCGGAAATGTCAATAATAAATGTTGAAAAATAAAAATCTTTCTTTTGTATAAATTCATTTCGAAACATAACATCCTCGGCTAACACTTTTGTTTGAAGACCGCTACCTCCTACAAGAGGATTACTCTGTAATGTACTTTTATGTATTCTGATATTTTGATAAATTGGTAACTACAGAATGAGTTCTGAGGTTTTCCTAAAATTAAAAAAAGTTACTGTATGTTTTGAAATCAACTATATCGTCGTTTATGCATAAATAGGGCTCTCACATTTGTAGACTAAAAACGTGGGACACCCTATGATGACTTACTCGTAGTTATTCACTTGTTCCTCGTCCAAAAATACCAAATTTAATTAAACAGTAGGTCAGAACTCACCAAAAGTAAGTGAAAAAGAGTAGACTTTTCTTACCAATTGAGTATCGATAACTATTAAAATGGGAATCTTTAAATATAGTAGGAATGATATTAACTTATGATTAGGAGAGAAACTCGGACATTTGAAGTTGTTGGAAGAAAAGCTTATGCAAATCGGAACCGTCTTGGCCATGGCTGGAAGTAGCCGGAGTTAAGAGGGCAGTTGTCCTCCCTGAATTTTCAAAGAGTGTTTCGTTTTTGGAAATACATGTCAAAACATACTAATTTGCTCTCACATGTTATAGTACAAGTATATGCAAGTTGAAACAGGAGAGTGGGCCAATCAAAGAGAACTTACTGACGTTGAGGGCCGTATGAGATAATGTATGACATTTTCATAACAATCGAATGGCCATATTTAATGCAGGAACTCGTTCAACGTACAGTAACATCACAGAAGCACAAAATATGTTATAACGGCAACCAAAATATTTACTAAAAAAAGCAGGAAAAATTTATTTATTTATCTTCTTAGTGGAAAATTTGATTCATTATGTTCTCAATCAGTCTCTCAATGTTTCGTGGTACCTTGGATATTCCGATCCGGATGATATTTTCCAAGGTGGACATGTTGTCTAGGAAATTTTTCAATTCAGTTTAAGCTTATGCAAGAAGTATGTTTTCAATAAAGAATCAGGCGGGCCGGATGAAAGAATTCAGTGGGCCGGGATTGGGCCGAGAGCCGGCTGTTGCACATGGCTGCTATAATACGTAATATATTAAATATTGGTAATATAAGTTATTCACTGTAGTTAATAAAGGATATGTGTGTAAATAACTGTTGTTTTATATGTTGTATTATGTGCATGTATGCTTCAAAATGTGTGTGTATTCACGAGCACGATTGTGATTTGCTTTCCCCCATGGAATTATCCTGTAGAGTTTTATCCCCCTTGGAAAAAATTATGCGGACGTCCCTGGTCCCGAATAAACCAGAACGTCTGAGAGCCCTAGTTATTACAATAGTATTAATGAATTTGTACATGTCTTGTTTTAGCTCTAAGAAACCGTAAGGTTTGCTGATTTTTCTTTTGGTAACAAAGAAATGCAAAATTTACCTAGTTTCACACAAATGGTCTTTTAGCAATGAAGATTAAAAGTTTTGTCACAATGATAGACTTACAAAAATCCATATACTTTGAAATCATTAATTAAAAACTATTTAAAGTTAAAGTTTATAGGAGTCCCATTTTTAATTTTTCCCACAGTGTTAATATTTAATAATATTGTTTAGTTTTTTTTTATTTCGTGTATTAATAATATTTGTTCAATATTTTCAATTTTTCGTTTACTTCAATTAGTTATGTCTTGATTTGACTAGTTTATATAGGGCGTAGTAATACTAATGATCAATTTCGCGACCTATTGAAATACATACATTTAAGAAATTTTTTCTAAATTATGTGAATTTACATTATTTTAGTATTAACCTATTATAAATATTCGATTTCTTTAATTGGGATAAATAATTTCAAAGATTACTCAACCAGAAAATCTGATGATTATTAAAAATAGGTAGATTATATTCATAGTCTTGTATAGTCGTAGTCATATTCATATTCAATGTTTACATTTAAATTTGTTTCAATGTAAATGTTGACGTGGATATAGATGTGTGAACTCCTGATTTGATGAACGTCTGGAGTTGAAATTGGAGTTCAAAATGATCGCGAATGAAAGTCAGTTGTGTACAATGCCCGCTCCGGAATATATTTAGCAGTTTTGCTAATTTTGTCAAACGTAAAGAATATTTGAGAGCTGAAATGTAATTAATAAACCTCAGAAGGAAGTATTGAATTATATTTGCTGACGAAAATATATTAAATAAACCAATTTGGAAGGATATCTTAAGTTAAAAAATGAGCCTTTTACTTCAGCAATGACTTAACTTGTTTAATTTGCTTGCGATAATTAAATCTTGAGCATTAGCGTAAGGTAAATCCTTATTTTGGCTTAGAAGTTTCTTCAAAATTAAGTTAAAACTAAATATAAAGTTTTGACTGTTTTAATATTGCAGTTCAAATTACTTTTACTGTCAGAAGAAGTTGAAATTATGAAAGTATGGAAAAGGCAACTAAACTTGATTTGTGGCTAGTTTTGTTTTAGTTCCTCTTTCTACAGAGTAAAATGACTCTTACTTCCGAGCACTGCGCAATATTCTACTATGTATTTAAATTATAATTATCTTAGCAGAATGAAAAAGTCTTGGCATACAAAAATGCAATTTTGTTTTTTTCAGTTCAATGACTTCAAAATTATAGTATTGATAAAATTCTTGAAACCAGTTTTGTTTCGTAGAATGTTACTTGTTATTACACATATATAACCGCAGCAAATTAATATCAATTGAACAAGTTGTTTATTAGATACTTTTATATAAAATGAATTTTTCCAAATGGTTACAAAAATTAATTCTCACAAATATTCACATCTGTTTACCATTCTATTTTGATTCTGCTACAGATGCATGCTTACTGCCAAAGGTTAAATCAGGTTTTGATAATATTTGTGTTTAATTATAAGTAATGAAATGAGAATTATAAAATAGGAATAGTACGTAATTTCTATTTATGTATGGACCAATTATTATCTTTTGACAATATTAGTTAAACAGAAATTTAGTTATTGACTAGCTGAACCTGTGCTCTCTACACAGTGCATGGTTCACATATAAGCACGAATCTCCTTGTCATTCCTTTCAACACTTGTACATGTTCCTTTACAGACACAGCTGAAGGACGTCTTGATAAAAAATCGGCAAGGGGTACCATAAAGGAGAGAATTTATCAATATCTCGCACCGCTTGCAAGATTTGAGCCTACTTCCGGTTGGAGTTTCTAATTCATATATGATCAGTGTTATCATTCATCTTGCATGCAATATGTAATAAGCAAATACATTACATACGTAATTAATTATAATGTCAGTCATATATGGTGTTCATTGGGCAAAACACTCCAACAATAAATATTTATCTTAGACTGGAAAAATGGCTATCCTTCGTTTTTCATTATCATTTGGCCATGAAACAAACGCCGGAGAGATATACTAACACCATATACAAATGTGTGGTGTTGAATGTATAACTCGTAGGATATGATGCTTTACTTTTTTTTTAGAACTGTATATAAAATTTGGAATCGACCAGTGAAAACGGCATCTTTCTAGAGTCTGTGGTTCCCGAGAACGCACTGTCGAAAGGATTGGCCACAAACATATACACTTTTCTTGACCACAAACATATGTACCAAAAATTGTAATATATAGATAATTTTAGGCTTTATCTCAACCTTATTATGCATTATTGGCTTTGCTAATGTCATAATGCAGAGATTAATGAGGGAATATTTCAGCATCAGGAAGTGGCATAGTTCTCGTATAGCATTATTTTTAAAACTACAAAAAATTAACTTCATTTTCTCGAAAACTGCGCATGAGATTTTACAGTCTCACACATGCCATTTAGTTTAGCAGGAAAAGGTTGGTATTCATAAGACTTACTCAATGGACATCTTTGTTTCGTTACATGTCAATGATGTTCTAGAATATGCAGTGAAACCTGTTTATGTTGTCCATCATAGGTTCCATTGAAAAGTGGCCAACTTACAGAAAATATGTGTGATTGATGTATTTTAGAATAGGATTTCTAATATTACTTGATTGTAAAATTTTAATAATCAATGGCACGACAGCTACTTTTAAATAATGTATATTACCTCTTATTAATGAACTACAAGTATTTCCCTCGGAGCAAAAGATGTTTTGAGAAAATTTTAAGTTAATCCATATCCCAAAACCTCCTCTACCTTCCGAGAAGCCGTCAGGTCCCAATAGTTGACAATTGAGGTCGTTAGCTTTAACCTTGAGAATTTTGCGGAATTACTAAAGCTCCCAACTGATGAAAGGAGCCGATGTAACTAATAGTTTTACCAAAACAGTAAACGAATACGAACAACCATTTTCTGAATTCCTGTACGTGCTTTTGCTTATTCACATCTTCTTTCACCACCCCTTTATCAGAGTAATGTTCTGGTCCTTGACCTCCAAGAACAAATCGTGGGAATCCATGCTTCTTTGTCTCCAGTCACAAATACAGAAGATCTGCCTCTCATATGGGAATACGAATAAATAAATAAACCGACATTTTGCTTGACCAAGATACGCAGGTAAATTTATCATTATCATCATAGGGTAAACATTGCCTCAGTGTGGCCAACTTCCAAGATAGACAGGTGGTCAACTTAAAGAGTAATAAGTAACGAATGTCTTATGGGAAAATGCAGGTTCAAGACGAACCAGGTCAAGATGAGCAGGTGGCCAATTTAGAGAGGTGGCCAAGTTGACAGGTTTTACTGTATAAACATTTGAAGTCCATGGTGTTTAGTTTTAACTGAGCGATTTCGTGGTAGGAGGCCGCGGTTTATATAAAATCCGTGCGAGGGCTGAGTCGTTTAAAGCGCCACCGAATTTATCCCTTGGTTTCCTTTCAGTAACGATGGGATATATTTTGATTAGCCTAATACTTAATTTAGTCTTGGAACTAGTGTCCTTTGAGAAGCTTCCAACCATAATCCTTCGTTGCGAGGATTTCCTGGTCAATCAGTAACAAGTTCAGTAATCTCCTAAATTCTTTTGTTAAACCAGCATGTTAGTTGTGTTTTGTTTATTAGTTTCAAGTATGAACGTATTTTAAAATATTGTTCTTCCGTTAGGTATAAGTTTGATCTCTTTATTTTGTTCATTTTGCCTTAGTACAGCTATTGCACAGTACAGTACACAGCTGGTTATCGTAACTTCAGTGAAAACATAACCTATTTAGTAAAATAATCAGCATTTTTTTTTCTCCCTGAGTTTAAATTTTACTGTCGTATTATCTGCTGCTTTGTGTTTGGGTTGATAGCAAACAAGTTTTGAAGTTACTACGTACCTGCGGGTGTTAGTACAGTGACATTTCAGAAAGACCCCTATACTATATAACATTAGCTTAAACGTAGACAGAACAAGAAGCATAATTACCATTTACAGACAAGTTACAACATCTTAAGAAATATTTTGTTTGAAAAAATGTAGACACTTATTTGAACCTTACACAACTATAATCTTTAAAAAACCAAGAAAAAGAAAAGAAAAAGAAGAAAGAAAATTGTTCATTTTGAGAATAAAGCAACATAATGAACTTGCTCAGCGGGTCAGCAGTCGTACGTATATTCAAAAGAAACTCATGAATGAATATATATATATATATATATATATATATATATATATATATATATATATATATATATATATATATATATATATAGAGAGAGAGAGAGAGAGAGAGAGAGAGAGAGAGAGAGAGATAGGTAGGTAGATAGATAGATATGACACTAGATTGTAGGGAAGACCACACAATGAGGATTTAAAAAAATAAAATATTTAAGGAAATATTTGGAGCAGGAAGGAATAAATTGCTATATGCTAGAAATTCAACATTACTTTTTGGCGTTGGAGCTAATGAAGGTTGATTTGATTAATATTTATTGGTTCGTTGGATTGGAATATAACTTTTTTTTTTTTTTTTTTTTAGGCACCGATGTGTGACATGAATCTAGAGTTAAAGGTGTAATACGAACCACCGTAAAGCATTCAACTTTTTCAAGGTTCTTCCACCGCGAATTGAATCCAGGACCTTGTAAATTAATGGCACGAGCGCTACTTACTAGACAAGCGGAGGGAGTTACTAATTTTTAGTTCAATTATTTGTGATCACTATATTTTCTATTGGTACCCATTTTAAAGAATTTATCCAATTACTTCGTGATTAGGGATGTCAATCTAGGACGAAGCAAATTAGTTAAATATTACCTCCAGAAGTTACTAAAAATAGCCAAATATCTTTATATGACCACTGAGCCACTTTGCTCCCAATAAAAACTGGTCACTCAAGTAGTATACAGCAACACCAACCATAAGGGATACATCAAGTTCCGAGTGGGTAATGCGTTTAATCCCTTGTTACATTTGCGATAGGGGTACTTAAATCAGATAAAAATCCGAATCAGGACCAACAGGATCCATCTTACATAGTCTAAAAATCCGGGTAGTGACGCAAATTTAAACAGCAGAATCTGTCTCACCTAGCCTCGGTGCTGAAAATAGATACTGTATTCTAATCGATCGAACTCAAACCAACCATAAAGCGTCTTATAACCAGATATTCCCGTCTTTTTCTACCTATATGATTGTCCTCATTTCTTAGGACTCGTACGAAACAAATATCTAAGCAGATCATGTGAAAAATTTATAAAGGGAAGCTGTTTATGACATTCCTTGAGAAAGAACCGAATTCTGACGGAAGTAATAGAAATTATAGAAGGCAAACAAGGAAAAGAAGATTACTATGAATAGGTGGTTAAAAAAAAACAGTTACTCCACTATCAGGATTAAGAATTTAGATAAGGATTTTAATACACAGGATTATCAATTTATGGGAAGTGATCTTCCAGTAATGTCTAAATATGTACGATCGTAAATATGTGATATGTACGATTCTTTCCATTTTTCGTTCTGATTTGATTCTCCTAAGAGAAATAAATAAATAAATAATAATAACAGTACATTGTACACAAACTATATCTCTCTCTATCTATCTCTATCTATCTATCTATCTCTAATTTACTCTATCTTGATCAAACTTGGTATAGAATAATGCCAGAATATAAAACATTTTCCTGTGTTGATCCCTCATTTCCAAGTTACTGGTTATCATATATATATATATATATATATATATATATATATATATATATATATATATATATATATATATATACACGATCTGTGGATTTTATTTGATATTAACCAAACTTGCATGTATGTAAACATTGATATATTTGGCACACATATAATATGCTTTTCTTTTATAGACATTCAATTTCCGTGTTATAAATTATCGAAGTTGGGAAAATATCGCACATGAGCTACAGAATTCATCCTACTTTAACTAAACTTGTATGGATATAGACGTTGATATATTTAGCAGACATATAAAGTGCTTTTGCTATGCAGACCTTTATGCAGTTCCCTGTGTCTTGACCTTTTTAATAACCACATGAAACGTTTTACCATGCAGACCTTCGTTTCTGAGTTATGAATCATCAAAGTTCGGAGCGTAACGTATATGAGCTACGGAATTCATCCTATCTTAACCAAACTTATATGTATGTAGACGTTCATTTATTTAATATGGATATAAAATACTTTTCTATGCAGACCTTTAGTTTCTGTGTTATGGATCAGCGAAGTTGGAAGAGCATCGTACATAACCTACATAATTCATCCTAACATAACCAAACTTGCATGGATTTAGATGTTCAATTATTTAGTATGCATGTAATGTGGTTTTCTATGTAGACCTTTGGTTCCCATGTTAGACATAATCGAAATTGAGAAAATGTATATCGTAAATGATTTACAGATTTTTGATCAAACTTAGTACGGAGGAACAGTTGCCTAGTAGGTATGTGAAATATTTTCCTGTGCAGACTTTGAGCTTTAGAGTTATGGACTATCGAAGTTAGGGATTGGACGTAGTCAAATGTTTACTAAAGATAGGGTCTATAAATAAAATAAAATAAAAAATCTTTAATTGATGTTAAGAACAAAAATACGTAGAACAATTCTAATAAATGTTAATGTAAGCTTTAAGAAAGTAGCCTTAAGAGTGAAATGATTAGGTAGCTAATGGTGTAAATGAGCTACATTCATTAAAGGGTGAATTTTTCCGCTCTAGGAAAACTTGTTTCAATACTACAATGTGTAAGCATAAACAATAATACAGTAATATTATTAAGGACAACTCTTTTCCATCCCGACTTGGCTTTGTGTTTGCTCTATTCTCTTTATAACTTCCCAAACTGGACATGACCTTTGTGAAAAAAAAAGAAGAAGAATGTCTGGTGGCTCAAGGATCAATAAAATCGTTAGGGAGGAGATAGGATAGGATAGCCATCACTGACAGCCTATTAATTAGAGATTCTCTTGTGTCTCTAAGTAACATTTCCTTGTCCTATGCCGAATGGATGGAAGGACATGGAATGGGTACCAATGTCCGCGCACACAGATAATGGCTTTCCTTAATACCATGGTCACAGTGGAAGTTCTAGCTAAAACTAAATGCTTGCTTCATCTATAGTAAAAGGGATTCTCAGATGTAGCGTTGAACGGAAATGTACTAATATAAATGGCTACAACACAGATGCAATGTTGGGCAAAGTCCATTTAATAATAGTAATAATAAAAAATATCAGTTCATCATGGTAGAAACAAAAATCCAGTCAGTGGGTTCTACTGTGACAAAACCAACAGGATCAAGATTATTACTAACTTACCCCTATCTAGCTCAGGATTAGTTTCTCATCTTGTCTGCACACCCAAAAATTCTTTTCAAAGATTTTTCTACTAACATTATACATAATAAGAACGAAGAATTGTGTATGTTTTACACAAGGAAATGAAGGCAACATTAAAGTAGGCTTAGTAGAAGAAGAGAGACAGGAGAATCAGAAATTCAGAAAAAAAATCAAGCTAGAAACATGAGATTATAGGCAGAATATTATTCAACTACACTGTAAACAAATTACGGTCACATTTACTGACTGAATTCAGTCAATTCTGACTGCCAACACATTACCCTAATATTTACGGTATTAGCGTTAAAGTTATGGTAATAGGGCATAAATACGGATTTTTTATGGCCTATAACCATCAATTTTACAGTAATACCATAAGTTTTAGAATGATCGGTTGGCAACTAGAATTGACGGTAATCGGCCAGTAAATGTGACCTATATTTTTTTTACAGTGTGTATTTAGGAATACCGTTTAATTATTCACCAGGCGAATCTGGAAAACAAACTCAGATAGAATGCGTAGAAAATTCGATCCTTGATTACTAACCAATGAGATTACAACTATCTCCTAAGCGCTTTGTTCGTTGTTTTTCACGTCAAAGACTGTCGATAAATTTATTAGGGAACAAGCCACAAGGTGGGAGTTGAAGTGTATTCTGTTTGCGAACACGAAAATTAACAGAGTATGAGAGTTCAATGTCTTTTGTTAAAGAGTGTAATTTCTGTTCTCAATTTGTGGCAATAGTGTAGCCGGTGATAGAGGGCTCAATTCTACATAGGAGGGATCCCTCGTTCGATCCCAGATAACATTTTGTTTACTGGTTTTCTCGAGGTTTTCCTGTTTCCTCCCATATTTTCATTCCACCAATTCCTATGAAATTATTCAATGTCATTAATTATCCGTTTCCTTTCACCTACAGTGCATATGCATGGAATGGAAAAACAAGAAATTTTATTTATTTACTTATTTTTATTTCATATGTGGCAAGTTGGGTTTGCAGTGACGTCAAACATTTCTACGATAATGATATGTCTGGACTGGGTAAAGAAAATTTCAGGAAAACTTCCACAACTACTCTAGTGTGACCTAGAGGCCTGATTTTTTAAAGGATTAACTTCTATCTACTTTACACTAAATAAACTAGTGTACACGAATGCATGGATTCTAAATAGAATATACGTAAGATTTCTTACGTATTTAACGCAAATTATTCTTGTAAATATCTGTATGCTTCATATATCAACAATCTAGTCTTGTGGTTAACTTAGTTCCGCTAACTCTTTTTTCCCACTTCCCTTCAGAGTATTCAACCACTGTGGCTATCACATATTCAAGGTTAAAGTAGTCAGAAATAGCAGTTATTAAGAAACTAATAAAAGAGTGTGTGGTAACTAAAGTTTGAAAAACAGGATGTGTGTACTAGAATATTCTCTCCAATTATGCAATTTGCAACATTATTAAGTGCAGTACTATCAGAAGTTTGTTAAACTGAAATCTCGGCAACATAAGTGAATTTCAGTGGTTCTGCCTGTCCGAATGGTTAACGTGTATGGTTTCAGTATGGCTCTGGGTTCAGTTCCCGGTGGGTGTACTTAGCCCGGGCAAAATCAAAGTAGTACTCCAAAGCCAAAGCAGTATGTTTCATTTCATATAGCATCAATAATGGAAATTCTACTCAGAAAATATGATATTCAGAAATAGTATCTACTATAGAACCGTAGAATCGAATAAATGATCCTGAGCACTCACGCCATCTACCTAATATCTATATATTAACTACTTACGAAGCAGCAACAAGGTAATTCACAGCGGGTTTCGGCTGCATGCAGAAGATCTTTAGTAGGATTTTGAAATTATTATCATTATTGCAATTTTGTATTTGTATTTAAATAACTGGGTGAGTTAAAAGATTTTATTTGATTAGAGTTTAGTGCCTCTTTCAATACTGAGGCTCCATGTGAGACGAGGGCCGACAGTTTAACATGAGATCCGAACCATATGAGCTACCGTCGGGAATCGAACCCAGGTCTCCCGAAGAAAAAGATGAACAACATTAGTTCTAAACACACTTCATTCAGAAGTTTCCTGTCATTATTATATTAGAATTGAGTATATATTTGAACTGCGTGGTTTGAAACTTTGCATTCGTTGGTGGATTTGATTCAGTAGTTAATAATATTCGCCACTTTGTGTATATATATGTAGTTACTGATGCGAGCTGCCAAATGCAGAGATACCTGCAGCGTAAGACATCACGGGCTTCTACCTGGTTACTTAAAGAAAGTGCAATGCTATTTACAATTAAATTATATCATATATCAAAGGAAATATGTTTACCAGTCAAATCATCATGATCACCAGCTACTTTTTGAAGGAAATCATTGGGTCAACGTAAGAGTCACGAGGCACAGTAGAACCGCTCGCCAGATGGTCGGATGGATCTTATCCGATCAGTCAGTGTGACGCTTGTGTATAGAATAGGGAAGGACGGCGATATATCAGAGTTTGATAGGCCAGATTCTGACCACTAGACGAGCTTCTGCGAGTTCACAAGAGGTTAGTGTATTTCAAAGTTGGGAAAAGGACGGTGAAACCAGCAGCAAATTACAAGACATGGTACGGCAACATCTTATTAAATATGTTGCACTTCGTAGGCTATCAAGGTTTATTAAAAAAAAAGTCTAGGGCGTAAACTATGGTACAATTAAAAGCCTGCTTCACTAGTGAATAAAGTACAAGTGTGTCTGAGCATACAGTTCATCGTACACTTTTAAATATATACCTCTGCAACTGACGTCCCACATAATATGTATTCGCCATTGTCTATTAATACTGGAATGGACACATGCCCATGTCCTTGGATCACCAAGCATGATATTGTATGGTCCAATAAATCACCATACTAAATTCATTACATTGATAGCCGGTTCTTCCAGAAGAATTGCTGCTTGGGACGTGCACAGTAGGACGATGACAGGCCGTAACTGCCTCCATTATAATTTAGAGAACCATTACATAGTCATCCATGGGCCAAGTAGTGCGTGTGGAGAGCACCATGAGGGTTTCTAGCTGACCACAGGTCATTACTATCATGTAGAACTATTCATGTTTCCAGCTGACAATAGCATCATTTAGCTCCTTGTCGCAAAGACAAAGTTGTGCTTCGGTGGCTCGAGAAGCACAGTAGTGAATTTCAATTGCTGCAATGACCTGCTAACTCACCCAATCTTAACCCACTTGAATAGTTTTGGGATGTCATTGAACGTCAGATCCGAGTTCATCAACTCTCTTATTTCCTTATCTCCGCGGAATTTACAGGAAATAAGTGACTTGTGTGAGCAAGTATGGTGCGCCCTGCAAACAGTAGTGGTTCACTGTGGCTTTCAATATCCATGAGGTCATCCATGCGCAATACCTCACGAGCATTTGGTCAATGTAGCTTACTATTGCAAATTCCTGAAAAAAAAAAAAAACCTCTGTCCTGCAGTCTGGAGAAACTGACGGTATGTTCTTTTATTGGATACGAACTTCAATCATGTTTCATGACAACGCAATGTAACACTGCTAACACTGTGACGGAATTCCTGCGTCAGCGGCACTTAGAGATACTAGAATATCTGCCGCATTTGTCTAATATCAACCCATGCAATTACGACATTTTCCCCGAAATGAAGGAACCACTTCGCGGGAAGCATTAGGAAACAAGAAAATCCATTATCCGTGTCATAAGCTGCAGAACTCACGATGTACGATGACTGCCACACGTGTGACAGAAGATAATAGAGATAGATGGCGATTACACTGAAGGAAGGTAACAGGTGTTCTACTGTGCATAAAGCCATTTACTAATTATAACTGCCATTACTTTTTATCACCCTTGTATATTACCCAGTTTTCGTACATATAGTATAAGCAATTCTTACACTTTACCCCCCATCCATTCGGGTATTTATTATACATGTTTGAACTGCAAGCTAAAAACTGTCAACCTTGTCCCTGCACTGCGGGTTATCTACATTAAAATAAGCCAGCTAAAACCAGCCTTTGGGAAGAACACTCAGACAAGAGAAGTACTTCGTGTGTGTAACAATGAAGTATGGGTATCATAAGTAGAGATTTCATGTGGAGAATAATAGTAAGGAATTCCTTCCGTTGTTGTACATAAATAGATTCTTATATGTTCATAGTGGAATTGAATGACTGAGTACCACATTAGTCCGAAAATTTTCAAGACTGTTTTATTACATAAATCGCTCATCTAGAATTGCATATAACAGTTTTAAAAGAGACACTTTAGTCCGCACGTTCATTTAGTAAATATAGGACCAACAAATAAAGAAAACTTTCGAAAGTGCAGAAATTTTACAGCTTTGGAAATAATTGAACAATATCAGTTGCACAATAGTTGGTCAATACTTCTCTTATGTAAAGTTTCACAAATGGGTCTCATGTGGTTTCAGCACACACTGATTCAATTACAAACAAGTATTTAGCAGTACTTGATGTGGTTATAATCTGTAATTAATAGTTAGACAGACAGATTGGAGGTTTACATCGATTGTCAACGTCACGGTATTTTCAGTTAATGTTATTAGAGGGTAATGTTCCAATTATTTGGTGAATGTGGGAGAAATCTTTTTTTGGAGTATAGTTTACTTTTCTCTATAATAAATAATGATGAAGAAACAGGTCGGCGAGTTCTGGAATTAGTTTTACCTTATTATCTCAGTGGTTTTTTGGGATAATTATCTTCAATTTTCGCGATTCCTCTCCACCTAGTCAAGATTTACATCCACTATTCCTGCTTTTATGATATATATCAAGCGTATATTAACTATGAAAGCAACGCATCCCATTGGACTTGTTATCTTTATGCTATTCGCTCAGTTGTAGCTGTTAGAAAGATCTTACTTATAACTGTCTAGAATGTGACCAGTTTGTCCATTACTTTGTATTATAAATAGTTTACGACATGAAACTTAATTTCTGCAGAGGGGATCTCCGCAGTGGGGATCTAGAAGATAAAAATTTGGGAGGGGGGAAGAACCCACACTGTAAAAAATTTCGTCTTAAATTTACTAACTGATTACCGTCAACTCTCGCTGCCATCCGATTACCCTAAATTTTACGGACCACCGTTTTTTCATAAAAACGACAGACCGTATATTTAGAAGCAAAATAATATTGACCGTGTTTAGAAACAAATTTGGTACCGTATATTTTACGGTAATTTACCGTAATATTTAGGGGTCGTTTTTTTTAAAAAAAAAAAAACAGGTGTGTGATTACCGTACAAGATTTACGTTAATTATGACACCGATGATAGGTATATCATGCATTTAAAATTGTTTATGGGTCCTACAGAAGTTTCAACTTAACTCTCTTCCGATGGTTATTATGGTTAGGCTGGATGTTGACATTGTGGACCTCAAGTATTGTTTTACACGTTGCACAACAGAAAAAACTGCAACTATAACTAACGTTTCAAAAATTTTCCAATAAAGAATAAAAGACAACGCTTACCATAAACTTTTAAAAATTATAAATATTAGGTTCAATTATTTTTATCACTTAAAAAACTGAGAGAGGGGAGCTAGGTCCCCCCGGCCCTGGACTAGATCCCCCACTGGTTCTCCGCAACTTACCAACCAATTTTTATATCCATATACTTACAATCGGAGGAATTATGATGCTGAAAATTGTACGAGTGATTACTGTACTGTATGTATATGTTGGGATAAATGAAACTCTTAAACACATATTGTTTCCTATAAGTCACACCACATTTCCACGAAATAACAGATACAGTTAGTGGTCCACTTTGGCCACTCATACTTACGCCCAGTTGGGAGGTTAGGTAGGTGTTTAATATTACGTAATAATAAGATATATAATAGTAGTAATAAAGTAATAATAATAATAATAATAATAATAATAATAATAATAATAATAATAATAATAATAATAATAATAATAATAATAATAATAATAAAGGATGTTCATAGACGCTTTTTTCATACAAATAGGATTAAAGTAATGTAACAGTGTCTATGAGCACCAATAATTTGTTTAATATCTAAGATTTCCAATTACCAAATTTTATGCGAATTCTATTCAGTATAGGCCTAACTGTAGCCTAAACCGCCGGCCGACAATATCACCTGGCCAACTTACAACAGGCAGTCTTAACCCAAGTCGCACGTTAAGTTGACAACTAACTGTATGTCACTAAAAACTCGTCTCTTGATTGAACTTGTATCCTGGATTGGAGTTTTGTGTTTCTTTCAGCAACGAGACTGTATAAGACGTGGACTTACAGATTGCTGTGGGATCCGAACTACATGAGCTCCCACTGGGAATCGAACCTAGGTATCCCGCATGGAGGGCGCGTACGATAACCATACACTACGTGGGAGTTGTTGTATCCTGGAAATCTACGTAACACTAATATGTCCGTTGGACATCCAATGAACATAATTCAGTCCCAGGATATCAGAATGCTCATGGGAGTCCCATTTCTGCCAGTGGACGTCCCGTAAACATCCAGTTAAAATCCTGTCCCAAAACGGGATTTCTTTCGAGATTCCTGTGGGATATTTCTAAGCTCTTTGCAAGATAATTATAGGACAACTTCTGGACATCCAAATATTGTCTTGTGACAAAATTATCCCATTGAAAACCAACACAAATCTCATGAATATTTCCGTTATCATTAAAATTTCTACTGTTAGCCTGAATGTTCGGGACGGTTATGACACCCACCAGAGGACATCCCCTGAACATGTATTATGTGGAAATTTCCGTTTCGCTCCACAACGGTATAACAGGAGGAAGAAATTCCCCTTTGCAGTATAGCTAATCTTCCTCTGTAACAAATAAAAACTTTCTCGCTGTTTTTTTTTTCTCTGGTAATATGAAAGCATGATTCGAGATATAATACCTACTCATCAGTAATAATACTCTTCGTCTTAGCTTAATATCTACGTGAAACGCCTTAAATTTAAACTACAAATAATGTATTTTACATGTTAGTAAAATTACAACGAAATACTGTCAAACATTCAGTCGTTCCAACGTTGCTATAACAATCCTTGTCATAAAGAAAACGATAGATGATAATAATAACACATCAAACGTACGATTTACTTGACGCTGTATTTTAAGATCGATTCAATGACCTTTGCCGATGATTCATCGTAGTTAGGTGCCGCTATTTTATTTTCTACGCATCGGTTTACTCTCCACAGTAACAAATGCTTCAATACGTACACTGGTTTATATACACACCTAGACTTGCATACATAGCACATATAGTGAACATACGTTGTAGAAAGAGCCAGTCAGCATCTGAACTAAAAAGTAAATAAGAAAGAGAGAAAGTGTTGGAATTTAAAAAGAAAGAAAGAAAAAAAAGGTTAGATTTAGACACTTGGAGTCTGGAACATCCTTTCCAGTGAGTCATTCCTCTATATTAGAAACAGTGTCCTTTTTTCTCCCTTCTCCTTGGCCGTATGACCTCGGAAGACGTTATAAAGGCAAGCAAGATAAGCATAATTAATTAACCTGAAGACAGTGTGAATGAAACCCCTGGAGACACTGGAAATATTTCGTTTCCAAGATGTCACACCACAACACTGCAGTAGGTATATGATTAAAATTGTCTGCGGAGTTTCAACTTGCACATTGCAAAGATACGTATACTTGTCGCTGAGACTTTTTTTTTTTTTTTTTTTTTACCTAATGTTTTAATGCCTAAGTGAAACGGTTATGTCTTATCTAAATTCAAGCAAGCACGTGCAGAAGTCTCATCTCTGAAGTTAACAAGAACGAAAAGTTAAATTGGACGTGCGTAATTTTATAAGAACATATAACACAGTTTCATATTTATGTATTCAGAACATGATAATGTTGACTTAATCTATTTTTATAGAAGTAACACGTTCATATATATATATATATATATATATATGAAACGGCATAATAAATTTTAGCTTCCGTATTTTCATATATTATGTAAGCATTAATGCACGATATATTTAAAAATAAACAAAATATTAAATTTAACATACCAAATTTGTTTTGAGGACTATAAACGATGAAACTTTTGGGAGAAAATAAGTATATAGAAGAAAATATGAGAAACACAAGAAATCTCAGAAATTCTTGAGAAGGCAGCATTTCTCAATTTTTTTTTTCGAAGTGAGGATCACTACCATTAGTCAGAATGTTTCACGAAACACGATACTTTTGTATTCTTCGAAAGCAAATTTGTATTTTCTTTTAATCATCTATTGGGCATATGTTAATACCAGTACTATATTTATATTTTTAAAATAATACGGTAGTCTATTAATTATAATTTTCTTAATCTTATAATGACAATAAAACCAAACTGGCTATGTATAAAAAAAACAACGAATTTAAAAATGGTTATCATCCTCGATCTATATGGTAAAGAAAACGAATGGAACAATTCTGACGGATATGGGTGGAAATATTATTTTGACAATTTGCTAAACAGGTGGTTAAAAAATAACATTCGTGGGGAAACTGAAATGCATACAGCAAAGACATTTCGAGAACCTAACCACCAGGAATAGAAATCCCTGTAAAGAAAATAAAGAAACAGAAATCTTCCGGTGTAGACGAAATTCTGACTCAGTTAAATTTAGCTAGAGGGGAAAAAAATTATGAAACATGACACACAAACTCAAACTCCTCATCTGGAACAAGGAGGAATTACCACAAGAGTGGAAAGAATCAATAAAATAGTTCCAATTTACAAGAAAGGAAGCAAAACTGATTATAATAATTATCGAGGCATTTATCTTTCGTTAATATCCTTTGAAATTCTCTCAAACATTCAGTTAACAAGATTGACCCTATACGCAAATGAAATTGTTCTAGATTATCAGTGCAGATTTAGAACAAATCGATCAACTATCAACCAGATAGTTACGGTTTGCCACATACTCGAAAAGAAATGAGAATATAACAATTTGGTACATTTCAGAAAGTGCTAAGGGTCGGTTAAGAATGAAAAATTGTACAACACACTGAGAAAAGTCGGTTCTCTGGACAGTGGTATACTGTACAAATATACGGTATCCTCTTGCTTACTACAGTAATCAGTACGGAACATGCGTTATCCATATGCTACATGGACAATGCCCTTAGATGTTACATCATGCCGTTGCAGGATGTCTGACATCTAACAGTTTTCCGTATGTCACATGCATATATATACTTATATAACATTCGTCAGCTATATGTTATATACGTCCATTTGTATGTGACATCCTGACTGCCTATATTGTTTCATACGAAAAGTATGTATAGGTGGAACACATACGGAAATACATTAAGTCCAAAAAGTACAGGAATTACGCATGTAACCTACCTTTTTAAGTACGCTACCTACAGTTATTTTCTCAATGCATGCTTACCGAGAAAGCTAGTTAAATTGCCTAAGATGTATTTTCATAAAGCCTGAGTAGGAAAATGCTTTCCCCACGAGCTTTCGCGTTGACAATGGCCTGAAACAAGGAAATGCGTTGTCACCATCATTATATACTGTATTCTAGGGGCATTCCGAAAATTTTAGATACTAGAATTCGAAAAGAGTTGCCAAACTGACACGTATCACATTTAAAAGCTTATGTCCTCTGGTAGTGAAAGGTATAACTTAGAGGTTGCAGGTTTGTTAGTTTGAAAATTAAAGGGCTGGAGGTATGGGTTAGTTTGACCTTGTCAGTCGGTAAAATGGAGCTCGAGAGACGTGATTTTCGTGCAATGATCTTTTAAGAATTTAAGTACAGCTTAACGTAAGAGCAGTGCGATAATTGTTTAGAAAAGTGTTTTGGGTACTCTGCTCATTCACGTGCAACCGGTTTTAGTTGGTTTCCTTAATTTAAATGCGGCCGACAAAGCCAGGCCGCATGTGAGCCTCCGTCTAGAGTCCTAGCACCGCAGTTACAGATGAAAATGTCGCAGCAGTAAGAAATCTTGTGAAAGAGGATCACCATATTACATACGTGAAAATTCAATCAGTCTAGAAGATTGGGCCAACTGCAACCCAGTTCATAATAAAAATTATCTTGCCTTTCCATGCGTTGCAGTCGCTGGGTTTCACATCAGCTTACTCCTGAGCAAAAAGATGATTGCGTGAAGTGGTGCCGCTATATGCTTAAAAGATTTTTGCAGGAGCAAAGTAAAGACGTTTATAATATCGTCACAGGTGACGAAACAAGGATTTACAATTATGATCCCGAAACAAAGCAACCTTCGACAGTATGGAGTTTTCAAAATGAAAATCCACCTTTGAAAGTTAAACAAGCACGGAGAGTGGATAAAATTATGGTGGCAGTTTTTTCTTTTCTTTAAGATCGGCTATGTAGCAGCTATACAGTTAGATGATCGACTGAAGTGGCAGTAGAGTGTGCTTTACTGCGTTATTGCTTTCCGAGTGTCTTTGAAGCTTGGAGATCTCGCCACCGAAAGTCACTTTCTTCTTCATTACGGCAATGCACGGCAACATACAGAAGCAAAAACTTTGGACTTTCTACATGAAAGTGGAGTCCCTATTCTACCGTACTCAACTTATTCTTCAGATTTAGCTCCGTGCTAGTTTGCCTTCTTTCCAAAACTCAAGAAAAAGCTTTGATGATGCCGCTTTCAAACAAGTGAAGAAGCTATCGCAGCATATAATAATGAAATTTCTGATATTAAAAAAAAAAAATAAATAAAAATATTTGATTCGTGGTTTTTAAGAATACAAAAGTGTATTGATACTTATTAGGAGGAAAAAAAGATATTATGTTAATCTGACAGACGACGATATGAGAACATTAGAAAGAAATACAAAACTTTTATTGAACGCCTGGCAAACAAACATTTTCCAGCAGTTGACATCTACCGGAGGAAATTGAAACTTCTAGGCGTGACCTTTTTTACTGTCTTTTGCAAAGTTTGTCCTAATATCTCTTCCTCTATAGTAGGACTTCAAACAAATGTCCTACTATTAAAAAAAAAAAGCAAATATTAGACAGTATAATTTGTACAAAAATCTTATACAATCTATAGCTATTTTCTACTTGCTAAAGTTGACAGACAAAGAAAGACAAGTCAGAATGGGAAATATATGTTTTATAGTCTTAAGGAATTTTATGAAAAATTATTGGTAATTTAATGTAATTAGTTCTTTAGTGTTGTCTAGTGAAATGGTTCTCAACCTTTTTTAACTTACGACATACTACACTGAACTTCCAGGACATCCGGACACACTTATTTGATATTATTATAAATAATAATAATAATAATAATAATAATAATAATAATAATAATAATAATAATAATAATAATATCATCTTTTATAATAGTGAAACCAATTAATTTTTATAATGACTCTATGTAGCACTGAGCATTATTGCTACTGTTGGAGGGGTTGACTGGTACAGTCTGTCCCGATTTTAAATAATTATTATTACAGTTTTCATGATTTTTGAATTCTAAAATTTTGCGACACACCTTAAGGTACTGCGTGACACACCGATGTGTGGGGACACACATCGGTTGAGAACCACTGGTCTAGAGCAGTGGTCCTCAAACTTTTCCAGCTTAGCGCCCCCTTGGGTGAATGCGATTGTCCTGAGCAATTGGAAACGCCTGAAATATAGGATACTTCAGCCAATGATTAAAAAAAAATCAAAGAGTTAAAACTAATAAAAACTTAAAACATTTAAATTAATGATATATTTCGCAGCAATGATGATGGTGTCATGTAGTAGGTAGCAGTACAACAAATGTAGCTTCTAAGACTTTTAATATGGTATTTCAAAGGCTACTCTGTAACTTTCTTCGGCTTCATAATTAATTGCATTTGTCAATTTTCGTCCTTTTTTTTTTCCCTTCGCGTTCTAATGTTGTATTCTATTGAGTCAACGAAGAGCGAGAAACAGAATCAGTAAGTAGGTGAGAAGATGCAGAACAAGTGATAAAACAGGGAGATAAGAGAACTTCTTAACTATTCGTGGGTTTCTGCATGAAGATGTCTCTGTCTCTGAGTTACTTCCAGCAATTGCTATTTCTTTATCTGTCATCGTAACTAACAAGAAAGGACAAGAAGACTTATTGTGTAGATACTTGATGAGCCATTACTTATGCTTTCCACCCACAGATTTTTCATCTTTATTCTGATCAGTGATTTTGAAACCCTCAACTTCTTGCACGGAGAACCAATTAAGATGGGGTTACATCATGTTAAAAAGTTGCAGTAAGTATGTGTTCTTCTTTCTCTCATGTATCGTGACATATTACATCCAAAAAGAAAAGAAAATCGTCCAACTGTAATTTTAGAAGCTTTAATTAGAGATCATTGGACCTCTCTTTACCAATCACACGTTTGACATATTTGCACACGATTATAATACATTAAATGGTAGACTTTGACTTCTTCAATCGAATGTGAGGTTATTTTATTTATTTCAGCTTCACTTGCATTTGGTGTACCTGCTCTTTATTACTGAAAGTTGTATTTATTCTAGGGGCCGCGGTGGCTCAATGGTAGAGTGTTCACCTCTGGTGTGTGAGGTTCCTGGGTCGATCTCAGCTCGCACCAAGTGGACTTTGTAGTGGACAAACACCTTGTGAGTGGGTTTTCTTACGGTTCTCCCGTTTCCTCCCCTTACATTCTACCATTTCATTCATTTCTCATTATCACCATATCCTTTAGCCTAGCCGGCATAATCGTGGGACATAAAACTGAAAGATTTCATTTGTATTTATTCTGGGAATTGCTATCCTTGCTGGACTAGTGGCTAGCATGCAAGCGTGCGATTTCAGGTGAGAGAGCATTAAATGCATTGCAGTAGTTGGGAGTTGGACTAAACCTTAAACTGTAGGTACATCCAGCATATAATCTCTGTGTTGAAAATAGATGCTAAAATTCAACAAATATCAATTATGTTGAGAATTAAACCTACAATTACTGCCTAAGATTACTCAGGGGCGGCTCACAAAGGAAGTCACACTAGTAGAAATTAAAGTTTTATCAATTAAAAATAAGGAAATAAAAGTTATCTAATGTATTATGACGATATTGTTGATTTGCTGCATGGAGATATTACATATTAATATCTGAAAACTTAAGGAAAAGAACTATAAATTTTAATTCGTCATTGTGTTAATTGTTGTCGTCATAGGAATAATATATTTTAAATAATGATGTTCATTTGTATATAAACAGTTGTAGTACATGCCTTACTTGTGTAATAAACAACAGTTTTAATTAAAAAAATATCTAATGTATTAGTTGCTGTACAGAACAATTAGTACATTAAGTAAGTTCCAAGTTTACCGGTGTCACTTCCCTCACGAGCCACCTCTGAGATTATTATAGTTTAATGTTAATAATAATAGTAGTAATACCTTCATGTTTAGTGCTGCGAATAAGGATGTGCGTGATAATGAGTTGATACTGCATAATCTCGAAAGTGCGTGGAGAAAGCGATATCTCGAAAGATATATCTCTATTCCTATTGTAAGAGTTCTATCTTGTCTCAAATTTCGTTTCGTCCCATGCGCAACCCCCAGCGAACAACTTTTAGGCAAAAATATAGTATTTGGTAAAATATCAATACAAATGCGTATAACTTGATATAATCAATGTGTATCATCTTCAAAACAGAATATCTTATAATCTGAAACAGATAGGTACACAATTTTTATGGTGTTATGTGCCTTAAGAGCGTATATGATCAAAAGGACTACATTCCGCCCCAAAACATCGTCGATAATGACGTAGAACAGAGCAACATTCCGACTGTATTATTTCTAATGGTATAGTACCACAGATCTGCTCAATTTAGTCTCACACCTTTCACTGTTTGTGATTTTAGGGTATTCTTTACAGTTCCGGGGGAGGGGTTGGTGCTTAAACCCGGAAATCAAACTGAATGTTCTGTATCACTTTCCCTCGTCCTATCCATCTCTGAGGGTACGTGGGATTGAGAATATCAGTACGTCGATATGAATTTGGAATGGCGTCCCATCTTGTTAAAAGTAGTTCCCTCTTCTCAAAAATAACTTATGTCCTTAAGGCACACAACACAACAAAAATTTTATACTTGTTTCTTTAATTACCGAGATATTCTGTTCTAAAGAGTAAACATTACTTTGACACATCCTATAGTTAAAATAATACTATATAATGAAGTAAAATATTATTCCAACTAAGTAAGTCCCTTGACAGCAGGTTAAAATATTCTTGAGGTAATACAAAAAGTTTAACACTGACTTAGTTCCGGCGCACTCAGAAGCTCTACTTAGAAAATATTCCAGAAATATTTATTATTGACCACACAATTGTTATTAATACACTGAATATATATTACCTATAAAGCAGTACACAAATAATCTACTAAATTTGTCACGGAACATTGAATCTAGAAGTGAGATTTTCATGTTTTTAAATTAAAATTAACATAGTCCTAACTCATTAAATAAGATTAAAAAAAAAACATTGGGTTCCTTAAGCAAAATAATAATTCGTCTGTCTGGAATGACATAGCCAAAAAATATATGATTGTAAAATTATTGTGCTTCACAAATATTCACTGTACTAGACGAGTTTGTTTATGTCTTCTAACCAGGGCTGGAAATGGAATCCTAGAACTAAGAAGTTTTTCATTAATAGATACAGTCTATTCCGGTTATTGTTTCGAGTGAATTTAATTATATTTTTTCTTCATTTCTTTTTTCAACGTTTTACTAAAAGGACGCCGTCACCTCGCGTCTCTCCACATTTCCTCCTCTGCTTCTTTCTGTGACTGATTGATACTTAACCACATTCATAAGTAGCAGGAACCATCGTGTCAAGTAGGGTGTACTGGTTTTCCGGAGCCTAAATGTATGAAGCAGTAAATTTCCATACTATCATTTTGCCAGAATGGTTCTTTTATGGCAAAGCTTTCAATCTTGCACGTTTTATTTCTTCTATTTGTGTTCATTTTCATTTCTCTTTCGTTTGAGTGGCATTTCACTGTTTCGTAGCACAAATAAATACGGTCTGTATTTGAATGAAACAATTATGGCACAAGTTTTAACAAAAAACACAGTTTGTAAATATTGTTTACTTGCCAGATGGCCTACAAATGAATAAACAGCCAGTATATTCATATTCACTCAGCCAGTAAACTTATATTCATCGCTAATCAAACGTTCTATAGCCATCTACTGAGTCAAACATGACTACAATAAGAATGACCAAAACATCACCACTAATACCTGCTGTTACTACGGTGAGTAATATTCATATTAAAACAATAAATAAATAAATAAATAATGAAACGAACGAAGCGCACATTGAATGTAGTAATGTGACTGACTTAAGTCCCTTTCTCCATAGTTCAAACTTAATTGCTATGTTATATTGCAGAGCAGGAAAAGCAGGACTTAGTTGTTTCCACCACCATTTCAAGTGTCTCCGACTCTATGTGGTTAGTTGTTTAGTGACATTGATTCCTCTTTTAGTCGAATAGTTAGCACGAGTACCTTTGAGACTCCAGGTTTTGGGTTCAATTCCCCATCATACTACAACACAGGATTTTCTGTGCTGATCCATTGTCATGAGCCAATTGCGGAGTTACTTAGAAGTTAAGAAATAGAAACTTCTGAACTAGAAAGCCAGCACTAATGGTGTTGGGAGGCTAATGTTGGCCACGAGATGAGAAATAACGTTTTCTTGCCTTGTCTTGTAATTTTTAAAGAAGTCTCTTCTCCAATCTTGAAATTTTTTTCTTGTCTCACCTCAATTCTCAAAAAGCCTTCCTTGTGTCGTTTTGTAAATTTATACCGTGATTTCTTTACTAACTTCATCTACAAGTTATACTAGAACCCTTCTGAGTCACGACAGATCCACGAAGGATATGATATACAGGATGTTTCAAAACAACACCGGCAACGTTTGGGAGATGATCCCTGACAACAAGATAAGACAAGAAGTATAGAAAAGCTTCCTTTCGGAGTTATAGGCTGCCGAGAACATGGAAAAATGAACTTTAAGGGCCCATAGCTCCAAAGCTATGGGATCTACCGTAGTCGGGTCAAGACTTCATTTAGGAACTAGTATGTGCCCTATCCAAATATCGATATTTCAGAATCCTGTGGTACTTCCGCAACAATTTTTATAGAGATAGTTGGTGAGAACTTCAAATTATTTACCAGTGGCCAAACTGCCTCTATAAAAATTGTTGCTTGAGTACCTTAGGATTCTGAAACATGGATTTTTGAATAGCGCACATATTAGTTCCTAAGTGAAGTCTTGACCTGACTACGGTAGTTTTGAAGCTATAGACCTTTAACGTTCATTTTTTTCATGTTTTCGGCAGTCTATAACTCCGAAAGGAAGCATTTATGCAGCTAGGTTGGTCTATACTCCTCGTCTTATCTTGGTGTCAGGAATCATCTCCCAAACGTTGTCGGTGTTGTTTTGAAACACCCTATATAACAACATTTTTAAAACATATTTATTACTGAAGTACATTGTATAATGACTTGTGTATCTTTAAATATTGTTTAAATGTTGTGTTCGTCCAATCACTTTACCAATTTACAGTTTTTATATGAATAAAGTAACATTAAAACAGTGTTTGAGATCTAAAACTTGAGTAGACTATTGTTGGCTACTAGACTCGTGAAATTTTTTGTCTCGTCTCGATTAGCATTTCGAAATGTTTCTAATCTCGTCTCGAATTTAAAAATGTACTCCTTGTCTCGATTTTCGCCTCGTTTTTGAGACAAGAATAGTACGAAACGAAGAATTTGTCGTCTTTGGGCAACATTACTGCTGGTTGATGCGCTAAATACACACGGAGAGTTAAAACTGCGCCTTCTGGCCGGCCATAGTCCCTTGTACGTCTTTCAGTTTAAGGTCCCATGATTATGTCCTTTAGGCTAAGGGACACGAATGATTAGGGCAAGTGTATGAAGATGGAAGAACTGTCGGAATGATATTGTGGAAGGAAACGGGAGTATTCCAAGAAAGCTCATGGACACAATGTTGTCCACCACAAACTTATTTGGCTTGGGATCGAACTAAGAACCTCACACGCCAGAGGTAAGCCCGACCACTGAGCCATTATGCTTCCCCTTTTCAGTCTTTTGTGTCTGTAGCGCCAGACAAATTAAGTGTGTAAACGTTATTTTTTTTCTTATTTTTCGTCTTTCTTTTAATTTTAATGCCTAACATGGTTTTTACGCAAAGCATGAAAAACGACTGGAAGCTTTCGAAATGTGGGTGTGGAGAAGAATGGAGAGAATTAGCTGAGTCAAGCGGAAAACGAATGAGAGGGTGTTAGAAATGGATAGGGATAAAAGAACAATTTTAATTGTTATTAAGAAGAGAAGGAGAAACTGGTTGGGACATTGGCTAAGAAGGAGCTGTATTATAAGAGAGAGGGTATGATGGCAGGAAAGTGAGGGAGAGTGAAGGAGACTACTACAGACTGAAATAGTGTGACGTCACATCCTTTTCGTTGTCATGGTGATCGCCATTTTATTTTCTAAACAACAAGTAGCTTAAATACCTAAATAACCTAAATGCAAAGCGAAAACAGTGATGAAATATTTCGAAATTCCAAACATTAGAGTGAATGAAATATTTATGTTTCTTTTTTAAATATTTCTAATGAATGAAACTAAAAAAAAAAAAAAAAAACAAAGATATAGAAAGAGAAAAAGAGGAAACAAGTGTACTCATCTTGTTCATAATCAAGTATTAACCTTGAATAATTCTGGAAAAATTGTGATTCATTAATATAAGTATCATAACATTGCATACGTGTACAGGATTAATGTTTAAAAGTTATTTAGAATATATGCTGAACCATTCATAATTGGATGTTTTCTTATTGTACTGTTTCTAAAGGGTTTAAAAAAAAGTTGATAGAGAATGTAAGAAAAGATCTTACCTCTATCCATCCACTGATGGTTCGTATTGAAAAATTCCAAAATTTTCCCTTTTCTTTTGTAATATTGCAGATTTCCATTATCAAGAGTGCACATAAGAAAAGTAAGTGTCCCAATAGAATTAACACTATCTAAAGAAATCTCTAAAAATCGTACATTTTTACAGTTTTCCTTGTGCTGTCAATTTGTCAATCTGCAGGTTACGAAGCTTATACTGTGTATAATTGTTTCTTAATCTGATCACATGATACTGACGTTTACATTAATTATTTGATTTCTACCTTATCACTTAGAGATGTGGTGCCTTTAGAAATAAATTCCTAAGATATTAATCTTTTTTATGATTTTTAAAAAAATTTTATTTGTAGTTTCCTAAACGCATTTCTATGTTCTAAATCTCTACTCGTTCCCACTAACTTTATTAGTCATTAAAACATTTTATAATTGTAAATAAATTTACAGCCGTTGATCTTGTTTGTACTAAACTTTAAAATACACTATTCGCTTCACACGTTTGTATAGGAAAAAACATGGCGATCACCATGGTAACGGAAAGGAAATGACGACATCACTATTTCAGTCTATTAACGGACGCTATCAAAACAGATAAATAGTTTGTGAAGACTAAGAGGTTACCGGTAGACCGTCAAACATTGAAGCTTCTCAGTTGCAGCAAGTGACCTGCCAAAAATGGCAGAATAGCTATGATGATGATAATGATGACATGGTTTGTTTTAAAACGAGGGGATCATTTCACAGCAATTTAACCAAGTCAGAAAATAGGACCGCTTCTTGCCCATTAGAGTAAAAAACAAAAACAAAATCAGAATAATAAACTGATCTGTTACTTATTTTTAAATAATAACAAATTTAAAAATTGTCACATTTGTTTATTCAAAATAAATCGTTATGAATTTTATAACATGATTTTGACCTCAAAATACATATATACTTCCTTTGGCCATTAATTCACTAAAGCCTCGCCATTTCTCTTTAGCTAAAATTTGCATTATGGCTTTATATATCCATTTCGCTGGATTTTATGGGCAGAATTTTCCACAGACACTTGCACACTAGTCATCGTCCAATAAACTGCAAGTGATGCAAACCGGACTTTTCCCCCCCTCTCAAATATGTGTATTTGTTTATGTGTATGTGCATGTGTGTGTGTGGGGGGGGGGCGGCGAGAATAGAGTAACTAAAACCAAGCCATTTAACCAGGATGACACAAACTAATGAAAAATACGAACTTCTCTCCTCTGCCTCTTCGATGGAAATTTTACAATGTGTCATTCACTCGTGTCATGTTCACCAGATATAAAGAAGGAAATTTTAAAAAAAGAGAGAAAAAATAAACATACGACTTCAATATCAGCAAAACTCATTTTGACTGCTTTTAGTTGGCCATTTTTTGCTTTATTTCTTTTCTTTTTCTTTCTTTTTCTTTCTTTCTTTTTTTTTTTGGTCATTTCAAACACGTCACAAGGATCACGATCAGTGTTGCTACATACGCTATAAGAGAACTGAATTACTTACAATATTAACGTCATCAAAAAAGAATGAAAGAAGAGAAAAAAGAGAAGTGAAGAGAGAAATAATAAGTTTAACGTCTCACAATTACTTTCTATAGGCTAAAGGAAACGAAATGAAATCTTTAAGTTTTACGCCCGATGGTTATGCCGGCCTAGACGGTGATGATGAGAAATGAATGAAAATGGTGGAATGAAGAAAGTGGGAGGAAACAGGAGAACTTCGAGAAAACCACGCACACAGTATGTAGACTAAAGGAGACTAAAGGGAATGAAGATGAAAAATTTAGTGTCGTGTGATGATTTAGTGGAAACGGGAGAATTAGGGAATTACACACGGTACAATATTAATTTCTTTGTTTTATTGAAGTTCAGCATGACTTTTCAGCACCGTGGCTATATGAGACGTGGATCTACAGTTTAAGATGGAATCCGAACCACCGTAATGCGTTTATCTTTTTTAATGCTCTCTTACCGGGAATCGAATCTGAAACCATGTGCACGCACGCCATAGCCATTAGACCTACTGGGAGGACATGATAAAATGTTGTTCACCAGAAATTCACGATTTGGGATACAAATAAACTCTACTAGAGACAACAAAGAGGGTCACGCGATGAATGGACTTGATTTTATATGTATTATTAAAATATATATAAATATTTCGTCTAGATATTATGTAACCCGCAACTCCGTAATGTTTTGGTGTTTGCATATTAGTATTATGTGGAACGTACCTTTATGAATGAATGCGATACGAATATTCACCAGTAACGTCACAATTACCCATGAAGAACGTTAATGGATTGACTCCATTAACGAACTCAAGACTAGATTATAGCTCTAGCTATTTATTGCACATAATAATAATAATAATAATAATAATAATAATAATAATAATAATAATAATAATAATAATAATAATAATAATAATAATAATAATAATAATTGAGCTGAGCGAAGCGAAGCTCTTATACTCGGGTTAGCCGTTTGGTTGTCCGCGAACTCCTCCTAGACCGTTTGGCCGATCTCAACCAAACTTAGCACACTGATAGAGTATGTCGTGCTGAGTGACAACATAGGTCGAAATCAAAAATCCGATGTACCATCGAGGAATAATCACCGAAAAACGCTTCCTCCTAGACCGTTTGGCCGATCTCAAGAAAACTTAGCACGCTGATAGAGTATGTCGTGCTGAGTGACAACATAGGTCGAAATCAAAAATCCGATGTACCATCGAGGAATAATCACCGAAAAACGCTTGCATAGACTACAGCGATACATTCCTATTATAATTAATCTGTACCCATTTTACCAACACTGATCAGAGGCGCAATAATTAAGCATATAGCTTAGATGTAATTAAAAGAAAGAACGCTGTAATTGACAGGACATGTTGTCATGGGAAAAGACTATGACAAAAACTATCAGTTTGTTATTGACAAGATTATTAGTTGTTATGGAAAAGCTCATTACGCAGGGAAACGCACGAAATTGGAAGATATGTACAAAAGCTATGGTTGCTGTTGATATTTAATGTACGTATAAAACAGAAGAATAAATCGACGATATCTGGATGCAATTTATGGTTAGTGATTAATAGTTGGTATATTTATTATAATGACGTAGTGATTTTAAGATACGTAAAACGAATCAGGGCTAAAGCGAAGTGTTTATATATATATATTTCGTTTTATCTGGTGCCGAAGACACGGGACTATACTATACTATTTAGTTCCGAAGAATAGTAAGAACTGAGTTTATGTGTATACGTATTTTATGAGTTTCACTACTTTGAGAAGTGGGAAGAGAATCCAAAGAATTAGCAATATGCAGGATTCCGAGATTGAAGAAGTACCCAGTATTTCAAATGAAACCATATCTGGAAATGCCGTAACTGTGTCTGAACATTTCTATTCTAATCTTGTTGATACGATTAGTCAATTACTAGATGCTAAATTTGATCAACAACAAAAATTGTACGAAGAAAAGCTAGATAAAAAGCTAGAACAGATACTAGATGCTAAATTCGAACAATACAATAAAAAGCTAGAACAGATACTAGATGCTAAATTCGAACAACACAATGAAAAGCTAAAACAGAAATTTGATCGACAACAAAAATTGTACGATGAAAAGCTAGATGAAAAGCTAGATGAAGATGGACGAAACGAAAATAGTGAAGAACAAGATGGTAATGAAACCATAGAACCTGTGACGAATGATGATACGGAAGATGCTACAATTGAAGAAGAACCGTCATCTCCGGTCAAGAAAACCTCCACTACTACTACAGGCGTATTCAAAATTGAAGTGAAAGGTCTGCCGAGATTATACCGGTTAGAGAAATTGAAGAAATTGTTGACAGACGATTTGAAGTTGGGAAGCCATACTATTAAGTCGCCGAAAAGAGCGAGTTCTTGGATTTATTTGATCTTCAAAACTGAAGAAGACCAACAGATGGCAGTGAAGACCTTGAATGGATACCATTGGAAGAAGCGAGTTCTGTCAGCTGAAGTTGCCGAAACTGATCAACGTAAGCGAAAATTGGAAAACTCTGTTGATAAGGATTCTAAAAAGGCGAAAGTTGAGCTACCTGTAGAAGATAGAATAAAACAGGCTACAATACCTTTGTGGGATGTTACTTATGGAGAACAGTTGAAGAAGAATAATGAAGAAATAAAATCTTCATTCACGCGACTAATGGATTTATTGCCGAGAAGGAATTTAGATTTAGCAGATTGGACAGAAGAAAGAAAAGAGAAGAATGAAGGACTTGCTGACTTTCTGAAGCATTCGTCTATAGAGAAGATTACGGATGATTTGAAAGATTATGTCCAAAACAGAGAAAGAAACTGCTTGAACGTAACATCGCTCTATTTCCAGATCTTCAATGAAAAGGAAGAAGGTGAGAAACCTCCACCACTACAGCTGTTGTTCAAGAAAGAATATGTGAAAGAAACTATATGTGACATGAATTTTCGAGTATCTCCAGATTATTATTTTCAAGTGAATACTTTGATGCTGTATACTTCCATCGCAGAAATGGTTGAAGTTGACGAAGAAACTTCCTTGGTAGATGTGTGTTGTGCCATTGGAGGAATTGGATTTATTTTTGCTAAGAGTTGTGCTCAAATTCTTAGCATAGATGTAGTTGAAGATGGCTGTATTCCCGTTTGTGACTTATCGTTTAGCTTGATTGAATCTTTTGGCCATGTAACTTAGATTTGAGTTACGGATGGATAACAATTCCTAATTTATTCTCTCAGATGTTATGAGTTGTGTTATGAATACTTCATTTGGACTTTATATTTGAGCAACATGTTATGATGTGATTAATTTATCTTATCTTTGTATTAACTTTGAATGTTATGTTTACCTTTATTTTACTTTACATGTTCAAAAGAGATTTGATTGTGTTAACTTGAAATCCATGACAGTGAACTTAAATTGAAGCTTTTAAATGTAATTATTACCTTCTGATCTTGTTGTTGACGTGTGATATGATGGCAATCTTAATTGTAAATAATGTTGTTTGTATATGAATGTTATCGCTCAATGTAAAAGAGGAACAATTAACTAGTAACTCTGTGTAAGTCATCAGTTACTTATAATTTTGAATAGACCCACAAATAATATTTTTTAATGAATCGACGCTTTATGATATGTGATTAGTAATAAAAGAAAAATGTTGTTATAAATGAATTGATATATATATGGAGAAAGAAGAGAAGAGAAAACTACTTATATTGATGTAATAATAATAATTAATAGGAGAGTTGATTTAGTAATAATTAGTACGAGGGCTATTCAAAAAGTGAATGTTTTGAAAACATACAGGGTTCTTTCCTTCACTATAATACTGTTACGGAATTCCCGTTCTGGGCGACATTCATACAGCGATACATTCCTATTATAATTAATCTGTACCCATTTTACCAACACTGATCAGAGGCGCAATAATTAAGCATATAGCTTAGATGTAATTAAAAGAAAGAACGCTGTTATTGACAGGACATGTTGTCATGGGAAAAGACTATGACAAAAACTATCAGTTTGTTATTGACAAGATTATTAGTTGTTATGGAAAAGCTCATTACGCAGGGAAACGCACGAAATTGGAAGATATGTACAAAAGCTATGGTTGCTGTTGATATTTAATGTACGTATAAAACAGAAGAATAAATCGACGATATCTGGATGCAATTTATGGTTAGTGATTAATAGTTGGTATATTTATTATAATGACGTAGTGATTTTAAGATACGTAAAACGAATCAGGGCTAAAGCGAAGTGTTTATATATATATATTTCGTTTTAAGACTTAACATGGGGAAAAAGTTTTCACGCGATTTTTTTTGTCAACAATTAAATATGGCATTTATTATTGCATAATGGCCAGGAATGATTACGTAGTTTAAGCTCGCTCAGCTCATTTCATTGCAATCGGGTACATCCATTGCATTCCTAGTAATAATAATAATAATAATATTATTATTATTATTATTATTATTATTATTATTATTATTATTATTATTATTATTATTATTATTATTATTATTATTATTATTATTATTCACTTTCGAGGCGCACTAGCGTGATCGTGATAAGCGGCACGTATTTATTACCAACGTTTTATAGTACTTCTTAAACATGCAGGATACATAAAGCCGGTAGCTCATCTTATTGGTTTAGTCTCCAAACTACGGCTCGCGAGCCATTCGTATACTTTGATTGACCAAGTATAGTTGATGTTTTGCGTAATACTGCCAGTTCCCATAAGATGGCACTGGTGCTACAGTATTATTGGTATTATGAACCAGGTAGATCTTGGCCCTTGGGACTTAGTGAAGAAGTCAGTGTGACCCTTAGAATAAAATGTTTGGAGACCCCTGGTCTAGTGGGTAGCGCACATACATTTGATGCATGAGGAACCATGTTCGATTCCGGTTGGGAGAGTTTCATTGTATATAGCCTCATTGCTGATAAAAAAACATATATACAAGTCACCGGGCATAGGATCATATAGCCTGTGGCAATCTAATATTATAACAGTGTAAGTTTTTTTTATGAAATAGTTACTCTCATGTAGTATTGATCACTGCTCAAAATTAATTTTAACATATTATTAAATGCTTCATAATATTTTTAATTCTAAAATTTCGAGTACATCCTATGGGAATGCGTGATACACCAGTTGGGAACTACTAGAATAAGAGCTTCGATTTTTCATGGGCTAGAACAGTGGTTCTCAACCTTTTTATGTTGAAAAAGTGGCCCAATAGTTCATTATAACGATACATCCGTTAATGCAACTGTAAGGAAGGAAACTTGATGCGCATTATATTATCAAAGTTGCAATGTATGTATTAATAACCTCCTTACGATGTTTTCGATATGTGATACACCGAGATGTATAGACAGGAAATGCACCATGAAAATATTTATGGCTCGTGTTACATCGAAGCACTTAATTCATATTAAGTGCATTTCTCCTATGCCCTTTTAACACATAGTTTCAAGCACTTACTACACTTCTTATAATGGTCATTTACTACTTGTCGTTACGAAAGACTTTACTAACTCCTTCGTTAATCTTAACATGGTAATATGATTGCAATGAAGCACATTTATCGCTAAAAATGTCAAAATGACGATAGTGGGTAGTGTTGTCCACGAGATGAAAAATTTCTCTTCTCGTCTCGAAAACGAGACAAGAATTACTTTTTATAAAATTTTCGAGACGAGATGAAAATTGAGACAGGACGATCCATTCACAAATCATAGACAACACTGGTTAGCCGAAGTTTTAGATCTCAAACACTGTTTTACTGTACCATGATTCATAGAATAAAAACTAAACGGCGTGACAAACATCTTGGCATTTGAAGGCGGCGCTCCAAGTTCTCTTTAAATGCTGCTGGCAAATGAGAGGCCAGCGGTATTTCCACGTTTATTTTGTACACATCCACGTTTATCCTCTGTCACCTGATCGCGCTGTAGTTTGTCTGCTTAGCCATAGCCACACCCCTTTACCGCTTGACAACGTCGCGCCAGAGCTTGCGTTTTATTCGTTTAGCTGAAATGCCAAGATGCTTGTCACAGGCTTTATAAATTGATGAAGTGATTGTAAGAATACGATGAAAAGCATTTGTGAATACTTTTAAAGATACACAAGCCATTACACAAAATAGATTTAAATGTTATTATATCACACTCTTCATTGACCTCTCGTGACGCGGAAGGTTCTGATAACTTCCAACGAAACTAAAAGGAAAATCAGGACATACATTTTGTACAGTCCGCGGCAAAAAAAAACCTGCAACATGAGCATGTAAGTTTATTGTGAAACTATGCCTAACAGCCCAGCGTATTAACATAACGTCTAAGTGGCACGAATCACGCCAGGAGAAACCTCGGCGCTCTCCCTTGTATAATTATTTTTGGAGCAAAAGACTTCGTCATTTCATAATAAACTTACATGCTCATGTTGCAGGTTTTTTCCCGCGGACTGTACATAAGTTAACGAAGAAAATGTAGAAACTTTCGAGACGAAATGAGAAGAGCTTTCTCGAGAATGGAGACGAGAAAAGATTCAAGAATTGAGACGAGACCTATAAAATTTAGGAGATAAGATTAGGAAACCTTATAACTTGTCTCGTTTTATCTCCTGGGCGACACTGTTAATGGAGAAAACGACTTCAATTCAATGTAGCTATTCTTATTATTTTTCATGTTAAAAAGATGGAGGAGATATTCTACCTTCGTCTACACTAGTCATTCTTTTCCTCTCCCGTTCGCGTTCATTTTTTTTTATTTTGGTTGGTGTGTGTGTGTGTGTGTGTTTGTTGGATAGATATATTACAAAAGCAAAGTAAAATAAAGTTCGCCCCCTTTCGAGATAGACTGTGAAGGGCCATGGGATATGTGTGGAGGTAACGATTCTATATATTCTTGACTACGGCGGTCATGGAGGTGTTGTAGTCAGAACACGCTCCGACTTTTTCATTCCCCCATTTTGCTCAAGGTTCCTGTTTTAAAGAGGATAGGTGAAATTTAGAGCGTATTGAAACGAGAGTACAAGGTGAAAAAGATTCCCATCCTTACAAGAGATCGAACTCAGGCTCAGTTGGCAAGAAGACAACTCACCATCTATGCTACTATAGGTATGATGGATGATTAAAAAAATATATATACTGTTGAGTCACGATTGTCCGAGTGTCTAAATTAACTGAGGCACTTTTTTTTTTTTTTTTTTTTTTAATGAGATTACGGTTGTAAGAAATGGTGTGCAAATGGCTGTTGTCGAAATGCTAAGTCTCAGAATTTCGGGTTTAGCTGTCTCATCGTGTACCGCTATAACATCGCACCAACAAAGGGAGGCCAAAAAGATATCTCAGAAAACAATCACGGACCTTTTCGTTAAAAACATATATAATTTTGGAATAGTAGTGTAACAATATAATTTGGAATAGTAGTGTAAAAATATTATTTTTTCAAATAAGTTTTAATATACTGTAATAAAAAATTCCTGCATAAAAATTGTTTTGTTATTTATAGTACGTACTGCTGTATCTATTAACAGCTGATCTCCGGATTATTATCCGAGTTTTTGAATATCGGATGTAGGTTCGATCCCAATTACCTCGGATAATCGTCAGTCTACTTTATATACTATTGTACTAATTAAACATCCCCCCCCCTAAACACAAAGCGAATAAAAATGAACTATGTATCAGGAAAATAGAGCATCCTCTTTCTTCGTAACTTTTCACAGCCCATTTTCATGTTAGGAATGGATACTTGTTTTTTCTTTGTCTCCGCGTGTATCTGTCTTTGTGTATTTCGGCATACGGTAGGAAATGAGCTTGGATGCCAGAATCTGTTCCTTTCACACACACACACACAATATATATATATATATATATATATATATGTATATATATATACTAAGAAAATGACCGACGCTAAAGTCAATAAAAGAGTATCTTGTGGAATCGGTGCCAAAATCGGTGTCACAACAGTCACTGGAGTGATGTTAGCACAAGGACTTTTCGTCTCCTTATCTCTCTCCCTTTCATACACACACTTAAAAGACACACACACATACACATCATTCGTTTTGGCAGAGTCTCCCTTTGTCGTAAAGGATATTGTTCACGGTGTCAAGTACCTTCCACATGTACAAGAAGGGTCATATTTACGATGGAGAAGCTGTAAACCCTAGGCTTTTTGGTAGCGGCTGCACTCTACAGCTAGAATGTCAAGTAAACGTTGTCTGAAATACATTCCCAAAGAAGCACATAAAAGTGTGGTCCTATAATGTTTCCTATCATAAGTGACGGTATAGCACTATAATAACAAAAAAGGCGAAAGTAGAGATTGGATAATTATATATATATATATATATATATATATATATATATATATATATATATATATATATATATATATATATATATATATATATATATATATATATATACTATTATACATTCTCTTATATATTTGTGTATAATAAGGATAATTCTCTTCGGATCGTCGCCTTTCAGAAACTGTACAGTGTATGGTACAATCTCTATATGTTGTACAGTAATCTCCGAGAAGTCCTAAAATACGAGTTTTATTTTGCTTGTCTGCTTTGCAGAACGTTCAAACAGACGCAAACCCCAGTGTGCAATAATGATGTAGACCTTATCAGAGTTATGTAGAGAAACTCAATTACAAGTATGCGCATGTGTGTGTATATAGATACACCATTCGTTGTATTTTTCTGTAGAGATGCAAAAAAGCCGGCTTTTTTGAATCGATAGTTTTTTTCACATAAAAAGCCGGCTTTTTTGGAAAAAAACCGAGAATTTTGGAAATTTTGGCTTTTTTCATTTTCATGATTTTTCTATCCAAATAGCTTTCTTATAGTATATTCTATAGTTAGATAAGATTTCCACGACCTGAATGCCATATTTAGCTCTGTAATTCACCATCAAGATGGATGGAGCACATATTTTACGAATTAAAGCTAACATGAAGGATGTAGTATTTGAGGACAATTTTACAGGTTATTTAACTTTATTTTAACTTTTGAGTTATCGACATTTTTTTCCTTCTCTAGATCATTTTAGTTTGTCATCCGTGTTTCATTTCTAAGAGCTTAGTACTCCAGCTTCTAGCACGAAAGTTAAACTTACGTTTTTCTATATATCCGTCAAAGCATACGTTTTTCAATATGTCCGTCAAACCGTATTTCCACATTTCTGTTATACTGTAGTTGTGCAATGATTTAGCAATAATTTTCCAGATACAACCTTGAATACCAATTTACACAAATAATCAATAGCGGATTTAGAAAAGTACTTTGGGAGGGGTTTCTCTGATTGTTTCGTTTTCTAAAAAGTCCTAATTTTATTTGGGAGCAGCTTGAAGTTTATGAGTACAGGCATAACTAATATTTCGTTTCGTTTATATGTTTAGCAATAATCTTCCGGATACAACCTTGAAGATCATTTTATACTGAGAATCAGTGGCGAATTTAAAAAAGTGTTTTGGGAGGGGTTTTCTTACTACTAATGTTTAGTTTTTCTAAACATTCGTAATTTTTATTTGACGGGAGCTTAAAGTTTATGAGTAAAGGCATAACTAATAGATATTTCGTTCGTTTTAGACATTCCACAACTTTGGAGAACAGGCTTCAGTCCGAAAGACCGATCCTCTAACCTTTGCAAAACCGTCACTGCTGGTAATTAGTAATAATAACGATTTAAAAACAATAAGAAAGGAAGTCGGCCAACTCCTACACTCCTAGTCGGCCAGTACACGCACTATTTCTACATTCTCAGATGGAATGAAGGAAGGCTTTGTCAGAATGGTCGAATGCTGGGTTGAATCCCGGACTTCCCGATAGAAGCGCAAAAGCCAACCACTCAGTCACGTTTGTTGAGCAGTTGTATTTAGCTTAACTTAAATATATTCCGTAGTTTTTTTTTTTTTTTTTGTTGTTGTTGTTTCGTAATGATATGTTGAATAACTCTTGTTAAAAATTCAGAAAACTTGAGGACTGGGTAAACCGTGATGGTGGTCAAGGGCGCCCATGTTGTGGTTTCCAAGGAGGGGCAAGTATAAGCGACGTTTCAAAAATAGTTTCAAATTTTGCTGTAACTAATGTAAAAATCCTATTGGATTTTCAATATTCTGAAGTACATTTTCCTCTAGGGGGGGCAAGCGCCCCCTTAACCCCCCTGATGGGCGCCCTTGATGGTGGTTATAAAAAACTTGACTGTAGAATTTCAAGAATATACAGAACCATGTGCAGCCTTTAATTGTATCATACAAATCTAAGTATTTCTCTTATGTTTTATTTTATTATGTTTCAAAAAGAGGGTATGGAATATTTTGAAGTAAAAATACTACATACAATTTTGTTAGTTATTTGTGTATTTTTTGAAAGAAGTTTTTACTCTTAGGGTTGGCTCGTTTACACCAGCTGTTTTTTTTTTTTTTTTAATAACTGGTTTAAACTAAAAAAAATTAAAAGAACAAAAATGCGAATCGTGTGAACTTCATGGTGACGTTTCACATGTCAAACCATCTGCATTAGTCTTATTTCCTTTTCGCCTTTTAATCAAGGTGTCCCATGTTCAATTCTCGGTCGAACCACAACCCTTCTTTCATGTGTAAACTAAGTAGTCTTTCGGATGTCACTTTAAGCGAAAGTCTTCTCCTTGATAACCTCGGTATTACGTAAGGATGTTAAGCCTAAACATACAAAACGAAACCAAATTATATATTTCTGCATGCCTGTTGTTTTATAAAGAAGCGAAGGTTGCTTAAATATATTGATTAAAATTGGTAAAATTTATCGATTGCCTATTTAGCTTCCAACATTAGCTTGGATTGGACTTTCAATGATACCTACATACTAAATTTGTAATTTAATACCTCAGTTTTAGAAAAATAAACACACTGCTGAACAAGACTGCACTTATTTAATATAAAAACACATTTACACGTGACGTTTCGATCTTCTATCCAAGATCCTCATCAGACGTACACTCACGTCCGATGAGGATCTTGGATAGAAGATCGAAACGTCACGTGTAAATGTGTTTTTATATTAAATAAGTGCAGTCTTGTTCAGCAGTGTGTTTATTTTTCTGATTTTATTCGTAAGACGTTGACTATGATTGTGTGTCACTCAGTTTTAGCGTACTGATTATAATACGTTCACCTTTAAATTTTACATGCAAATTAAATTTTACAGGATTTTCCCGTTATTGTTTTACATTTAAAAGAATGACGGGATTTTCCCGATGGCTAGGGCGGGAGTTTCTCAATTTAAGAAATTTACTGACCGGACTTCTTTAAGCTTATGGGACCTCTTCCAGCATAACCCCGTTGTTGAATAATAACACCAAGGCGAAACAAACTTATTTCTGTGAATATGTAATATAAATACATAAAGCAAAATATCTAAATCAAAAAACCTGGTTTAAACCCCAAAAAAGCCTGGTTTAAACTGCCCCCCCAAAACGGGTTTTTGGCATTTTCAGAAACAACCATGGTTCTTGCCAACTCTGCTTACTTTTGTATATAGGAGGTTAAAATGTGTTTATTATATACATTGGCTAATCCTTTGGAATTCATAATGTAAAAATGTTGAAGTAAAATTGTTTAAAATATCTTTTCAAAATTCATGGTTTACTTTCGAGGTTTTATATTATTATCGGCATCAACCACTAATTAAATGACTTTCTGTGTTATAGAGAAGCGAAACAAAGTCTGCTTTATTGATTTAAAGCAGAATTTTGAAAAAAGCCCAAAATTTCCCAAGCAAAAAAGCAAAGCAGAAAAAACCCAGTTTTTTTCCAAAAAAGCCGGTTTTTTTCCGAGCCCTTGCATCTCTATTTTTCTGTAATCCAAAATTTAGGAAGTCCGTACAATAAATGGGGCAGCAAAAGGGGTTTTCTTGATGATACTTCTTTCGTCCAAATTTGTTTTCAGAAAGTAGTCACTGAAGTGGATAGGAACTCAACGTTTTAGGGCAAGTATGCTTTTTTCAAGGAAAATAATTACTATTGGTTCCTTTACATCAAACTTTCTTCCGAAGTTATAAGGGATAAAGACCTTCCTTACAACACCATTTCTCAGCTCTTTCTTATCGCTCTCTTCAGTATGCTTCTGACCTAAGAGGCTAATTTCTTATGATTATTCAATGAACGGCGAACCAAACTTATAGAAGGCCAGGTAATCTTGAAATGATTGGCTTCAGTTCTTTACATTTTTCATTATCTTCTTGCAAGATACTTGTTACTTCCGAAGTTAACCAACAAATGCTGGAACAGTAAGCGATAAGAAAATGTAACGAAGTTCCCATGGGTTTTAAGAAAGTTACGAATTCCCATCACGTATTCCAACTTTGGTTAAGGTGGGTTATTAGCCTTTTAGACATAAATATGAGATTCTATATGTTTACACTTAAAAAAAAAATCTTCAACAACAAGCTTACTTAACTGCTCCCTAATGAGACGAACTTATACCTTATTTGTTTACCTCAAGTGAAGATTAATCTCAAACGTACAGATTTGAGATTTTTTCCCTCGCTTCCTCCGTGTTTGATTGATCTTCGCATCTTTTTACATCTTAAAGCTCAATGGTACCAACAATTTAGCATGGATTCCAAATCGTATATGGATCTTTCTTGGATATAAAATTGAGATCGCGCAATCAAAATAAAGAGCTGAAACTACACTAATATATAAAATAACATGTGTGTGTGTGTGTCGTAAGATTTTCGCATAGAAGGGAATCAACTATAGCCACAACATTTTGTACGCAAATAGACAGGGAGCAGCAACCAACTCTTCAACATATTAATTTGGTTACATGAGTTACATATTACTGAATCCAACTTATTTATGATCAAATTTACCGAAAGATAAATTTTTAGCATCATACATTAATTTTTGGTAGCTTTAATTAGCTAGGTGGGAAATTTTTCTCGTTCTACATGACCTTCAACGCGGCTATGAGAGTCCCGCCTCTTAAAAATAGATATCTGGGGAAACCTGGGAAAGTAAAGAAGGCCGGAAAGTTGTCCTGACAATATCATCCTCAAATGTGCCCAAGTCAAGGAAGTGTAAGGCTAATGGCGGCTCTTAAGGTAAGTTACACATGTTAAAAATTAAAGTTAACAAGGATAGTGTAAAGCTAACAAGGGAAGTTCTAGAGAAACCAATCGACTGCAGAGAAACTAAGCATGCCATTTGAAGGACCAATTCATGCTGATTACAAGGAGCTAATAAAATTTCTCTACGGCTGAGAACTATTCGAGAGATTCAACTTGGAAGTTTATATGAAAAAATGAGTATATGAGCATTTAAACGCGTTAAGTACAACGTTATTAGCAACGAATAGGCCTATTGACATACGAATTGAAATCTATTAAGGTAACAGAAAAGACGGATTTCTTAGTTAAAATTAGTCATTATACTATTCACAATAATTATAGATTAGAGATGAAAATTGATCACTGTTGTTTTTCTATTCTATGAATAAATGACGCAGACTTCCTTGCACCATGAACATTTTATATGTGCAATTGCGTTGCATCCGTTAAGGGAACAGTTCGCATAACCAAAGCTAAAAGCAAATTCGACAGGTGGTTCAAAAGGTATATAATTTGTTCGGTAACCTCCCTTGTGAAACGCAAACTGAAACAACCCGATGTATCGTGTGATCGGAACTGATTCATTAGCACGGACACGAACTTTATTTTATTGTTTTGTTAGTACATCATAACGTCCAGATGAAGAAGTTTCATCTGTTGATTCATCTGTTATTATACAGGTTGTTCAAACCTGTATAATAACAGTAGGTTGCAAGGAGGTGCAATCGTGCATTTAACGTTGAATCTCTCGAAAAGTACTCATCTGTACACGAATTTTATTAGCTCGTTGTAATCAGCATGGATTGGTCTTTCAAATGGTATGCTTATTTCTCTTCAGGTCTTCTCCCAACTCCTCTTGTAAGTGGAGAAAACTAATCTAGTGACCTAATCTGTAAAAGATTTAGTGCACTAGTAAGTTTCCTCCCTCCCCTTAGTATAAAGTAAGAAGAATTTAATTTTTACCTCTGTGACTACCCTTACGAGCCGCCATTTTATGGTGTCTTCACCTCTACACACAGTCCATGAAACTTCATGATGCCTGTCCCGAAAGAGGAGCAACTTTTACTTTTATCTTTAAGTAAAGCTAAAAGGACGAACTTTTATTTAGGAGAGGGACAAGGAAAAAGAAAAAATCGGGGCGGGAAAATATAATTTATTTATTTTTAAAAATGGTACGCTTTACAAAATTCTTGTAATACTAATCCCGATTAATAATTGAACTTTCTTATAATCTGGCTTAAACTGGGATACACTGACTCTCTCAGTAGTGAATGAAATGCTCTGTCAGTCAGTTTTCTAATACAACTCTTTCGAAGTAACCCTGTTCTTTTTTCCATTTGTCAAATTAGGAACTATGTCGCTAGCCAGATAGAACCTATCAACGGGCCACACTGGCCCGAGGACTGTAATTTGCCCATCGCTGAAATAGACCATGAATAATGCAAGCAGCATAATAAAGCATGATATGACTTCTCAATAATAATAATAATAATAATAATAATAATAATAATAATAATAATAATAATAATAATAATAATAATAATAATAATAATAATAATAATGTTTGACTTGTCAAGCAATTGCGTCAAGCTTGAATGGAACACTGAATGCAAAGTTGTTCCCATGTAACTTCGTTACTGGAATTCAGCTTGCGGCATGCTTGCACGTTTTCCAATCAAGCTGAATGCAAACTTGGTCAACTTGCAATTCAAGCTTACAGCAAGCGGTTTGCAAATTGGCTTTGCTACTAGGGGTAAGTTCAATACGCATTGAAATAAAATAAATTAAAGCAAGAAAGCAATTTGGTATATCTTTAACTACGTATATAAGAATGTTAGAGAAAATTCCATTTTGACCTCATATTAGCATTTTGTTTGTTTTCATCAATTAATCCCTTAGTTTATATGACGCTGTTATTGTATTCAAAAACGTGTAAATCTAGGTATTTTCTAAAAACTCCTGTTGGCAATACTGGAAACCAAGCGAACGAAAGTAAAGATATATATGTACATTCATTAAAGAAAAAAAAAACCGGTTAGCAATCAGCTGTTGATAAAATTGGACTCTGTCCTGTTTTCTTTTTGTAAACCAACGCATATACAGACTGTGTGTTTCCAACGCATTGATAACAACTTGACGCATTTTAAACCAAACAAACCAACCAATCAAAGAGAATTTGCATAAGAAAGAAAAAAAGTAATAGCATGAGGCATTACAACAAAATCCAGTAATATGAATATTGAACTCGTCAGTCAGAGTGGAACGGATAATAACTTGTCATTATTGACTGATCATTACTTCTTACTTAATTTGTTTAATTGACTGATTATTATTTCTTAATTTCGTGAACGGAAACAGTTTTTGGCGAAGTGAGTTAGATGTATAAAATCAATTAAATGATACGTATATATGTATGATAACCTTAGCAGAGTGACGTCACATACATAAAGTGTCATTCGACATGATAACCGATATTGTCTCGTGTGTGTGTGTCTCATAATGTCACAACGAAAATATGCATGAGATTATTGCTTAGTCAATTTTTATAGAATGTTAAAGAAGTACTCTATTAAATTGTATGAGGGTACCTCCAAGGTGCTACTATGAAAATTATTTTTATAATACCTGGTGTCTGATAAAGATTGTTCTGTTTTCTCTATTTTTTTTCTAGATACCCAATGTGTGAAGAGAGATGTCAGTGACAAGAATAGCTATTAAATACTCCCAAATTTTGATTGTAATACCCGCCGTTCGCAAGACCATATTTTTTTCAAGATTGCACCTACACAACAACAGAAGGCATTTTGTGCTGTGAAATTCGAAAATACAATGTCCGTTATTGTTGTTTAACGCAGCTTTCGGGGACAGTTTGGGGTCGATCCACCGTACAAGAACTCCATTAAGCGTTCGAATACACAACTTATGGAGACAGGTTGGGGTTCAAAACTCGAATCTGGGGTTGACAACACCCTTGGCGAAGCATTGAGCACCTCAGAGATTCTCTAAAGTTTAACGTCTTTGTTGTCATGTGCAGAACGAAGCGTTATGGGCCATTCATTTTTCTTTACAGAAAGAACTGTAATGAAACACTCGTATTTTAACATGCTCCAGATGTGCTTGATAACATAACTTGAAGAGAACTTCCAATATTTCATTTTTCAACAGGATGGAACTCCACTCCACTTCCATAATGACGTGAGAGGATATCTGAATGAGCATCTTTCACAACGTCAGATAGGCTGCACTGTTCCTGATGATGAAGCTTTGTTGAGATGGCCCCCGAGGTCTCCAGATATGATACCAAATGACTTCTTCCTGTGGGGCTTTGTAAAAGACCGCGCCTTTGTTCCACCATTGCCTCGAGATCTGATGGAATTGCCAGAGTGGATCACAGAAGCCTTTATTGTCGCTACAAGAGACACGTTCATTGAAGCATGGGAGGAAATGAACTATCGACTCTATTTAGCGTGTCAGGAAAGGCGACCACATTGAAAATTTGTAAGGTAGGTAAAAAAAAAATCTTTGTTATATTACCGTGCTTTTGGTGTATAAAGGATTCTAATATCACATCAAGGGGGACGAGAATTTGTTTTGAAACGGGTACATTCGTTTTGGGTACACAAATTGTTAGCTCCACAACGCTGGTCTAATGGTTAGCGTGTGCGTCTTTGATGCATATAGTTCCGGGTTCGATTCCTGATGAGCGAGAATTAGAACTCATTATAACGATTCGGATTCCACCTCAAAACTTTAGGACCAAGTCTCATATAGCCTCGGTGTTGAAAACGGAATCTAAACTTAAACAAAGAACATAATATTGTTTTTCTTTTATTAGAGAGCTACGCAAAATCTCGATATAGTGAACGACTCACTCAATATTTTCAAATATCGGGATTAAAAATCAGATCTATTGATAAATTAAAATATCGACATTTTTCAATATTTCAGTGTTTTTGATAATTTTAGTCTATTGAATACTTAGATCTGTATATCAGTAAAATTTAAACAGGTTTATAACGCCGATCGAATTTCGACATTTTGGCGATGACTTTTGATTGCATATATCTGAAATTGAAATACGTTGGGACATTGGTTGAGAAGTAACCTATCTTCTGGGATGTCATTAAAGATACAATAGAAGAAAAAAGGGGAGAGGCGAAAAAGGTTACAACTGATTGACTCTTTTAACCCTAAGAATTCCAAGGTGGCTTCTCGAACTCGCAAGGTAGCTTTAGTTTTAAAAAATCTAACAAAATGTTGTCACGTAGTTGTTCTTTTTTTAAGTATTTGTTAGTTACAGTTATTTACAAGGCACGGTACCCTGGTGTAACATACTGATTGTGATAAGATTGCACAGACGTAGAGATCATGGAAAAAGAAGTGACACGTATTTTTCTTTATATCGGCCAACAAGCGCACTGATAGGTTCAAATAGGGGGTTAAAAATGGGGGTTAAAATTAGATTATGTGGAATATGGTGAGAACGAGAGGACATATCAGTAAAGCTTAACTGTACAAAATACTTCCCATAGTCGACATAAGGCACTGAGGTATAACACACCAATGCGAAGAAAGCAGAACATCCGGAAATGGACCAATCACATGTACAACAATGTCACTATATGCTACGGAAATGATCGAAAAGAGTAGTAAGGACCAGGAAGAAAGAAGAAACGAAAATAGAAAATGCATGTTTTTCCTTTGCGTGCATATGTCGCCCGTATGCAAATGAGACGCAGATTAATCTCAATGCACGAAGATGGTAGAACATACAGGAAGGATGAAAACGCCGTTCGTATAGACAGCCAGTGAGACAGTACTGAGCAGTGGGTTGCATAAATATCATGTGATGGGAACAACGATGAGATGGGTGTCGGAAATGAAAATGTGTGTAGACAATAGTAGCACAAAAACCAAGATCTTATTATTACTGTTCTGTTGTACGCGTATTTTCGTAATGATGTAATTTTGATACTCATGCTTGGTGCTTATATTACTGTTGCTGTTTATCTTACGTATGTGGACAACCTGCTATTATGTTCTACTGTGCTATGCATTGTTTCCATTACGCGATATGTGCAACTCACTGCACAGTACTGTCTCGCTGGCTGTCTATACGAACTGCGTTTTCATCCTTCCTGAGTGTTCTACCATCTTCATGCATTGAGATGAATCTGCGTCTCTTTTGCATGCAGGCGACGTATGCACGCAAAGTAAAAACATGTATTTTCTGTTTTCGTTTATTTTTTTCTTCCTGCTCTTTACCTCCCTTTTCGCTCATTTGCGTAACATATTGCGACAATGTTGTACACGTGATTGGTCCATTTCCGGATGGTCTGCTTTCTTTGCATGGGTGCGTTATACCTCAATACCTTGCGTCGATTATGGGTAGTATTTCGTACACTTAACCTATACCGATATATCTTCTCGTTCACACTATATTCCACATAATTTCAATTTGACCCCATTTTTATGCCCCTATTTGACCCTTTCAATGCGCTTCTTGCCAGATATAAAGAAGTACGTGTCGCTTCGTTTTCGATGATCTTTATATTTGTTCAATCTTATTACAATCGACGTGCTACACTGGGGTACCCTGCCTTGTTAGACAATTTACCATAGTGATTTTTTAAAGTAGTTCATAAATAGCTTAGAAAACAGGATAATAGGTCCGAAGACTCCCCCTCCTCCTTGGGGCTACCTAGGACCATTTTGTTTGAAGATCATAACAAATTTAATTTAAATATCAGACTATTATCTGGCCAGAATGTCAAAGATAATTTTATCTCTCACGTCTCCGAATTAAATGAAGTATATAAGTACCTGACCATACTACCCAACCAGGCAATGATTTTATACTATTGGCGGCCGAGGTGTCTGTTTTTATACACTTTCTTTTTCATCTCGACATCCACAAATATTACTACAGTTTCATGTAGAGAAAACGAAAATAGTCTCGTGTGTTTTATATACGAGAGTACATGGATGCTTATGAGCTAACAAAATTTAAAATAATTTCTTTAATTAGCCTATATAAACAAATTATTACGTGGGTTTCGAGAAGCCCTTGGGATGATTTGTTGCTGAAAACAACTTGGGACTCTTAGATTTAAACAGAAAATTATTGTGCGAAGACAAAAGGTTAGCTAAGAACCGTAGTAAATGGAAGTTTCTCAGTTTAAGCAAGTAACCTGCTAATAATGGCAGATACGGATGATGATTACGATGATAATTTATTGAAGACACTAAACTAACTAACTCTATTGCCTATGGAATCTGGAAGTTCAATGCCGCATTCACAAAAGCTCTCCATTGACTTCTGTTCTTAGCCGACTGGATCCAGTTTCTACTTTGTATTCCTATTTCTGCGAGATCCATCTTAATATTGTCCTCCATCTGCGCCTATGTCTTCCTAATGGTCGTTTTCCGATTAGGTTTTCAATTAAAACTTTGAAATCTTTCATACCTTCTTCCATTCTGGCTGTATGATCTGCCCACCTGATCATCCTGCACTTGATGACCATAACAATGTTTGTTTGATAAATGGTATAAATTATGCAATTCCTCGCTATGAAATTTCCAACATTCCCCATTCCCGTTCCTCTTGGGTCCGAATATTCATCTTATGATGTTCTCAAATACTTTCAGTCTCCCTCAAAGTAAGGGACCATGTTTCGCAACCATACAGAACAACAGACATGATTATCGTTTTATATTTGGTCTAGGAATTAATTCGTGCGGGTGGACAAGAGATGGCGCAACGAACGGAGCGTCCCACAGTTCCGTGTATCCACACATGTGTTGCAAACCCCTGTCATCGCGTATCGTTCGTAGTATAGGGCAGTGGATTAAAGCGTCAACAACACCAGTTTGTAGTTAAGTGAACATGGCGCAATTTGTGCCTGATAAAGTGTTTTTGCGGGGTGTCCTGCTGCATTACTTTAACATGCAGAAAAGTGCGACTGAAAGTCATCGTATTTTGGTGGAAGTGTATGGTGACCATGCTCTAGCTGAGCGAACGTGTCAGAAGTGGTTTGCACGGTTTAGAAGTGGTGATTTCGGCTTGGCAGACCAAGAGCGAGCTGGACAGCCAAAAAATTTCAAGACGAAGAATTGACAGCATTGCTCGAGCAGGATTCGTGTCAAACGCACGAACAACTTGCAGCAGCATTAGGCGTTGATCAAACAACAGTCTCCAAACGCTTGAAAGCCATGGGAATGATTCAAAAGATGTCACATTGGGTTCCACATGAATTGAAAGACAGAGACGTTGAAAGACGAAAAACCATTTGCGAATTGCTGCTTCAACGACAGAGCAGAAAGGGGTTTCTGCATCGAATTATTACGGGTGATGAGAAGTGGATCCATTACGAGAACCCTAAACGAAAAAAGGCCTGGGTGAAACCAGGTGAACCAGGTCCATCACAACCAAAACGAGATATTCACTGTGCAAAGGTTATGCTGTGCATATGGTGGGATATGAAAGGTGTGGTGTACTATGAGCTGCTGCAACCGGGTGAAACTATGAATGGAGAACGTTATCGACGACAATTAATGCGTTTGACGCAAGCTCTGGCCAGAACACGACCAGAATGGGAGAACAGACATGATAAACTTATTGTTCAACATGATAACGCTCGCCCACATGTCGCAAAACCGGTCAAAACCTATTTAGAAAATGTCGGATGGAAAGTTTTACCCCACCCGCCGTATTCACCAGACGTTGCTCCTTCGGACTACTACTTGTTCGATTGCATGAACAACGATTTGATTGGACAGCGGTTTACTTCTTCAGAAGATATCGAAACATGGGTCTCTGACTGGATCGCTTCCAAGGATGAGGACTTCTTTCGCCACGGAATCCGTACATTGCCTGACAGATGGGTGAAAGTGGTGGCTAGCGATGGACAATATTTTTCTTAAGGTATTTATGTATTTTGTGTTTGTACTACAGCTTCAATGTGTGCGTACCAACCGCACGAATTAATTCCTAGACCAAATATAAATTTTAAGCTTCAAATTCCCTGACAGAATTCATGACGACAAAATATTTTGAAATGAGCAATAACAAGAATTCCCTGTTTATAGTTGACATTTAATTTCTTGGTTAATATGGTTTTGGTATGGTTTCCACTTTGCCGAAAGTATAATTTTATATTTTAACGCATCCATAATCTACAGTATTACGACCCCGACGAACTTTTCTCTGTATTTACTTCTAAACCTGTCTTTACTTTCTATTGTTCTTCCATTCTCCTACTATATTTACATCACTGAAGACACTTTCCTTCAATATTGAAAGGTAATTAAAAATTGAGTGACACTCTGACATTCTCCATTTATTTCCTATGAGTAAGTCCTGTTTTAAAGAAAGAAAGTACAATTCTTATGCTTTTGTGAATTCTAACAAGTCTATATTACAGAAACTTCCTCAAGATCTTAGTTACTATTTGGAACGCAAAGTAGTATCGCAAGAAATCAAATCACTCTGGTTTCTTATTTAAACTGATTCAAGTATCCAAGAAGACGCGCTACATTTGCAACTAAGTCACGAGCTTTGCTGCTTGTTGTAAATGCGATTGAAAACCAAGAAAGATGTTCTTCCTAAATGTGAAAGGAATAACATTAAATTTAATGGGTGTAAGAAGACGTTACAAATACTATAGATATGCAAATTCAGAATATTTTAAATTGATTATTATTACTATTAGTATTCCTTCCAATAATAAAAATTTAAATCGAAATTGGTTGTCCATCAATTATACGATATTACTCCATTACTACATCTATATTTTTTTTCCCTTTCATTCGAACTCACTATTTTCGAATTACAATTATAAAGTTTGAACCTGAGTAATAAAGAAACTGTCTACCATATGTTTCCTCTATTGTCTTAATATCCTTGGCTGCCAATAGAGACGGATCTAACCCGGGGCCGGGGGGCCTAGGCCCCCAGTTTTTAATATCTTTGAGTTTTACATCCCACGATTATGCCGGCTAGGCTAAAGGAGACGGTGATGATGACAAATGAAAGAAACGGTGGAATGAAGAAAGTAGAAAGAAACGGGAGAACCCCGAGGAAACCCACGCACACGGTGTTTTTCCACCACATATTTCACTTGGCGAGAGCTGCGATTGAACCAGGGACTCCCAGTTTTTTTGAGTGGCAAATATAATTGAAACTTTGCATATTTTTTTTAAAAGTCTATAGTAAGAGTTCCTTTTATTCTTTATTGCAAAAGTTTTGAAACATAGTTTCAGTTGCAGTTTTTCTGTTATGCAATGTGTAAAACAATACTTGATGTCCACAGTGTCAACGTCCAACCTAGCCATAATTTCCAAAACAATGCTTGAGGTCCACAGTGTCAACGTCCAACCTAGCCATAATTTCCAAAACAATACTTGAGGTCCACAGTGTCAACGTCCAACCTAGCCATAATTTCCAAAACAATGCTTGAGGTCCACAGTGTCAACGTCCAACCTAGCCATAATTTCCAAAACAATACTTGAGGTCCACAGTGTCAACGTCCAACCTAGCCATAATTTCCAAAACAATGCTTGAGGTCCACAGTGTCAACGTCCAACCTAGCCATAATTTCCAAAACAATACTTGAGGTCCACAGTGTCAACGTCCAACCTAGCCATAATTTCCAAAACAATACTTGAGGTCCACAGTGTCAACGTCCAACCTAGCCATAATTTCCAAAACAATACTTGAGGTCCACAGTGTCAACGTCCAACCTAGCCATAATTTCCAAAACAATACTTGAGGTCCACAGTGTCAACGTCCAACCTAGCCATAATTTCCAAAACAATACTTGAGGTCCACAGTGTCAACGTCCAACCTAGCCATAATTTCCAAAACAATACTTGAGGTCCACAGTGTCAACGTCCAACCTAGCCATAATTTCCAAAACAATACTTGAGGTCCACAGTGTCAACGTCCAACCTAGCCATAATTTCCAAAACAATGCTTGAGGTCCACAGTGTCAACGTCCAACCTAGCCATAATTTCCAAAACAATACTTGAGGTCCACAGTGTCAACGTCCAACCTAGCCATAATTTCCAAAACAATACTTGAGGTCCACAGTGTCAACGTCCAACCTAGCCATAATTTCCAAAACAATACTTGAGGTCCACAGTGTCAACGTCCAACCTAGCCATAATTTCCAAAACAATGCTTGAGGTCCACAGTGTCAACGTCCAACCTAGCCATAATTTCCAAAACAATACTTGAGGTCCACAGTGTCAACGTCCAACCTAGCCATAATTTCCAAAACAATACTTGAGGTCCACAGTGTCAACGTCCAACCTAGCCATAATTTCCATCTTGAGAGAGTTAAGTTAGAAACTTCTGCAAAATGTCAACTCATGAAAAATCGTAAACTTATGATATACCTATCATAGTCTAGGTTCTGGCTGCCCATCCCCCAGTTTTTAGCTTGTAGTTCCGCCACTGATAACTTTTGACAGAATATTGAGAGAAGACAAACAATAATTACTAACAAAGTATTTATTTTTAAACTGTTTTTGGAAGAATTTTCTACAAATGAATATAGAACGAGTCACTGAACGTTAAGACTATGTATGACTTTCTTTAAGCTCCAAATACCTCACAATTGATGGGAGTGCAGTGATTCAAGGAATTCGTTTGATGCAGTTTAAATCAAGGGAATTCCGTCTTTTATTGAAGACAGAGCAGAGGACGGAATTGGCTTTTAACTCAATGCGTAAGCAAGCATTGGTTGAATCCTATTTAAACAGAAAACATTCTTGGAGCAGGAACTAGAAGCATACAACATTCAGCAAGTTTCTAAACCTTTGTATGACTACGTTTCAAGTGGAACATTGTGCATTCAAACTAAAAAAATGTTTCTTCTTTTAGAAAGGTCGGCTAAAAGTTGTTTTTTTAATTAATTATTTTTCTTTAATTTACTTTTAAATTCTCTTATATATGTAACGTAACATGACCTATTCTATAGGCCTGCAGTATTATGTGATTCTCCTGACATTCCAATGAACTTAGAACGTATTCAAACACCCTTTTATAAAGTATGCCCTCCCGGGTAACTTAATACCTAGGCCACATTCCTTTTGTGCACGGAGTCCTGAACTCGATTACCGGTGTAGTAGCCTTGAAATTTGAACACATTGCTGTGGTCCGGATTTGACCCGTTTCATATCGTCTTGGTGCTGAAACGGACGCTAAATTCCATTGTGGCCAATCACTCTTATAAAGTAGCTAGCTTTGACTAAAAACCAGTCTTGAATATCATAGAATGAACTCTGAAAGTCAGTGAACAGAATTATTTAGTTTTAAGCAAAGTAAAGAGCACCCATCGGCTCGGCACTACGTTCGGGTCGCCTAACTCCCCCTCCCACTCCAGTATCAATTTCACATAGTGTTGCTCAGTGGCGCAAATCTGTCTACAACATTGGGGGGGGGGGGTAAGACCATTCCCATATTTATAAATAAAAGCGATGTTTCAAATATGTATAAAGTTGAAAAACAATGCCGTTGAGAATCAGGGGAGCAGAGTTCTCTTCAACATTGGGATGCAGGCAGATTTGAGGCTTATTCTTGGCGGACGCCAATTTCATCTCACTTTCCTTTGTAGCAATCGGACACAAATCATCACATTTCTCCCCAAAAAACACATTTCAAATCGGATTATTGGGGGGACAGCCCTCCCAGTTCCCAGATTGAAGGGGACATGTCCCTTTTATCTCCCCGGGATTTGCGCCAGTGTTGTTGCCCAGGAGACGAGATGAGAGTAGAGAAAATAAGGGTCTTTTAATTCAACATGTTAAGATAAACATGACAATTCTAGTTTCTTTTGGGGATGCAAGGTGAGAAATTTCATGAATCTCGTGGGCGCAACACTGCTTGAAGCAAGTTTTTGATGTCAAACTTTGTGTTAATCTTGTAAGACTCATAGTATAAAAAATATAAATTGATAAAGTGATTGTACGAACAAAACGAAGAACACTTATCAACGTTTATAAATACGCAAGCCATTACATAATATACCCCAAAATAAATATACAGAGTTGCCCAAAATAGGTATACAGACCTACATATATAAAACATACAGGACGGTATACCTACTTTTGGGCCGCTCTGTGGTTTAAATGTTGTTATATAAACTTTTCGTGGATCTCCTGTGATGCGGAAGGATTAACATAAGTTCTAGATGAAATTAAGTATATAAGAAAATCACGGCACAAATTTTGTATATAAATTTATAAAACGAAATCAGAAAAGCTTTCTCCAATATCAAGACAAGACGAGACTTCAACAAAATTTTAAGATTTCTAGCTTCGTCTATTCTTGTGGATAACATGAATTTTACAAAAAGGCTTAGTGAACCTTAAAGCCACACTACCACAAGGGTTGGGTGAGAAACATTCTCTGTCTCCACTAGGAATCGAACTCGGACCGCCCAGTTGATAGGTACACGATTTGCCGACTAGTCCAACACTCCTTTCTTCCAATTTACGTACAGTGACAAATATTGGAGTTCAAAATTTAAACATAATGCAGAAAGTTGCATGTAAGGGCCGGGAAGAGTGTCGTGAGCACGGAAAATATGGAGGATGGCGCGTATTGTTTGTGAGACACATTGAATAAGTCGTGGCAAGCGTCAGATTGGCCCTATATGGCAAGAAATAGAACTAGTGCTTGAAGCCAAAATATGTGCATTATGTGTGTATAATTCCCTTTTAGTGAGCGGAGGCGGTAAGGAGATGGTAAGAATATACTTATGTATTGGTTCTCACCACATTTGAGGCTGTCTGGTTATAAAAATCCATTGTCGTCTCGTTAATCAAGACGAGACGAGATTTACCCTTGTCGCTAGCAACACTAAAAGCATTCCACATTACTGCTTACATTTCTCATGGCTCTCACTTTCCAGTCTACTCAGGCCATGATTTCAAAACGAGCTAAACGAGCGAGCCATTTATTAAATTCGACTCGACTCGAAACTCGATCTCAAAACAGTGACTCGGCTCGGAACTCGATTCGAGAAAATTACCTTTGACTCGACTCGAAACTCGACTCGAATTCTCTTCGAGTCGAGTTGAGTTTTAGCTCGACTCGTGCCCATCCTTACTTACGGGTGATATGTCGCGCCAAACTATTTACAGGGGACTGGGTACAAATGATTTATATACCCACGACCAGCAAAATATATTCCACTGACTCCAGTGCCCAAAAGGGCACGTTGATAATGGTGTCGCGAACATTACTAGTGGATCCGCAATGAATGGAGCCGGATACTGTTCACGGATAAATTCCGATACAGTTGCGAGTGCAATTCTTATCGTACACTGATATGACACGAACAAGAAACCCACTTCCATATCATGAATATTATGAAGAGGGATCGGTATGGTAGTAGTGGTGTACTGGTCTGGGCAGTCATTATGACGATGGTCGCACAGACTGCACATTTTCGATTTAGAATCCATCACTACCCAGAGGTATATTGACGAAGTTCTGCATGCCTATGCGCACAGTCAGCCCACATTTTCTGCTAATGGGTGACAATGCCTGTCCTCACCGAGTCACCGGGACTATCTAGAGACGGAAGACATCCAACGCATCAAGAGGCCAGTTTGATTTCCCGACTTAAATCTGAATGAACAAACTTAGGACGCATTAGTGAAACGCATTGGAGTCCGCCAGCCACTCACAGAACACACGGAGTGCTCTGCACTTCTCATGAGGAGTGGAATCAGCTGTCCCAAGAGTTCCTCAACAACCTAATTTCAGCATGGAGCTTCGGTGCCAAACATGTGTTATCATCCGGGGTGATCATCTATCTCATATTAACTCGTTTCTATTGGCGGCAGTCTCTCTCAGAGTGCTTTTTCGATGTGAGTTCTGTTTTTTTTTTTTTTTTTCGTTTGCTCTGTGTGACTCTCTGTCACCATGTTTCTTGCAAATGCGGCCTGTTCCGTTTGGCGTATGTGAAATGTGTTGGTATGGTGGCTCCCTTTGATGCGATTTATTTATGTTCTTTGTGCTCTATGTCCTCGAATAGACACTGTGCTTAAGTTTCAAACCCCAGTATGGGAAGAATAAAATTTAATTTGGTATTTCTCGGCGGAATACTTAAATCACAAATCAACTAGCCTGCTTATTGGAAAAGATATGACTTAATACATCAATTTGGAAATCTAGATACGGAAATAATTTTTGTCACTAGCGTCAACATACCAAAATTTACCTTCTAGAATGAGCATTTATAATCTCTTGGTACAAATGATTGTATTTTTCTTACAAATATTTCTTTTCTCTCTCTCTCTACTAAAAAGCATATTTAGAACGGTAATGTTCATAGTTGAGCGAAGAAGATCGCATGGAGGACTGATATTGGGTTATTAAATATTGGGTTGAGTAGTAGGATAACAGAAAAGTTATTTGATTTAAAATATATATATATATATAGAATCCCAGACACGAAGAGCATGAAGATAACATGTTGGTTCGTATTTCTCTCTCTCTCTCTCTCTCTCTCTCTCTCTCTCTCTCTCTCTATATATATATATATATATATATATATATATATATATATATATATATATATATATATATATATATATATATATATATATAGATATATAGATATATATATATAGATAGATAGATAGATAGATAGATAGATATAGATATATATATCACTCATTTGACATATTATTGTACTGGGCAATGAAAGTTTTGGTAGATTCTAGCCCTTTACCTAAGTGTGGTCACGTGGAATATTTAAGTCTGTAAAGAAGGGGTAGACTAGTTAGTTTATTTTCTCACTGATTCAAAAGGATATATTGAAAACGAAACTGGAAATTTGAGAATTCAAATGAAATGATAAGTTAAAAAATTAGGGTTAAAAGCGGGTACCATGTATGGAAGTGAATAATCATAACTTCAATCTTCTAATATATGAAGTTGAAAGTTACTATGTTTATGACTTAATAACTATTGAACCACGTGACCGATCTCGATCAAATTTTCAATATAGATGAGGTTCGGGCCTGGGATGGTTTGTATTATTTCACTTTGACGGTGGAACTTAGGGGAGTTGGAATGACGAATGACGAATATTAGTGCCGAATCCACAGTTTTCGGGGTCGCTCAGATGGACAGTGACACTTCCGATCCCGTTTAAGTCCAAATTCAGTCCCGATTGAATTTATGTCCAAAATGAAAGTACTCTTCCCGTGGGAAGAATTTGCAATTTGTTAGTACTCTAAACAATTCTTCTAAAACAAGGTCGAAATATTGTTCTCGTATCGAGATGCCAAAGCTCAACAGATGGATTACTATAATACAGTGGAAATACAGATACGTTAGAGCTCTCTACAGATTTGTTTAAAAAACAACTTTTATAGAATGATAACACTCTTAGTGTCATAAAGTATTTGCTTATGAGATGATTTATAAAACCCACTTACAAATCAATGGACGAGAAAACTTAATATGCAGTGTGCAATGTGTACGATAACGAAGAAAGTGTGTGTTTCTATAGGATTCTAAGAAGAAATACATTTTCAAAAGGCATTCTCTTATAGTCTACTACATATATCACTTCAGTTCTTCACTACATAATTTCAGAATTCCAGTAAACCCTGTATCTGCACGAAACGTAGCACAAAGAGGAGGAGTACGGGAGAGAGACAATTTGTTCAAAAAGTGAATAGAGAAGTTAAACTTCGAAATTAATATTGATTATACCAAAATCAAATCTTTTACAGTAACGATATTATATTACTATTACTACTACTATTATTATAATTCATAAGCAGTGTTGGGTAAGTTACTTGTAAAAATGTAACGCGTTACAAGTTACTTTACTTTCTCTTAAAATGTAACGCGTTAGTAACGCGTTACTTGCCTCAAAAAGTAACTGTTACTTTACTTCGAAAGTAACGCGTTACTAACGCGTTACTTTTAGGTCCGAAATTTTGAATATGTGGAAAAAATCCTATTACTTCAGTTTCCGTACTGCTATTACTACCGCTATTATTATTATTATTATTATTATTATTATTATTATTATTATTATTATTATTATTATTATTATTATTATTATTATTATTATTATTGCACGTTCTGAATAGATTTATGTAAATGCAAGGACAATTTTTTACTTCGCAACTATATGAACATTTTAATATAATGTAACATTGACTAAAATGATATACTGCGTTACTCGTAGGGATGGGCACGAGTGAATTCGAGCAAGTTTTTGTTGAAACTCGATTCGACTAGAAACAGACATCTTTGAGCTCGACGGCTTGAAAAATTTCCTCCAACTCGACTCGAATTCGGGTCGAGTTTCGAGTCGAGTCGAGTCAAATCTGGTGTATAGTTTTGAGTACTCTCTTCAAGAATCTTACATAGACAATATAATTATTATCAATGGTACTACTACTACTACTTCTTTTCCTTCTTCTTCTTCTTCTTCTTCTTCTTCTTCTTCTATTATTATTATTATTATTATTATTATTATTATTATTATTATTATTATTATTATTATTATTATTATTATTATTATTATTATTATTATTATTATTATTACAACACTGTGTATAAACATGAAAGATAGGCGGTTTATATATGAATACTAAAAAAGTAGTTGATTGCCAACCTCGGTAGTCGTGAAGTCTAGGAGTAAAGGACATTGTTCACGAGCTTCTGAATTTGGGTTGAGGGTCTAGGTTGAGTATTCAGGCTTGAGCCAAACGTTGTTAAAAGTTATAAGGCACTGGCCAAATATCTTCAAAACTGCTCGGCCCGGGTTTAGAATTGTCAAACACTCGAGCAGATCGGCTCACAGCTCATTCACTATCGACTCAAACCGAGAAGTGAGCTGAGCCAACAACTCACCCAACCGAGTTGGCTAGAGCCCTTCGCTCAGTTGAGTCGAACCGAGCAGATGGCTTATCCAAACCAAGCCAGCTCGAGCTATCGGCTTAGTTAAGCCGAGCCGAGCTAAGCTTGTTATAAAAATCTCTTGTAGTCTCGCTATCGAGACGAGACGAGATGCGAGCAGTGTCCCCTCTCGTGAGCAACACTAAAAGTATTCCATATTACTGCTTAGCTTACATTTCTCATGGCTTTCGCTTTCCAGTGTAATCAGCCCATGATTTCAAAACGAGTTAAAACGAGCGAGCCACTTATCAAACTCGACTCGACTCGAAACTCGACGCCAAAAACAGTGAATCGGTTCGGAACTCGACTCGAGAATATTACTTTCGACTCGACTCGAAACTTGACTTGGATTCAAGTCGAGTTTTAGCTTGACTCATGCCCATCCCTATGCGTTAGAAAAAATGGTTGCTTATTATTATTCTGCTGAACTAATTATATAATAATAACAATGTTGCTATGTAAAATTAAAAATACAAAATATAGAGAAACATTACACTACAACTGACGAAATGAGAACACATGAACTGAGGGTGAATCAAAATTGCCAATAACTCTAAAATCGATACATGCTTTTTAAAGCTAGTTGTTCCAAACTCTATAATCAACGGGACTTTAGGATATGCAAACTGATCTAAAAGAACCCTAATATTACATACCATCAGCATTACATCAATAAAGTAGGCCTGCTCATCAGAACACCGTTTATTCATATTAAACCCTTACTGAATGTCGTTCATTATGGCACCCTAATTGTTGATAAATATTTTCCGCCGGGGCACCACTTTACTTTTAAATTCTGTTCAGCAGTGGTTTACTTACGATTTTGTTTCGGTGGGGCTTTGCCTGAAAATGTGAAAATTCTGCAAGATATTTTATTTACTTTACTATAGTAAATAAGATTTCGGAGGGGGGGCTTAAGCCCAGAATTCCCACCCCTAAATACGCCACTGCTGTTCACCATCATCTTCAGCTTTTAAGAAAAAGTATTCTTTCAAATGTTGGAACGATAAAATATTTTCGTTCTCCATCTTTATAAAAACAACACCATTCAAAGTAAAACAGACTATCAGTACCATTGCACTCATAGTTCGCTCACTGAATGCATTGATTTGGAGCTCTCAAAATCTAAGGCAAAATCTTCCAGGTGGTTGCAATCAGTACACGTGATTTCCCTGAGGCTGCCCTAATCTTCCAAAAGCAGCAAGTGGCATTATATTTTGTTATGTAATTAAACAAATCAATGTATTTGCAAGTCTACCAACGTAAAGTTCGTAAGGCGAAACGGGAAAATGCACATCGAGATTTCCCGTTCCGCCTTGCATTAAGATGAAAAGTGATAACAGGTTTTACATGCTAATTTCATTGCTAGAGGTCATAAGGCGAAACGGGAAAAGGCAAACAGTGTAGGAATTGTCGGTCACTGACATCGTTCATGCTCCATTGTTCCATTCTGAGAAATTCACTTACAGGAAAGAAACATTTGTTTCCGAAAAAGATATACATATATTGTAGTTACTCATCCGAAATGTAACGCGAAAAAGTAACGCAAACTAGGTACGTTACTTAAAAATTTGTAACGCGTTATCGTTACTGTTACTTTGGAAAAAAAGTAACGCGTTACTAGGAAACGTTACTTAAAAAGTAACGCGTTACAAGTAACGCGTCACTTGCGTTACGTTACTTCCCAAGACTGTTCATAAGTACTGTATACCCATGTGTTGTCGTAACTTATACAACCTAGGACCCATTTCTCAAAACGATTAATCTTGTAATACTAGTGTAAAACTTTCCAAAATCAAATATTTTACAGTTGTATGTTTACTATAAAATAATGACAAATTAGAGATATCAACATTAGTCTGTGCCTCTTTGATGATCTTTCAGGCCTCTAAGAGGGATCCCCCAATTTTTAGGGATCACTGATCAGTTGGACCTGATAAAAACAGAATACGTGATTATGTTATTTATCTTATTAAGTACCAAAGTGTAAGCACCTATTTAAAAAAAATGAAAGTTCCTATGATCCCAATTGCTTCACGAAACTGAATCAACACCAAACGCTTAGATGGAGCCACGGTGGCTCACTGGCAGAGCGCTTTCCTCTGGTGCTTGGGATCCCTGGTTCGATCCTCGGGAAAGTTAAGTTTCTGGTGGACAATATCGTGTCCGTTGGTTTTCTCGGAGTATTCCCGTTTCCTTCCACTTTCTCATTCCACCAATTCACCCATCATCATTCATTTGCTTTAATCATCGCCTCCCTTAGCCTAACAGATATAATCATGGGACGTTAACCTGAAATATTTCATTTCATTTTTCGAACACTTATAGTACTGCATCAAGAAATCAAATTAATTGCATATCAAATTCATACCTCGTACTGGATAGCACTGTGAAGTATTAATAATTCGAATTATTTTCAAAAAGTATACAAGAGGACTATAGTATTGTAAAATTCTTACATTTCATCTGTGTTATTGATAAAGAGTAGGGGAACGATGAACAGTCAATCAGCATCACAGACCGAACCATGGGCATCGCGGCCACTGTACAAAACACAACTACAACTGTATCTCGTCAGAAAATGTTAGGACTTCAAACAAACATTGCGTGGCATTTAATGTAGACATTAGGCCGAACCATAATATTAAATGGTTGCAGTCTTTTCATGTTACGAAATGAGGTATCTGTGATCATGAGAAGAGAAAATTTGCATCGTAACGGCTTTTGAAAAAAGAAAGAAGAAAAAAGTCATTGAATTATCTTGAGTTACGAAACACAAGGTAATAGCTCGCATTCTTCACACACTTGCTCGCCACGTAAACATTTCAAGATGGACAGTACACGAAAAAACATGTTTCAATGCCTCTACATTTCTCTGCTTCTTTTGAAATTTAAATGCAATAAATCTTTTTTCCCTTTCCTTTGTACATACTTTTTTGAGTAATAATTCTTCGAAATAAAGATTTCCATTCTAATGAAATGCAAGTATTAGTAAATGTGTGTATTATACATTTTTAGCACTTACATGATGCTCTAACGCTTCTTATACAATCCTCAATATGCTAATGCCAATATCAATGACGAATTGATGTAAAAGGTTATTCCGAGAAATTCATTTTGTCCTTTATGGCTCTCAGTTATTGCATGGCACAACAACATAGCAAGAAATTGAGACCAGAAAATCAGGACAACTAACAATATTCACGGATACTTAATATATAAATCAAACTCTTCCTAATAGTCTAGTCGCTAGCGCGTTGCGCCTTTGGTGTACGTAATACAGGGATCGATTCCTGGTGGGAGAGAATTGAAACTCGAACGCATTTCAGTGACATTCGGATTTCATTTTAGATTGTAGGCCCACGTTTCGTATAGATTCGGTGCTGAAACAGGACGCTAACCATCAACAAAGGATCATTAATAAATCAAACGAAACTCATTCGTTTTACTTCAAATGAAAATATATGGTAATCATGTGGCAATTACTGGATACAAGAGCTTCATCCTGGAGCCAAATTAGCGAATATTGGTTTTAAATCTTTGTACTATCTCAAGACCATTTACTTATTATAGATATAATCTTTTCAGAAAACGAGTAAAATGTGATTATGAGAATAAGAACTCAAAATTTAACTGCTAGATTTTAATGTAATGGACTTTCCTCAACATGATGGTTTAACGATATATAAATGCAGTGTTTGAATAAAAGACATGTAGGGATTGAAACGCCAAAAAAAAAAAAAAAAAAAAAAAAAAAAAAAAAAAAAAAAAAGATGCAAAGGCTCTAACATTGTGTACATTTCCTTGCAACATAGTCGATTGTCAAAGGTGAAGCCGTGCTGATCTTCGCGACACTGCAGGCAAATAGTGGGCTGAGAACCACTTTCGAAGTCTCTTGTATCGGAAAAGATGACGATCAAGCATATGAACAAATGATGTTAGGCTCAATCTCGATCTTGTTTTTTTTTTTTTTTTTTTTTTTGTTTTGTTTTGTTTTGTTTATGTCTGACAGTTCCACAAGTCTGTCTGGTAGAATAAAATAAGTTTTTGGCTTGTCTCAATAATCTGAATTACAGATTCTAGGGGTATCCCTGACATAACCCATTCAATTCAAATAGTTGGTATTTTTATTTTTATTTTCTTCAAACGAGACAAAATTTTTACATAAATTTACAAAACACAAAATTAGAATATTTACCTACAACAAGATTTTACACATACCAAAATTTGACTTTTAGTATACATAATATGTATAGGGTATTCCTTGACAGTGCTGAATCAAAGGAGGGACTACAAAAGATACGAAATTGAAATATCAAATGATATTAATGGCATTTGACCTACGTAGGAATGCATACAATGACACATGTATGCGTACATCATGTGTGAGTGTCATATTTCTCTTTATGCTGCTAAGTTTAATTTGGGAAATCAGCTTGTAAGTTCCGCAACCTCCAAAATCGGATATTTGTACCTGAATTAATTTCTACATTATAATAAATCCATTTCTTTAATATTTTTTAAACTGTCTTTAGCATCATTTAGTGTAAGTGTTGTTAGACACTTGTCTCTATTGAAAGAAGCCCGGCGCCAGAAATTTTGAAATGAGGAAACTAGAGAAATCTGCATTAAAATAAATAAACAACTTCCTGTATTATAGTGACTTAAGTTCTGCAGCGCATATGAAACCTCTGTATAATTTGAAATCGTTTGTTTGTTTGTTTCTGACGAGTCTGTAAACGTTTATACATTCATTGAGTTTGGTACTGGGGGCGACGGGCCGCATTATCACAGAGAAACGCCTCAATTTTTTTTTTTTTTTTTTTTTTTTTTTAACACAAGCTTTCGACCTTGGAAGGTTACATCTCTTCATTCTTACGCAATAGGATGAAAGGATCAGAGGGGACACAAAATATTACCATCTGTAACACTTAGGAATATGAAATAGTTTATTTATTTATTTATGAAGTTTCATACAGCACTAGGCCAATTAGTTGAAATTGTACAACATAAAGACAAAAATAAAAAAAGGAAGATAAAAACAAAAAGGAGATAAAGTACAGAAAAAAAGGTTTATCCCTCAACATACAAGATTCTCATCAACTGAATTCTAAAGTTTCTCTCAGAGGTAAAAGTCGTAATCGTACGCTAGTCTGTAAAAACAAGGAGCGCTACAATTGATAACCTAGGTGTCTCATAAGTTGGCAAATTAAGAGAGCCAGTTCGCCGCCTAGAAACACGAAAGTTAATTTGCGATAGTAAAAATTCAGAATCAATGTTGACATTGACGATCTTATACAGGTAAAGTAAATCAGCTCCGCGATGTCGTTTGTCAGGTGAGATATTAGTTCTTGTTTCGAGTAATTACGTAATTCGGGAATTTTAAAAGTAACTATGGTTGGTAATAGTTGGTAGTAACAGACTGAGAGCAGGTTATTGTTCATTATATTGACAGAAAATAACAGAAAAGAATTACATTTTCCCCTCAGGAGGGGGCGCTCGCTTCCTGCGAATATCGTCTGGCCCTGCCACTAGATTAACATTTGCATCGTTGGAATGACAGTAAGACGAAAATGAAAATGAAATGAAATATATCGTTTTACGTCCCATAAATTTGACCTATATTCTAAAAGAAGTGAATGATTATGACAGAATTGGTGAACGCGCGCGCGGGAGGAAAGGGAGCATCATAAGGAAACCCACGAACACGATAATCTCCACCACAAACTCAGGTGGCTTCGGATCCGCATCATCAAGAACCCTCCGCATCAGAAGTGAGTGCGCTCTACCACTGTGACACTTTGCTCCCAAATAGTAGAACAAAAAAAAATCCTTCCTGGCTTCACCGGGGATCGAATCCGACCTGCCAAGTTGGTGGGTAAGATACCTTTCCGACTACGCCACCATGACTCGCAAATAATTGAAACTTCGAAATCACTTTACACTCATGTTTGCCCTGTCTGCTACAGCAGTACATTTTCCCGTTAATTAGAAAGTTGAAAAACAACCTACAGTGTTTGTTGTTTTATAAACAAATGAGCTGTAACGTCTTTAAAAATACTAGAACTCCCGTTTATAGGGTATAATAATAATAATAATAATAATAATAATAATAATAATAATAATAATAATAATAATAATAATAATAATAATAATAATAATAATTCAGCAGCGAGGCTATAAGAGACATGAACCTATGTCTTAACATCTTAACGTGTGATCCAACTACAGGAGCTCATACGGGAATCGAAAACAAACTTTCAGTTTAACGTCCCACATTTAAGCCTGTTAGGCTAATGGAGGCGAATGATTAAGGCAAGTAAATGATAATGGAGGAATTGGGGAAATAAGAATGAGATGATGAGGCAGCAGTAGCTCCATCATAAATTATTTTCAGTTCTTTTGCTATGGTCGGCTCCTATTAGTACATATTTTACTGAAATGAGCTTAGATCACATCTTCGTTTCATTTGTGTGTGTGTGTGTGTGTTTTATATGGTGAACCTATTCCATGCTTCATTTATACATTTATGATCGTATCATATCATATGGAGTTAAAAAAAAAAAAACCGGTTTCATCTTGAAATATAAATTTTATCTTGGACCCTCTCAAACGACGGCCAGCTTAAGTGGGAGGGCACTTTTTCTCCACTCCTCTCCACAAATTACGGCACTGTTGTTAGTTTTTTTTTTTTTTAGTTTAATTTACGTTATCTCTTCTGGATGGTTGTTTAAAAAATCACTTCTCTTCAAAAGAAGAGGTAAATTTGTTTCCATTGATTGTTTATGCTAAAATCTATTATTGTCGTTCAATAATAATAATAATAATAATAATAATAATAATAATAATAATAATAATAATAATAATAATAATAATAATAATAATAATAATAATGACGCATTAAAAGAGAAAATTTTTACTTCCCAGTGAATGAAACTGTTCGAATAGGCAGTATAAGTAATGTGAACAATATGAAATGGATTTGAAGACCAAGTCAAGCTTAGAAGAAGAAATCTCGTATCAAACATAGGACAATCCTTTTTTCTTTCTTTCTTTTTCTTTTCTTTTCTTTCTTTCTTTCTTTTTTTTTTAAATTACTAAGTAGGCAGAATCTTTTGAAAGTGAAATCTTGGAGAATTTACCATACGTACAAATTATACAAACAAAACACAGGGGTCAATAACCACTTTGAATCGAAAACAGTAATTTTGAAGTTATATATAGATGTCTCCCTCACGGGTACATTTTTATGTTTATACTGTATATACACCCTTCTCACTCTTTTCTCTCAATAAAGGTTCAATGACTACAAAAACTATAAAAACACAGAGCAAAAACTAAACATTTCTTTTAAAAGTTCATTTTATCATGTACAGTTCCAAAGGTATAAGTACGTAAAACTATGCAGAAATTGTAGTAGCACTCTTTAGTCAATTAATAATATGATTGTTCATTGCAGAAACAGGAAAACGGAGCATGAAGTATTCTCTAAAAGCGAATGAACCATGCTGATAGGATCAACAACAATTAATTTAATATATTGTGTGAACGACTAATTTGGCAATCAAAGAGTAGAAATATGTTTATAATCGATACATTAATAACTCATTTTGTTACGCTTTTCATTTTACGAAATACATTACATTTGATCAAGAAATAGTAAATGGTTGAATTAGCAACTTATTTAAATAACATTTACGAGATATTTACGTCATGACTAGTTGAAAAGATTGTAAATCTCTAAATTTTATTTTATTAAAAACTTCAACCAATGATTGGCAAATATATTGTCATTCAATCCTTGTGAAATAACAATGGAGAACAATATGAGAAGTGCCTTTAATATGTAAAGGAATAACAAAGATTGATCATTATTGTGATCGCGCCTTAATTTTAATATCGATCTTTACTAATTTACTATCAATCCTCATTGCACATTGTTGCAATTAAACAATGAAACAATTGATTTGTCATATATTTATTATAAATCACTTCACAGGTTTAATGATTCATAAGTACAATAATGCCATTCAAGTACCTATTGAGTGATAAGTAGTGTCATTTAAAGATATATTTTACAGATGTATTGAATGAGAAGTGATTTCATTAAGTGATTTTTTCTCATAAATCTATTGAAAATAAGCACATTAACAGTGAATAAAGGCGACATATCAAATTGAATGATAAGCGATGGTATGTTGTGACTTGATTCACAGATTGATCAAGAAAGACCTACGGTGATTTATCTCAGAGATCTAGTAAATGATATGTAAGATCACATAATGATTATTGGATGGTACGCATAAACTCTGACGAGAACACATTGGAGATACGGGCTCAATTGAGTTGATTTTCAGTTTAACGTCCCCTTCATTAGCGAGGTTATATAAGACGGAACCTACTTATTAACGTGGAATCCGAACCACATTAGCTCTCGCCGGGAATCAAACCCGGGTCTCCCATGTCAAAGGAGCGTACGCTAAGCGCTTAGCCACGAAGGAGCTCACGGCTCATATAGTAAAATTTTATTAAATTACGATTTCTGTTAAAAGACACACACAAATATTTTTAATTGTCATTTTTTTACATATATAAACATGGCTAAGGTAAATGTTTTGTAGAAATAATAAACGAAAACGGCATTGAAACATTTGGATGTTAATCTCTTCGACAATAATATCGAGCAGCTCAAGAGGTCTGAGGTAGCCCTCAGATTCCGTGGCCCCATGGTGATAAGCATATTAATTTTGTTACTGACAGATATGTTGAGAGATAAGCAATACAATATGTTATCTTACAAATTTTTTTTGGTAAGCTATGATGACTCCTTTCTCACATATCTCACATATCAAAATGTCATATCTATCAGAGTTATTGACTAATAAGTTATCACGTAGTAAGTATAAGTTATTGATATTTTACAGATATACTGAATAACAAGCACATATACACAATTTGTATACAGGGCCATCGCGATGGGCGGGGCGACCGGGGCGATCGCCCTGGGCGCCATAACCAAGGGGGCGCGGGGACGACAGGTTAACAGAATTCAAGGAATTCACATTATGTTGGTAAATCAAAGTTTTCTTTAAAATAATGTTAATTCAGATATTTTAATAATGATCAGGCCACGGCTAAGTAAAATTTATTTATCTATTTATTTCATACGCACAACACAGCAGGCTTAATGCCCAGTTATAGTGTCGTGTAAATATACGTCGTTTAATTATGCAGAATTTATTGCTGACAATTGTTTTGAACCTGTTTTCGGACATTACTAAATACATCTACTACATGAAATCTAATCATTTCGTTATATGAAGAACACATTCTCCACAGAGGAGACTTATGTAATATGTTAGTTCTTGCTTTTCTACAATTGAATGTCCCAGTATTTGCTGTTCTAGTCTTACCTGTTGGGACACGAAATAACAATTCTGAAACTAATTCTCAACAGTCAATTTTATCGTTTAATAATTTAGGGGTAAGAACAACAAATCAAATACCCATCTCCTTTTTTCTAATGTTTGAAAATTCGTTACTAAGTTTTCATAGGGGACATACTTTGCGTTGAAACCGGTTTTCTTGTATCCAAGCATTTAAAAAAAAATAAACTGTATATTTTCTATTGCATCAGATTATTTAGTGACATTTTGATCTCACATATGAAAAATATAACCTTATAAATCTTGATTATTTGTAGAAATCCTGTTCTATCCTATAAATTAAACCTAGATTTCTATATGCACTACTCGCTATTGCGTCAATGTATTGAACAAAGGTTAATTTGCTATCAAATATAACTCCAAGATCTTTGATAGTATTTGGAAGGAAGTGCCACTTATTGTATAGGTAAGGTTAAATGGATTTTCTTTCCTAGTGAAAGATGCAGATTTACATGTGGAAACATTCAGGACTAGATTTACATGTGGACACATTCAGGACTAGTTTATTCTTATCACAACATATTTGAACTTTCTGTAGGTCCTGTTAAAGTTTCGCACAGTCATCAATTGAACTTACTTTGGAGTATAATTTGAGATCGTCGGCAAATAAAAACTTGAGAAGTTTTAATACACAGAGAAATATCATTAGTAACAAGAAGAAACTACAGGGAACCTAGATTAGATCCTTGAGGGACCCGCGATAGAATATTAAACTTGAAAATTAGCGGTAATGTGAAACATCGTCTAGGATTATTTAATTGAAACTCTCTCCAGCCTTCTGTGAGAAGGGTTTTTTTTTTTTTTTTTTTTAAATCTTGGAATTTAATATTTGTATCTTCTATGCTGTTACTATGTTGATGTGTATCAAGTTCAAAATAAACAAGAATAGCACTCGATTCAAAATAATTCAAAAACCATATTTTCATTAACTTTTATGTTATAATACTAAATTCTTTTGTCTTTCATTCTGATTTTACATTCCATATTTAAATCTAAGAGTACAGAATAAACGCTGGTTGTTTTTCATAACACACTGGGGGGCACCTGGGAATTCTCGGCCCGGGCGTTTACAACCCACGCGACATCCCTGTTTGTATATATAAATGGCAATACTGCACTTTGAGATTGAATCAGTGACATAAACCGTAATGAACATCTTAGTACCTCATGCATAAATAACGTAATGAATCTTATGCCACGCAAGCCGTTTTATTCAAATGCGAATTTTCTGCACATAATTTATTTCATAAATATAACAGAGAAATATTAATTAATAAGAATAGAGCCATTATGTACTTACACATCTCTTCTCCTAGAATCCATACTTCGGGCGGCGAATTAAGTTCTACTAAAACAGTCGGCGTAGACACCAATAACACCATTAGATCCGCAACACTAAGATTAAGCAAGAAAATATTTGTTGAATTTCGCATGTCTTTTGTTTTCAAAATCACAATAGGTACCATCACATTCCCCACAACACCAATACCAAGAATTACCACACAAAACACCATAGAAGTTATTCGAATATACGCCGGAAGCCTTGCGTCTTGAAATGTATTGTTTAGATTATATTCCGTGGTATTGTTTTCAGCAATGAATGACATCATTTCGGAACTGATTGTTGAGGTGGTTTTCGGTTTTCCTCTGTAGGAATTTTAAACCATAAATTTTTTGTTTTGCTTTTTCCTGTCTTTTTATAATTTGTAACCAGAAATTTGTAAATTAATTCGATATACCCAAAAAATACCAAAACACACACCGCACACTTCTTCTACGTACCTAAACACCCGCTCCCACAATTTTTTTTGTTAAGTGTCTTTTTTTATTTTATATTTATTTCTTAATGTTCACATTTTGTTTCTCTTGTTTACAGAACAAAAAGAAACACAAATAATATGAAAATAGACACTTTTTTTTTAATTATTGTTACTTCTTCAAATTGTTTTTCCAAAACAGAACAAGGAACCAGTACAATCCGGTGGAATCGGCGGCGAATTTCCATACAATCCCATCCACATGTTTGCAGTTGTTTTTTTACAATTGTTTTCCCTCAGAAAATAACCCGGATCTCTTTTGTAGCCTACGTGGTTTCTTAAAATACATGAATTTTAAATTGTACGACGATTTTCACATGTTTTCCACGTAAAACAACACAAAAATTGTAGACTTTGTACAACACAGTATGCAACACGTTGAAACTTTTTCTCGTTTGTTGACAGATGATTCGAGAAAAAAAAAAGCGTTTCTGTTGTTTTCCCCCGGTTTGTTGTTTGACTGTCGATGAATAAACACGATTTCCCCGTCAAAAGAATGATTAGCATGTGACGTCACGAGCGCGAGAGCGGATTGATGCAAAAGAGGAGGAGAAGAAAAAGAAAAACTTGCGAAAACAAACTCTCATGGCGTGTGCCGTATAATTTGTGTATAATCCCCCGTGCTTGGCTGTTGCGATCGCGGGCACAACCGCACGCTGTCTGCTGGCTACACCGACCAGAACACAACACTAAATTCTACTTGGCGCGAAACAGCGTTGCCAGGCAAATTGAGTTTAAAAATTTCTTTTTCTTCTTTCAAGATTATTTGGCGCTGATATTAATTTACAACGTTGTTAGCGTTTAACAAACCAAGAAAAAGAAGGTGGAGAAAATGAACGATATACCAAGCATTAGATATCATTAAGCTGAACGAAAAGATAGTAAACCTCATGCGTAGTTTTCGAAAACATCAAGAAAAACGAATTTGTGAACTTAAAAATGATGCTACACATTAACCATACCACATTTTAAGACAGGGCACAAAATTTCAAAGTTAGAGGCACTCGTCAATCCAATAAATGATGGTCGCCAGTATCTCTAACGTTAGAGGTCTGCACGGGCTCGGGCCGTAAATTTTTAAATATACAACCATGTTTCTCGGGCCTTTTCGGGACTAACTTTATAAATATACTGTACAACGATATATATTGCACCGTTCTTTCTGCAGAACTTTTAAAGCACAACTGCAAAATTAAACATCTAATTGCTGTAAATAAAAATACAATTTTGCGTTAATTATTAAGTTTGTGTAATTCGGGCTTATTTCGGGCTCATTTGATTATCACACGAGCTCGGACTGGACTCGGGCCTAAATGCTAAAACATATTTCGGACTCGGGTCGGGCCTCACATTGTAAATTCACGAGCCGGGCATCTCGTGCTAAAAATTCCGACCCGTGCAGATCTCTATCTCACGTACAAATTGTAAGAGGTCCCCTCCTCTCCCCCCAAAGCCTTTGTTTTGACAAATAAAGAGATTACATTTTGGGCATAAAATTTCAAAACCAGACAATTAGATTCAGGATAATCAATTTTGAATTGCACAATTCATATACATATTTAAAAGATATCTTACAGTTAAGGACTTGTGTACTTTTCGGATCAAAATCCTTTAGTGAAGGGCCATGGGTCGTAATTGTCAGCAAACCATCCACTGCGTCAGTCTTCAGTGAATTCCTGTAGGCAGTCTTAACTCTGTTGAGACTATTGAAGCCTCTCTGACATAAAGCAGTACTCACAGGTAAAATTGCACAAAATATGACAATTTGAAGCAAATTTGGGAATCTCGTAATGAAATTTTCACTGTAAACCTTTTTCAGTGTCTGATTCAACATCAATATGTTCAGCCCTTTCCATGTCCATTGTGAAAACGTGACATTCCGTGTTTTTTCTCACTCAGTGACAATTATTTCCGAGCGAAACAGAAACTACGCAGTTCTGTGAGTTTAGGCAGAAACTACTCCTATTGAACACTGGTCGCCAGCTCTAAATTTCTAATCGCCAATGGCTCTGTACTAAGATACAACTGATTCTAAAATATACGAGGGTGATTCAGAAATTAATTCCTCCAAGCTGATACTTTTATTTGTGTTTGATAGATAGAACCGATATAGGTATCAGTGGAAAGCTTGCAATATCAGCTACATATGGTGGTATCAATTTTTAACATTGTTTCCATTACAGGCAATACGCTTGCCCCAACGCAAAGCAAGGTTTTTCATGCCATCGGCAAAGAATTGTTATGACTGCTGGCGACACAATTCCCGAACTGCTGCTTCCACCTCCGCGTCAAAAATATAGCGTTGGCCCTCAAGCTGATCCTGAAGTTTGGAGAAGAGTCAAAAGTCTCAGGGCGCAAGATCCGGACTATAGGCAGGATGAGGCAGAATGTCAACAACCCTTTGCCAGCAGATGGGACAACTTAGATTTTTTTTGCGGAGGACAGGACGTGTGGCAGTACTCCATTGACTCAGGCTTCGTTTCCGGGTCGAATGGTGTATCCTCGACTCGTCGCCAGCGATGAATGTTCCTGGTCGCACAACCTTCCGCAGTCAGAAATTCAATTACAGCACGATGTTTCTACCGCATGTCACCACTGGATACTATGTATCGCTCCAGTACTCTAGAACGAGAAGAGATAGGAAGATGAAACAAGTGACATTCTATAGCTTAAACATCAGTACATTAATAATAAACAGTTCAGAATGTTTGCAGTACTATAGGCCAAGTAGTGGGCTTGGAGGCATTACTTTCTGAATCACCCTCGTATATATACTAATCAAGTGTTCCATTGTGACTCTACCAAGTCGACAATATACAAATATGGTTAATGAGATATAGCGCCTAAATTATCATTTAGTCTTAAACCTACATTTTTGTTTAATTATAATAACATTCGACAGATGGCGTCTCGTATAACAAAATTATTAAAAAAAAAAGAAAGAAAGAAAATAAATGAAATGAAATATTTTAGTTTAACGTCCCACAAATATGCTCTTTAGGCTAACGGAGATGATGATTAAGACAAGTGAATGATGATGGAAGAACTGGTGGAATGAGAATGTAAAAGAAAACCCAGGAACGCGATATTGTCCACTACAACAAAATTACACACTTGAGGGAAAATTCTGATGCGTATTTTTCGAGATAATCGAGGAAAAGACATTTTCATAGTTTTAAAATATAGAATACTGTTTACCTTTGATTATTTTATTCAATTAATACATATTGTTTATTTGTGTACTACAAAAGTATAACAATACTGTGTTATGTAGCTGATTGTGTATATATAGTTTGTATTCTCGGAACGGTGACACACATACTCCTAACAGTGACACAAATTCTCCTAACAACAATGCACATACTGCTTAGCTTGATTGATTAATCATTGATGACCCTTCCCGCTTGTCTAGTGGCTAGCGCGTCCACCTTTGGTGTACGTGGTCCCGAGTTCAATAGCCGGTGAAAGTACATTTTAAAAAAATTGAACAGTGGTCCATATTCCATTTTAATCTGCAGGTTCATGTCCTATATAGCCTCGGTGCTGAAAACGGGTGCTAATTGATTAACTGATTGATTGGGTTTATATGCGAATCAAGAATCCTCATCAGAAATCGAACCTGTTACCATCCGCACGGAAAGCAATCATGGTTAGCTTTGTCCATGAACAAGTACTAATTGACTAAGTGTAGTTTAACATCTCTGGTCAGGGCCAACGCTGTATGAGACGCGAGTAAAATACTAAATTCCTAGTGCAATAGCCCTCACTGTCAGGGTCTACCACCCGGCTTCCACTTCTTTCTTTCAAGCAGCTCCCCAATGGGTCTCACGACGTTGGATGAACATCTAAATTCCAACACCATCTTATTAGTATGAACGGTCAAGTCACTCATCCTTCTCTGACCAGGTCCGGCACTGCTTGACTGCTGCTAATCTCACGGGAAACAATATTCTACTGCTGGTAGGGTTATAGGCCTAAATATTTCATCTCTACTACTGTATAATCTCTCGACTAAAACCGAAAATGGTACAAATCTACTACCAATTATTATTTCAATATTAATGGAGAAAATATCATACCATACTGATCAAACTTCTTCACGTGACGCTGTTACTTCCTCAACACGGTTACACTATATCTTGGGTTGGGAGATTTATTAAATGTAGCATGAGGGTTGTGTGATGGCCAAATTAAACCTCCAACATAGTTAATATTTACTTGATCTGCGTCACAGAACTTAAGAGGAAGAAGGAGTGGATGTAACTAGTGTGGATTAAGAGCTTCAATGTAAGTCATAGACACCTTTCATTACATTACATTACATTACATTACATTACATTACACTTTTCTATTTTGTAAAGAAAAAAATGGCATAATACTTCATTGGAAACGATAGATACTGTATGTTGATGCACTGGGCATATTAAAGTTATAATATTTATTATTATTATTATTATTATTATTATTATTATTATTATTATTATTATTATTATTATTATTATTATTATTAATAATAATAATAATAATAATAATAATAATAATAATAATAATAATAATAATAGAAAACTTCACAAGCGAACTCATCTCATACGACTTACTTTCAGTCCGGGCCTGGGAATCTTGATTAATTTATTCAACTCGCATTACACTGTTTGCTTGCATGAGTAAGTTATGCAAACTGGCCTATCGCAGGTGTCGCTTTTGTTGTCTAACCATCTAATCAGTGCCTGAAAGTTATACATCTTGCTTTTGGGGCTGCGTAAACACAAACTGACAGAGAATAAAATTACTATAAATCAAAAATAAATATAATACTCGGGGTCGCAGTGGTTTCGTGGTAGAGCACTCATATCTAATGCAATTGATCCGGTTCTAGGCCATGCGAACTTACTGTAAACAACATCGTGTCCAGGTGTTTTCTCTGGGTTCTCCTGTTTCCCCGCACATTATAATTCTACCAAACGTCACATTTTCATTTCATTTCTCGTTATTCTGGTGCTCCTAGTGCAAGGCTTGGGAATAGGGCTTGAGTTCATTGAGCTCTCTTGGTTATGCTACTTCCTCGTTGTAGAAAGAAGAAACTGTTCTTAAGGTTTTCCGCTATGCTAACCTTCACTTTTGAGAATTTTACTAAATAATTGCAAGACTAATTTAATTAACTATTAGAGGTGCGCACGAGACAAGGTTGTGGCTGTCTCGTCTCGAAAATTTGCTGTAAAAGTGATGTCTTGACTCGAAAAATGTATATTTCTCTATTGGAAGAGCCATGTCTCGACTCGAATTTTGTCAGGAAAATCCTGTCTCGACTCGTCTCGTGCGCATCCCTATTAACTATAACATAACTCGACATAAAGACAGACAAAAAAATATATATCCACAAAGAAATTAAATGTCAACTGAAAGCTAGAAATTCGTGTTATTATTCAGTTCAAAATCTTTCGTCGTCGCGAATTCTGTCGAGGAATGTACAGCTTAAAATATATAAAACGATAATCATACCTGTTGAACTCATGTATGGTTGCCAAACATGGTCGCTTACTCTGAGGAAAGAACGGAGACTGAAAGTATTTGAAAATAAAATCCTCAGGCGAATATTTGGACCCAAGAGAAACGGGAATGGGGAACGCCGGAAACTTCATAACGAGGAACTGCATAATTTATACCGTTTACCGACCATTGATAGGGATATCAAGTTTATAGGACACTCAGGTGGACAGGTTATGTAACCAGAATGAAAGAAAGTAGGAACGCTTTTAAAGTTTTAACTGGAAATCCAATCGGAAAACGACCATTAGGAAGACATAGGCGCAGATGGAAGGACAATATTAAGAGTTTCATCCCGGCGAAATTAAAATACCGCTAATTTTACAGTAATTATGTGATATCTTCAAATAGATAAAAGACAATCGAAATGTGGAACAAGAACGCCCTAGACAATATTATTTTACATGAGAAACCGTTATCACGACTCACTTATCTGCTTTCGATTTCGAGCCATTTTGAAAATCGGCACTTATTTTCGCGTTTCTAAAGAGCTGAAAACGGAAAGCCACTAGGTGACTTGTGATAACGGTACCTCACGCAAAATAATATTGTCTAGGGTGCTCTTGTTCCATATTTCAATTATCTTTTATTTATTTGAAGATATCACATAATTACTGTAAAATTAGCGGTATTTTAATTTCGCCGGGATGAAGACTCTTAAGGTGAATCTCACAGAAATAGGAATACAAAGTAGAAACTTGATCCAGTTAGCTAAGGACTGAAGTCAATGGAGAACTTTTGTGAACGCGGCATTGAACCGAGTAGTTCCATAGACCATAGAATTAGTTAGAATTTCGAAGAAGCAGAGAGTGAGCCTGGTAGCATATACAAAATGTTATTAAAATAAATTAATAATCTTTTCTTATAGATCAGAAATTTAGGTACACAGTTCATGACGTCATAATGAATCGTTGGACTCCTAAATAGAAACATTGTACGAAAGGTCTTAAAGACAATTATTATTGCATGTAATAACATTTTACTGACTACAATTGTTTTAGTGTTGTTCATTGTCTTTAACTTGCTAATTGAAATTCAACATAATGGGAGTGAGCTTTACAAAACATAAAAATGGATGAGAGTAAAGCTATGTCCTTTCATGATCGGAACCTGATGAAATGAAAGCAAAACTTTAGGTATTGCGTCCTATGATTATGTTCTGTGGGCTGAGGGCGCTGGGTGATTAATGAAAGTGAATTATTTTGAAAGATGTGATGGCATAAGAATGCGGTAGGAAACAAGAAACCCCTCCACCCCCTCCCCGAGAGAACCATACGATGTTGTTTACTGTAAGTCACATGTTTGGGGGTAGGGTGACCATTCTCTTAAGGGCTTTTGGGAGCAACCCTCCAAATTTTACCAATCTTTTTCTACTTAACCATTTCTCCCCGAAAACTATTGATTACACTTGTCCCCAAAATTTCCATTCTACCCCTCAAATGAATCTTCCTCTTCCCAAATTTACTATTCTGGTCTTTTACAGAATGTACAGCGTTTTTCGAAAGAATTTGGCCACTCACTTCACCTTAAAGGGCGATATACTGAGAACTGTGCTTGGAAAATTCCAAAAAAATTTATTCTAAATGGCCAATTAAAATCTAAGTTTGTTTGCTTTAATTCCAACTGTAGGGGGAAGTACAGAGCATTTCAAAGCTGGATGGGTGGCCAGCTTGTCTTAAACAATACTGTATTTTTCTACTCCTAAATTTATCATTCTCTAGTTTGATTGCAGCTACGTTTCTCAATGAAAAATTGTTTCCCCAAATATTATCGTGGACACTTCAGAGCACTACTACCTGGATTAAACAAGAAAGAAGAAACCCTTGTAGCAGAGGTCAGAGCACTACCATTCAGAAAATGTGGTCCCCGGAATTTGCTGAAGCATATATCTACACAGGCAATCATCCATAAATTTTAGTTGGTTACTCCAACACTATAAGCCACTAAGTCTATGTAGTAATGAAGTAATGAATGGGTATCATCTGCACCCTAAAAAGATCCTAAGGGTGCATTCCAAAGTAATTGAAGGGGTGGATTCCAAAAGATCCTAAGTAAATTTTTGTCAATTTTGAGATGTTGGTTCTATTAAGTTCCATTTCAGCATCTTCGTATATTCAATAGGGTTTCATGCCAAAACTACATAAATGAAATTAGTTGTAGGCAAAAGAAAACTGTGTTGTTTTCCAAAATGTCCTTAGTCAACTGTATTCTTTGAAGTTATTTTCTGACTCGTGCCTACAAACACTTATAAAACTCTTGCTATAGATGATAATTTCACCGTTAGCTTAAGAAACATAGGCAATTACAATTTTCTTTTACGTAGATTACTTTTCTTTTACGGAAATTGAATGATGGAAACGCACAGAAAATATCGTCTCCTGAAAAACTTACTTTTTTTTTTTTTGACTTAGGCTCTTTTGGAATTGAGCTCTTCAATTGTAAAATACTTCCAGCAATATTAAAATAAATAAATAAATAAATAATAATAATAATAATAATAATAATAATAATAATAATAATAATAATAATAATAATAATAATAATAATAATAATAATAATAATAATAATAATAGAACTACACTGTTTTTGTAAGAGGAAGAGTACAGATGAAGTGTAAACTCAAATTTTCATGTTACATCAATCATTTCTCTGTTAAACAATTATAGTTTTATTAAGATAGTTTACAAATATTTGAGTGATGAAGTTTTTTGGGGGGCGGATCCCTTCCGTGGATACGCTCCTGTGTCTAAACATTTTTTTTTCAGCAATATTACGATTCTTTTCTACACCCTTTAGAATGTTTCTTGATTAAGACATTTAAACTACGGTACAATAACTTCCAGCTATGGTATTTATTTGCTCTCATTTCAAAACGTCTTCCGAAATTGTTGCTTGATAATTTTCCTGTTACTGGCAACCATGGAGAATATTTCTATGGCGCAACTCGACAGAGCACGCCGTCACCAAGTGACGAAAAGTGTTTCTTCCCTCCTCCCATCGTAATATTCTTCTTTTCTACCTCTAAACGTCCACCTACTCTGCACGTAATCTCTTCTTGCAATATCGCCAAGAAACTAGAGTATACAGTGCAAGTGATGAAGTTACTTTTCTCTTTTCTTTTCTTTTTCTGCTCTTTCCAGGAAGCAAAACCGATGCTCTTGTAATTCCGTTGTTAAAAGCCTGTATTTCTCACAGCTAGCAACAGAACAAATGGAGAAACACATCCGCTTGGTTGAGTTACCTTTCTCTGAACAATATTACTTGTGTTGCGTTGTCTTTCCTCAAGATTTCTTCCAATTGGGACAAATCCATGACCCGGATTGTGCACACTATATACATTGCTCATTTATATATGTTTCTACATACACACACACACTCGCAAGTTGCGAGAAATTGTAAAATTGGGTTTTCCATGTATTGGGTTGTGAAAAAAACAACATTTGTGATGGGCTATAAAAGTGAATTTTGAAATTAATATTACTCACGCGTTTATCTTTCTATTGCTAAATATATATCTCTTCCAAGAATAATGGTAAAGGTTATATATAGTTTTTAGCATTCTTCTTCCAAGAACATTTTATACAATCACCGTTTTTGCTCTCCCTACTCTTCTAGTGGTATAGCGCTCTCACTTTTGCTGCATGTGGTTTCGGGTTTGATTCCAGGTATGAGAACATTGAATACATTACAGTGATTTGGATTTCTTTATAGTAGGTCCATGTCCCATACAGCTGCGAAGCTGATACAGGACGTTAAACTTTGAAAATAACAATGATTTTTTTTAAAGGCCTTTGTTTTTTCCGTTTACATGTTCCATTATACTTTAGTTGTACCGTCTTCGATAAAAGAAAATCATATTAATTCATATATAATTCAGTGGTGCCCACACCCCGTTATGTCCATGACGCACCCCCCAAATCGTCTACCCGTAGGTGTTCTTCCATGAAAAAATCTTTTCGATTAATTTTTACACTCCCTCAAACATATTTATACAGATTTTTACCCCCCCCCAAATATTTCAATGACGCACTTTGCGTCATAGCCCCCCCTTGTGGGCACCCCTGTATAATTATTATTATTAAGCATTCTTGCCTTTTAGCAGGTCATAGGACTAATGAGTTCTTTTTTCTTCAATTTTAGATTTTGGGGCCGCGGTGGCTCAGTGGTAGAGCGTTCACCTCTGGTGCTTGGGGTCCCGGGTTCGATACCAGCCCCCGCCAAGTGAACTTTGTGGTGGACAAACACCGTGTGCGTGGGTTTTCTCGGGGTGCTGCCGTTTCCTCCCACTTTCTTCATTCCACCATTTCATTCATTTCTCATAATCACCGTCTCCTTTAGCCTAACCGGCATAATCGTGGGACGTAAAACTCAAAGATTTCATTTCATTTTCAATTTTAGATTTTGGCCTGGAAATGTTTCTTCAAGGTTTCTCGATCTTCAGCTTCCTCTTTTAACTCCCAATATTTTCTTCTATTTTTCAAATTATCGATCAGTTGTGTTCTTCTTCTTCCTATTCCTCGCTTTCCTTCCATCTTTCCTTCTATGGCGGTGTGTAGAAGACAATTTCTTCGTAAGATATGTCCAATCCAATTGGCCTTCCTACGAATGATGCTTGCTAGAAGCATTCCCTTCTCTCCTATCTGTTTCAAAACATCTTCGTTTGTTACTCTCTCTGTCCATTTGATCTTCTCCATCTTCTTCCAACATTTTGAAGCTCTCTAAATATTTCTTCTCTAACTTCCGTAATGTCCAAGTCTCTGAACCACACAGCCCAACTCTCCATATCTATCACTTGACCAGTTTCTTCTTAAGGGTCTTCACGATAGCGAAATTAAACTACCGCTAATTTTAGAGTTTTTCTGTAATATCTTCAAAAGAAATAAAGAAATTCGAAAAGCAAAAACGTAGTGAACTAGACAATATTATTTTGCATGTGATACCGTTATCACAACTCATCTATCTGCTTTCGATTTGCAACTGTAGATAGATTTAGCTTTTTTTTTTTTTTTTTTTTTGCGGGTTATGTAAATAGCAGCATACCAAAATCAGACAGATGAGTCGTGATAACGGTGTCATATGCAAAATCATATTGTCTAGTTCACTACGTTTTTGCTTTTGGAATATTTTTGTCTGTTTTGATGATATTACAGAAAAACTCTAAAATTAGCGGTAGTTTAATTTCGCTGTAGTGAAGACCCTTAAGTCCAATATTGAGCCTGCTGGTTAACAGTGATCTGTTCTTATTGGATGCTTCTTTGGCTATGACTATTCTTGACCTGATCTCTTTGGTAGAGTAAGCGTGTCTCGTCAAAATACTTCCCAGATACTTGAAATTATCGACCTTTTTAAGTTCTCTTTGTCCTACTCTGATCCGTAAGGTACATTTACACATGATATTATCATGACTTTCATTTTTTTTTTATGTTGATTTCCATTCCATATTGTTTACCAGTGTCCTAACATATTGTTTACCATTATTTGTACACTTTCTTTGTAAAATACGATGTGTTGTTCTGTTAACTTCTGTACAATGGTGAATTGATAAAGTTGACCAAAAGAAAAGAATATATACCCACACCATACACACTCTTTTGTTTTGTTAACTTAGAACAATTAATCAACTCTTCTCTCGGACTTTGTGGCTAGCACGCCTACCTTTGGAGCACGGAGCTCTGGGTCTGATTTCAGATTGGACAGCCCTGAAATTTGAACATATTTAGGTGGTTCTAATTCTACCTTAAACAGTACGTCTCCTATAACCTATAACTCTAAAAAAGAAAGAAAAGTAAAAAATGGAATATCTAAAATCCAACCAACAAACATCAAATTTGTTAACTTACATTCCTGTGACAAGACAGAAGACGTAATTTTCTCATTAAAAAAAAATTTCAAATTGACATAAAAGTTCTGAAGTTATACAGGGCGGTAAGAAACTATTTGAACAAACTTATGGAGCTGATTCCTGACACCGAAATAAGCAAAAACAATCCTTTAGAACTTTGGTCAGTGAGGGATAATTTCGGCGATATAAGGTGCCGAAAACGTGGGAAAATGAACTTCAGAGTACTGTAATTCAAAAACAACACAACGTACGTAGAAAGTGCAGTTTACAACATGACACTCGAAATTATACCTGCTCGATACGTGTGTGAGGGGTTCCGCAAAGGAACATAGGGACTACTTGCCAGGTTATAGGGAATCCCTACGTTCCTTTGGAGAATCCCTTGCACACATCTTGCGAAGGTTTGAAACATACATTTTTCAATCAAGCAGGTATGATTTCGAGTGTCATGTTCTAAACCCTACTCTCTACGTTGCTTTGTTTTTGAATTACAGCCCTCTGAAGTACATTTTCTCATGCTTTTGGCATCTTATATCGTCGAAACTATCTCTTACGGACCAAAGTTCCAGATGACTTTTTTTTGTTTATTTCGGTGTCAGGAATCAGTTCCCGAAGTTTGTTCAAATAGTTCCTTACCACCGTGTATATTATTTTTTAAAAAATATTTGGGCAGGTTCTTTAGTTGTCTTGTCCACTATATCTACCTAAACTGAACTCAATTCTCTTGGTCAACAACCCACTAGAGGATATGAACAGCTAGATATCTCATAATCAACTGGGAGATAGGTGGGCGGTGCACTGGCACCTAACACATTTATCTCTGTATTTTTTAATTGCAATTGCAATTAATATTAATAACAACAATAACTTCCAGGTGTCACAGCCCACGAAGAATAATTGAATCAAAGACAAATTTTAGTTGAATAATGTGTGGTAGGCACATGGGATCCAATCACCTTTATTTCTCATTTGCTTCTTACGTCAAACAAAATCCAATCCTTCTAGATGCTAACTTAAAACCGGAAATTCTATGCCCCACCGTCAATCAAAGCTAGAGTTAGTGCATTTAAGGCATGACTGGTAACCACTTGGAAATTACTCCTTATTTTCTCTTTACTCCAGTTGCAAAGGTTTCCACGGGACTATATGGTTAGAGTACGTACTACATGGGTTCTGTATGTGATACTTGAGTTTAATTCCCTCGGGTAGATCCATGTCTCATATTGTATCGATGCTAAAAGCGATTTTAAACTCCAAAACTAAATAAACGAACCAGCTGTTATTGTAGTTATCTCCGAGTTCTCTTGTGGCTAAGCGGTTAGCGTACGCGCCTTTGGCGTGGGAGACCCGGGTTCAAATTCCAACCGAAGCTCATGTGGTTCGGATTCCACGTTAAACTGTAGGTCCACTTCTCGTACAGCCTCGTTGCTGAAAGGGATGCTAAACAAAAATTCAAACTGTAGTTACTTCCATTATTATTAGATCACACTAATGAGCCTCATAAGATTATATACCTAATTAGCACGTCCAGCTATCCATGAGTTACTTCATATGAAAACTCTTGAATGAAAGCGAATTTTTGAATTTTATTTTTGCAACAGATAGCTAGAACAATTATCCAGGCTGAATTAATTAATATATTCAATGAACTCAAAATCAACTCAACTCAACTTTAACATCCTCATGGATAATGGAAGCTATCAATATTCGTTTCATTCATAAAACATTATTTGATCCTGGATTGTTAGCTAACCCACAGAACAATTAGTCAATGTGGGTTGCAGCACCACAGGAAAAGTTTCCAACTATTTCTTCATAAATTATTGGCCAGAGACAAACCAAATAGGCTGGTTTGTTCCCAGTCTCACGTCTTATTCAACAAATGAATCAATTGATTTTGTTAGTCAGTGATTGACAATAAAGTACAGTCTTCAGTAAAGTTTATTTCCATATTTTGTTTGGAGCTTGACAACCTTTCACAGCTTTACTGGAAACAGAATATTACCTGAGATCGGATCCAAGTTCAGTCGTGAACGTTAATAACCATTTTTCCAAGATTATTTTTAATATTTTCGTGCACGGCAAAAAAAAAAAGTTATAATTACAACCATTTTTTGCGATTTTAGTTTCCCACAGGATTGCATATTAGGAATAACATGGTGTTATTCTAAAAATTTTCATAAAAGATAGACCTATTTGCAAACACCTCACGCAGCCAATCTGGTGCTGTCGATCGGTCTGAGGCATTAGGAAGGCATTAGGCATTGGAAATTGAATCCTGGTCTCGCCCTTCGAATGCATGCACCCTAGTTATATAGCCCGGTTGGAGCTATGCATCTGTTTGAAGTGTGGCTGGCAGATGGCAGCACCAAGTTAAAACACTATCTGAAAGCTGAGAAGTAGAATAAAAGTGGCAGCACCACATTAACAAGTCGCATCAAGAAATGATTCTTTTTTTATTTTAATGTACGACGGTTATGCCCTTTGGGGTAAAGTAGATTAATGTTTAATAGAAGTGAATGATTGTAAAATTAAGTCTTTATTGTGGTCTTTCACCGGAAACCAAATCCCGGACCACTGTACCAAAGACGCACCAGTAGACCAACGGAGAAGGCTATGCATCACGAAGTATCGTGGTCTCCAGGTCATATCGGGTATTATCAAGTAACTGTGAGTCATAGGTCTATACGGGTCACGGGTCTGATTGCTTCCGGGTGACGCGTGATGATCCTCGTTACCCGACCCTTCGCCTGATTCTCAGTACACGTGACCAAGAGCTTCACTACATGATTGGCAGTAGTTCAAGTAAAATATTTTTTTTTTAAAAAAGTTTGTGGAATGTGTGAGGAAATGCTTATGCAAAAATTTACACCTATAGAATAATTATAAGCTGGTGATATTACATAACCATCTATTAGGGAAAGGGGAAGGATTCTGAATCATCGCTCGCTGCTTATCTGGATTCAAAGCTGGGATTATACACTAACCATTCCCCTACACGGAAGCACCAATAATAATAATAATAATACGTGTGTATGTATGTTTATATGTATCTATATAATTATATTTGAAACACCGGGACAGGTGACGTAGCCTTTTTGGGGCGAGATAGTGAAGTGAAGAACGACATATATACTAAGCGTTCATCTTGCATTATTGTCTATGAACCCAGCAACTGCATTGAATTCAACACCAACTGGGAGGGCTATGCATCACGAAGTATCTTAGTTCTGACATAACAAGTTAATAGTATGTCCTACCTGGTGTTGTCTATTTGTGATTTTTAAATGATTATTTGGTTACATCGATATACAGGGACTTACATGCTATGAAAAACTTGTCCTTCTCTAATTAAGAACTAATAAATAATTCGAAGCAGTTTTCTTTCTTTTCTTTCATTTTGTTTGTTTTAATGAGCGCAAGCGCCCCCGAGTTGGGCATTATCATCCCTCCACAAACACGCTTTGAAATTCTATTATCGATTTCTCTCTAACGGAGAACAATTCAAACTTTCAAAGTTCTTTAATTTGCATTGATTCCGTTGAGAGGCGCAAGTAATACAGCAGCGAATATCGCAAGCATATTAGCTGCAGAATGTTGAGTTTTAAAGAGAAGTTGATGTTAAATGTTTTCGTTTCAGGATTTTTATTTATTTAATTTTCATTTTTGTGTAAAATCTGAAATATTATGAATTCAGATTTTAAACAACTTTTCTCATCTGAAACTGGGATCATTTCATCTATCGTCTGCCGTCTACGTTGCATGAGTTAAAAAAAAAAAAAAAAAAAAAAAAAATCAAATTCAGAAACTAATGTTGAAAACATAGATAATGATAAAGTAGTGTTTTGGCTTAAAAAGCACAAATTAAATTTTTAAGTATACATTATTATCTCTTGCGTTTTGATTAAAAAAGAATTAACTCAGTGAAAA